>NW_025963813.1:29217229-29817229 GCF_023055435.1 Haliotis rufescens
GCACGAGTAGCTTTTTTGGAATGAGATGAATAAGTCTTATAAAGTTGTAAGCTTCTTCACAACCGTGTAACTATGAATTGACTTTATTGGGTAATCAAAATAGAGATAGGACCTAAAATAGCCAAATTTCATACGATTTCACTTGTCCACCATCTTGGATGCAAGGCGAAAACATTTCAGCGCGTTTGAAGCCACTGAGAATGCCCCCTGCAGAGTTGGACGAACATTCTGCGGTGGCGCGGCTGAGTTGACCAGAAGCTATCAGCAGTATTTCCTGTCCAGGTTTTTTAGGTCAGTTGTTTGTGTGTGTGTGTGTGTGTGTGTGTGTGTGTGTGTGTGTGTGTGTGTGTGTGTGTGTGTGTGTGTGTGTGTGTGTGTGTGTGTGTGTGTGTGTGTGTGCGTGCATGTGGGGTGGGGGTGGGGGGGTGGGGAGTGGGCGGGGGGTGGGGGGGGGGTGAGATTGGGGGGATAGATGAGCAACAAGTAAGGTCATCTTGAATGGAGGGTATTCGCAGATGGATTAGCATATGAACTATGATTCTCTTTAGGCAGAAAATGAGGATCCACGATGTTCGACCTGGTAGAAGTGTGTTATCAAACCTCACAGCATTGGTTTTTTGACTGACTGTAGCGTCAAAACAAACTCATTCATTTACTTGAACTGAATGTTCATCTTAATTGTTATGGATAGTCACGGAGCCATGATCCAGAGAACAGGGTGTCATTAGATAGAAATAAACTAAGTAATAATAGGATTACCAGAAAAACGAGGTTTTACACACAAGCCAATAAACTTCGCTCATTAACACCAGAGTAAGTCAGTACAAGATTGAACACTGCCCCATAATTATGTATGACATGCGTGTCGGGTATTGCTACATATATATGTGAAAACAAAGTTATTAAAATGAAGAGCAAAACTGATGAAAGTTAACAATAAACGTGTATACGTGTTATATCGTCACTGCAAAAATAATGATTGTTTGTCTTTAGTATTAACATTCAAATACGTTATATCTGTATTAGCGATATTGTCTTTGTTCCACCGGTGAGTCAGCGTTAGCCGTAATATCTCTTAGTATAATTGTATTTCTGAAGACATCACGATACAGTTTTTACAATGCATCACGTCTGCACTAGCGCTTGATAACAGCCTTGTGTTTGGGTGTTTCAGTGGTTTAAATCGCTGCTCTTGATATTGTTGATTAAACTTTGATACTATGAACAATATAATGTTATGTGAGAGGTTGACTTTAGAACGGTAACATACTAATAATATATAGGATGATATAAACAGAACAATGAGAAGTTCGTCCAGATTAGTGTATAGGCAACATTTAATAATTAAAATAATTACATTCAACAACTAAGTCCATTTTCCTGACTTATAAGTAAATGCAAGAGCAATCGGCCGGAATGCAATGCATAGTTCTTGTCCACTTCCATATGACTATATAGCATACAATAAGCTATCGGGTCCCGTTTAGATCGGTTTCGGTGGCAGCATAGATAGCCATAGAAAAGTTTCATCTTGGAATCTCCCATATCACTGGGGATCCTCTTCAATTTAAATGGAGTTACTCGTTACGATTCCGAACCTTCACGTGACTGTGTTTATGAACCATTGTCAAATAGTGGTGATATTAAATCTAGGAAACAGATTTCGCGAAATCGCGCATGCACAGAACGGAAAATTTGGTCAAGGCATTAAGTAATCCGCATGCGCAGAACGATTGATTTCAGTACTTCTGCTAAGCGCTTCGAGTGCAGCGTCAAACGCGGGCCTGTAATCTAACACGCGGGGACTGACCAATGAAATCTGAGAAGTAGAAATACCGGTAGACGCTGTTGCTTGATTGACAATGTCAATCAAGAAAGGGAGGAGCTTAACGTTATCGTTCCCTCCCAGTAAATTCCGATGTCAAATAACGACGTTATTTGGACGGAAAAACGATGGTTTGAAAACGTCCAAATAACGTCGTTTTTCCGTCCAATGACCATATACGGAAAAAAACGACGTTTTCGTGTTTGCAGTGTACTGTGCAAGTCAAAACAGGGAATTGCATCAGACATCACAAAAGCAGGGACCATTTGCCGTACAGATGAGTATACCAGCACAACCTCGGCGCACAGTATTCTATTTCAGATATGGTTAACACAAACCAGACAAAGACAAAAAATATTGTAAATATCCAGCCAATTAGTCATTATGAAAGCAAACTTTATTAAGATTAATTCTCTTTGAAGTATCAAACTTCAATTTGAGCATAAACTGGGCGGCAAAAGAAAGTATAGGTCGAGTTCCATGATCGATAAAAAAATAACAAGAAGAGGTTTTGTTGTGAATTATAATATAATCTAGGAAAGGGGTAACAAATGATTGATCAACCAGAGTTTGAATGAAATTGTGCAATCACAGGTAATGTAAGTTCAAGGTAAACAATGGTGGGGTAAGAAATTTCATTTTCAAAAGTTGTCTGAAATGTCACCAAAAAATTGTCAGACACACTACAAGTTTATTGTCGACACAGTTGCCTTCACTAGCGTGTATGACCTCCAGCTGCCTAAATGCATGCTGTGATACGCCGCCTCATCGATGACGTCAGTCTTCTGATGACGTGGACTGGAATCCGTTGCCACTCGTCCCTCAGGGCCTGCTGCAATTCTTGTCTGTTGACGGGAGGCTGATGGCGTGCTCTAATCTGTCTGTCAAGATGGTCCCACAGATGTTCAATAGGATTCATATCGGGTGAGTGGGCGGGACAGGACAAAACGTCAACGTTCTGCTGGTTTAGAAAGTTCCGAGTCAGTCTTGCAGTATGGGGCCTGGCATTGTCGTGTTGAAACAATGTCCCCTGCTGTTGGTTTTGTAAGAACCGATCCCGTTGGTCGCCTCTTACGACAACCATAGTCGCCTCTTATGGTAAGCATGGGTTGCTGAAGACCTATTCTACCCCGGATCTTCACGGGTCTTATCATGATAGCATGACTGGAACTACATGACACGTTATCAGCAGGTAATTACATATACATGCATTATGTATCGCATTAGGTATGTTATCGCTGATATATTTTTTTCCGATTGTCAATAGTCATATCATACGGCTTTGGCAAAATCCAATGAAATACATGTACATGTATGTACCTGGAAAGAGGCTGGCACTGTTTGTCTCTTTTCATTTACACCGACACTCTATGTATCATTCGGAGACATCTACAAGTAACATTGGTCCCATGTTGATTAATGTCTACGAAGTCACCGACACCGCTGTTCGGGCGGGTCGCACAGCACACAGGTCACAAAGTTCGAACCGTTACACGAAGTTTGTGTCGGAGAGTAATGGATGGGTGACCGCGTTCTGCAGTCTCGACTCCAAAACGTTTTTAGGGCTTCGCCCTGCCTTATACTGAAAAAGAAGCGACAAAACCTTTTCCCATAATATAAGATATCTCTGCTATAAGAAGAATCCGCGGTACGGCACGACTATATCATCTTCATATTTACCAAATACTTAATTGATATCAGCTCGCAAATTGACATGATGTTATTTGCGGTGTGTCTGGAGGCCAGTCATTTTGTTTGAAATATGCTTCCGTTCAACCAGCAGTAAATGGGTAGCCGATGGATGCAAATATGATCCTAAGGACATGCAGATTCGGTTGGAAACTACCCAGTGAGCTGAAAATGAAATTTGAGTGCACACTTTTCAATTGAACGAGGTAAGGGGGGCCATAAACATGCCATGAAATGGTACGAATTGTGTATACGAATTATTTCTAACGATGTTTTATTTAATCAAATATCAACAAAATCACGTCATGTCTTAATGCCCTCACAATGAGAGCAAAGTGCGTATGAATACACCACACGTACACAACGCTTAGTCTCTGAACATATATAATTTTGATAGAAATAAATGACTCCATTTAAATATAAAATGAGCCCCAGTGAGATGGGAGATATACGCTTAATTTATTTAGGGCCACAGTTTTACAGAAAGGGCTGGGCGAAAGGGAAAATAATATGGATCAGGGGCTGTGAGACAGACTAGCATCCTATCATGTCCTTGCGAACTAAATATGGAGACCGCTGACTCTTTTGGGAAATCCAAGCTAATGGCAATGTGTTTTTTATCGCCTTTATTTCATTTTTTTAGATAGTACATACATTTCCTAGAAGAAACAACACACTGGTCTATAAAAAGAGGATTTAACTTTTTAAAATATTTCTAAAATCTTTGCTATGTCATCTAACTGTCTAAATAAGAAAAGAAGGGGTCTCGTGTATATTGTAAGGAACAGTTGTTCCGCTTGTCTCCAACAACGGATAATTCGTCAAATAGTTGATATCTACAGGACGTAGAATCAACGAGATTTCACTGTCTTGTTGAACAACATTCTGTTCATTTAAGCACATGAAATGAAGCAAACTCATTTGACAATATTGTTAGAGAATCCCCGTGAAAATGTCTTCAACTTATTTCTACCATGTTTTTTAAATTTGCACGTGTGATCTCTGCAGAACATAGAACAATGACATTATCGAAATTCAGGATTAACGAATCATAGGTATATGTATTTAGGTCTATTAGAAACATACTAATGCGTGAAGAACCGGGTTCAGTAACCCATGCTTGCCTTAAAAAGCAACTATGCTTGTCGTTAGAGGCTACTAACGGGATCGGGTGGCCAGTCTCGCTGACTTGGTTGATGCATGTCATCAATCCGAATTGCGTGGATCGATGCTCATGGTAAAAATCACTGGACTCGACTCGATTATTTACAGACCGCCGCCATATAGCTGGAATATTGCTGAGTGCGGCGTAAAACAACAAACAAACTAAACTATCGTCCTTTGACACCCATTTGCCCCTCAACACTATATATTTGTATATTTTGGTTATAAATGTATCATGTTTACATGTAATTATTGAAATGAGCTAAGAAATGTTAATGACCATTAACCACGTTGGGTAGCATAAAAAAACAAATGCATATCTCTAAACGCTTGACTACATTCTTTACCACAGTATGAAGCAGCGTTAATGTCCCCATTACGACGGAAATTATTTACAATGAATGATCAATTAGGAAAACTAAATATTTTAACCAAATGTAATCCGATGCTATTCCTTATTTTGACTTGTACCATATGGCCCAGTGTTTGTTTAGGTGACAGTACAATTGACTTGCCTTTGCATGTTTTTGTGACTGGTTCACTCTTGGAGCAGGACACACTCACCTTTTCACGGACATCATCATCACTATATAATAGTATTTCATAAAAAAGGTGACGCTAAAGTCGGATTCGTACAACGGACTATGGATTATGGTTAGGTGAGGTGAAATGGGGTTTAACGTCGCGTCCAAGATTATTGCACTTATATAGCGACGTGCACGCACGTGTGTATGTGTGTGTGGCTGCTTGTACTAGTCCGGACTGATGCCGATTTATAGTGCTAGCACACTGAGATACCATGCCGCAGTTTACCATGAATAACCCAATCATACACAGTATACTGACTCCAAGCCGACCAGTCCTTGTTTTAGTCCCTTAATACCGAGCGCCAGACAGGGTAACAACAAGTACCATCTTTTAACGTCTTTTAGTATTGAACCGCGGACCTGGTAACACGAATAGAACAATTTCTGTAATAATGAGATCAAAATGATCAAAGATTGATCTTATCGAGTCTGGATGATTAAAGACGTGAAGATTCAGAGGATTCGGGTTCCACTGAGATTGGAAGGTATCGGCTGATGGATTCTGGGATTATTTCCGCTGAGCGCCATCTAGCGGCACAATGTATTTCCGGGAGTAACTGCTCCTTGAACCCGCAACAAGGGAGGAAATGCCCATTCACTATCAAGCTCTCGGGAGGGACGGCTGTGCTGAAAGGTCGCTGGCTTAAATTAAACATGAATGACATCAATGTCTTGTCAGTGTAATCTAGACTGCAGGGATGATTTTTTGTTTTTTCGCAATGATGGTATGGTGTGAAAGGAAGGCAACAATGCTAAGTAGAAATAGGGTTCAAACACTTTGAGCATTCCCTTCTTCTTATAGTAAAAGTCCACATCATCGACTGGAGAGTACAGTTCCCCGGGCACTTCATGGCATCATTATTTTATTAATTAAAGAGTCTATCAAGCATCTTAACCTGGAAGAGGCACCTGGGGATAACGGTATTACTTCGGAATTCTTTAAAATCTCTTGAAACATACTTGAATGGTTTATTCCAAGAAGTCAAGAATACTACAGTGGCGTACTTCTAGATACATGGAATATCGGAATATCATTCCGCATTATAAAGGAGCGGTCATTTATTAGGGGTTGGTGGCTGAGATTGGTCTTAATCCTGTTTCATAAATTGCCGCCCCTACCCTTTTTTGTGTAACATTTTCTTATGCCATTGTTCTGACAATAATGTACTGCGAAGTTACATTGATAGATATAGATAGCTAGACGTTAATTTATTTACAATCAGCTGTAGGCATAATGCTAACCACCACACCCACCACATATGAAAACAATGTTATGTCAGTCACAAGTTACTATAAATGTCTTAGTTAAGTTTTGTCTTTTCTTCTGGGATTGTTTGGTCTAAAGCCTTGAAACTTTTGCTATACGAGCAAACAGAACTTTCACTTTTTGACAGCCAAAGTTGTCCTTTTCAGCTGCTAAACATAATAATATTTTAATTTGAAATTATTTTAATATTATTGTACGGGGGTGAGATTAAGAGATTTGCATACAGAAATGCTTTTGAGAAAGAGCAAGCTAACTATTGTAATGATTTCTTGGAGAAAGTACATGTTCACCCAACTTACGTTTTGGGACAATATGGGAAAGGTAATTTAATAATAAAATAATATTATGCAAAGTGAATCAGGTATTGGTCGGAAAAGGAAAAGCGGTCGTTATCCCAAAAAATGTTACAAAATTCGTATTATGTCCTGAAGATGTTGGCAGATTGAACTGGGCTTTTTGTGTTAGACGTCTTCTGTTTCATACAGGAATTGCATGTTAAGGTGTATATAATGGTACATAGTATCGACCCACCCTCTGTCGTTGTCCCCCTCCCCCCCCCCCCCCCCCCAACCCCGACCCCAAGCTGCGACCCACCCTCCTTTCGCTGTGTCATGGCCTTACCCTCACTTATTCTCTGGGTTGCTGGGTTTGTGGTGTTTGACGGCGCTCTGAACAGTATTCCAGTTACATCACCGCTTGTCAGCCTAATGTGGATTCCGTTGAATCACCATCAAATACTGACAAGAAATACCTTCTATTGAAGTATTGTATATCCCCATATATTGGTAAATACTAATGTTGCTTGATGCATGTCATCGTCTCCCAATTGTGTTGATCGATGCTCACGATATCAATCACTGGACTGCCTGGTCCAGACTCAGTTATTTACAGACCGCCGCCATATAGCTGGAATATTGCTGAGTGTGCGTTAAACGACAAACAAACAAACTAATGTCGGCCTCAAGTTTAGCCGTACAGAAAAAACTGTGTTATAACACCAAACGTACTTTGATTGGTTAATATACATTAAAGGAATATGAATAGTATTACTTATAATTTGGAAATCAGTTTGTTTATCGTTTAACTATTATTAGAGAAAATGTATACGTGAACATGTGTAATACATAAACGTAGAAGCAAGAGGTACCCATTTGTATCTTAATTTTTTATTGTAAATTAGGCGACAAAACCCTTTCCATATTCATAAAAATATAGCATTCATAAGAATAAAGTTGATTGTACAATTCCGACTATATCATGATCGTGTTTCTATAAATCACTAGCAAAGTGTATTCTGCTAGAAGAGCGTATTCTGCCCAACCAGTGGCGCTCGTCACAAACACATGCAAAGGAATGTCAAATGTTCACCTGAAAAAAAACAGTGGAACATATGGAACAAGTCAAAATAGGGAATTGCCTCGGACATCGTTTGGGTCACTGATGCGTCAGATTTGGAAATGTCCTCCATATGTCTCCCATTAAATGTTTTGAAATATTTTAAGTCTTTTAAGTCTTAAATGTTGTAACCTTCATCGGGGGACACGGATGGCCCAGTCGTCTAAGGCGCCGCGATTCGCTGTGCAGAGTTGCGTCCCTTGGGCACGCCAGAAACCTATGATTGTGGGTTCGAATCCCGGTTCGCCCTGGTTATGTTTCTAGGTTTGTCAGTACCATACCCGTGCTCGTGGGTTTTACCGAAGTGGTAAACGTCTGAGACCTGCATCACTACGGGATTTCCTCCCACATCAAGCTGACACGTGTATATACTTGAACACAACATATCGAAATTAGAAATGTTCTATTGTAAACATCGAGACCTTTTGCAAAAATGTGGGCTTGTCCTGCCCCACCCGTCACAAAAACATACAAAGGCAAGTCAATTGTTCACCTAAAAACACAGGAATATACTGTGCAAGTCAAAACAGGGAATTGCATCAGACATCACAAAAGCAGGGACCATTTGCCGTACAGATGAGTATACCAGCACAACCTCGGCGCACAGTATTCTATTTCAGATATGGTTAACACAAACCAGACAAAGACAAAAAATATTGTAAATATCCAGCCAATTAGTCATTATGAAAGCAAACTTTATTAAGATTAATTCTCTTTGAAGTATCAAACTTCAATTTGAGCATAAACTGGGCGGCAAAAGAAAGTATAGGTCGAGTTCCATGATCGATAAAAAAATAACAAGAAGAGGTTTTGTTGTGAATTATAATATAATCTAGGAAAGGGGTAACAAATGATTGATCAACCAGAGTTTGAATGAAATTGTGCAATCACAGGTAATGTAAGTTCAAGGTAAACAATGGTGGGGTAAGAAATTTCATTTTCAAAAGTTGTCTGAAATGTCACCAAAAAATTGTCAGACACACTACAAGTTTATTGTCGACACAGTTGCCTTCACTAGCGTGTATGACCTCCAGCTGCCTAAATGCATGCTGTGATACGCCGCCTCATCGATGACGTCAGTCTTCTGATGACGTGGACTGGAATCCGTTGCCACTCGTCCCTCAGGGCCTGCTGCAATTCTTGTCTGTTGACGGGAGGCTGATGGCGTGCTCTAATCTGTCTGTCAAGATGGTCCCACAGATGTTCAATAGGATTCATATCGGGTGAGTGGGCGGGACAGGACAAAACGTCAACGTTCTGCTGGTTTAGAAAGTTCCGAGTCAGTCTTGCAGTATGGGGCCTGGCATTGTCGTGTTGAAACAATGTCCCCTGCTGTTGGTTTTGTAAGAACCGATCCCGTTGGTCGCCTCTTACGACAACCATAGTCGCCTCTTATGGTAAGCATGGGTTGCTGAAGACCTATTCTACCCCGGATCTTCACGGGTCTTATCATGATAGCATGACTGGAACTACATGACACGTTATCAGCAGGTAATTACATATACATGCATTATGTATCGCATTAGGTATGTTATCGCTGATATATTTTTTTCCGATTGTCAATAGTCATATCATACGGCTTTGGCAAAATCCAATGAAATACATGTACATGTATGTACCTGGAAAGAGGCTGGCACTGTTTGTCTCTTTTCATTTACACCGACACTCTATGTATCATTCGGAGACATCTACAAGTAACATTGGTCCCATGTTGATTAATGTCTACGAAGTCACCGACACCGCTGTTCGGGCGGGTCGCACAGCACACAGGTCACAAAGTTCGAACCGTTACACGAAGTTTGTGTCGGAGAGTAATGGATGGGTGACCGCGTTCTGCAGTCTCGACTCCAAAACGTTTTTAGGGCTTCGCCCTGCCTTATACTGAAAAAGAAGCGACAAAACCTTTTCCCATAATTTAAGATATCTCTGCTATAAGAAGAATCCGCGGTACGGCACGACTATATCATCTTCATATTTACCAAATACTTAATTGATATCAGCTCGCAAATTGACATGATGTTATTTGCGGTGTGTCTGGAGGCCAGTCATTTTGTTTGAAATATGCTTCCGTTCAACCAGCAGTAAATGGGTAGCCGATGGATGCAAATATGATCCTAAGGACATGCAGATTCGGTTGGAAACTACCCAGTGAGCTGAAAATGAAATTTGAGTGCACACTTTTCAATTGAACGAGGTAAGGGGGGCCATAAACATGCCATGAAATGGTACGAATTGTGTATACGAATTATTTCTAACGATGTTTTATTTAATCAAATATCAACAAAATCACGTCATGTCTTAATGCCCTCACAATGAGAGCAAAGTGCGTATGAATACACCACATGTACACAACGCTTAGTCTCTGAACATATATAATTTTGATAGAAATAAATGACTCCATTTAAATATAAAATGAGCCCCAGTGAGATGAGAGATATACGCTTAATTTATCTAGGGCCACAGTTTTACAGAAAGCGCTGGGCGAAAGGGAAAATAATATGGATCAGGGGCTGTGAGACAGTCTAGCATCCTATCATGTCCTTGCGAACTAAATATGGAGACCGCTGACTCTTTTGGGAAATCCAAGCTAATGGCAATGTGTTTTTTATCGCCTTTATTTCATTTTTTTAGATAGTACATACATTTCCTAGAAGAAACAACACACTGGTCTATAAAAAGAGGATTTAACTTTTTAAAATATTTCTAAAATCTTTGCTATGTCATCTAACTGTCTAAATAAGAAAAGAAGGGGTCTCGTGTATATTGTAAGGAACAGTTGTTCCGCTTGTCTCCAACAACGGATAATTCGTCAAATAGTTGATATCTACAGGACGTAGAATCAACGAGATTTCACTGTCTTGTTGAACAACATTCTGTTCATTTAAGCACATGAAATGAAGCAAACTCATTTGACAATATTGTTAGAGAATCCCCGTGAAAATGTCTTCAACTTATTTCTACCATGTTTTTTAAATTTGCACGTGTGATCTCTGCAGAACATAGAACAATGACATTATCGAAATTCAGGATTAACGAATCATAGGTATATGTATTTAGGTCTATTAGAAACATACTAATGCGTGAAGAACCGGGTTCAGTAACCCATGCTTGCCTTAAAAAGCAACTATGCTTGTCGTTAGAGGCTACTAACGGGATCGGGTGGCCAGTCTCGCTGACTTGGTTGATGCATGTCATCAATCCGAATTGCGTGGATCGATGCTCATGGTAAAAATCACTGGACTCGACTCGATTATTTACAGACCGCCGCCATATAGCTGGAATATTGCTGAGTGCGGCGTAAAACAACAAACAAACTAAACTATCGTCCTTTGACACCCATTTGCCCCTCAAATATATTTGTATATTTTGGTTATAAATGTATCATGTTTACATGTAATTATTGAAATGAGCTAAGAAATGTTAATGACCATTAACCACGTTGGGTAGCATAAAAAAACAAATGCATATCTCTAAACGCTTGACTCCATTCTTCACCACAATATGAAGCAGCGTTAATGTCCCCATTACGACGGAAATTATTTACAATGAATGATCAATTAGGAAAACTAAATATTTTAACCAAATGTAATCCGATGCTATTCCTTATTTTGACTTGTACCATATGGCCCAGTGTTTGTTTAGGTGACAGTACAATTGACTTGCCTTTGCATGTTTTTGTGACTGGTTCACTCTTGGAGCAGGACACACTCACCTTTTCACGGACATCATCATCACTATATAATAGTATTTCATAAAAAAGGTGACGTTAAAGTCGGATTCGTACAACGGACTATGGATTATGGTTAGGTGAGGTGAAATGGGGTTTAACGTCGCGTCCAAGATTATTGCACTTATATAGCGACGTGCACGCACGTGTGTATGTGTGTGTGGCTGCTTGTACTAGTCCGGACTGATGCCGATTTATAGTGCTAGCACACTGAGATACCATGCCGCAGTTTACCATGAATAACCCAATCATACACAGTATACTGACTCCAAGCCGACCAGTCCTTGTTTTAGTCCCTTAATACCGAGCGCCAGACAGGGTAACAACAAGTACCATCTTTTAACGTCTTTTAGTATTGAACCGCGGACCTTCCGCTCTCCGGGCGGACGCTCTACCACTAGACCACGGAGGCGGTCTGTTTCTAATAGACCCAAAACATTAATCTATGATGCATTTATCAGGGTAAGGGTAACAACAAGTACCATCTTTTAACGTCTTTTGGCATGACGCGGCCGGGGATCGAACCTCGGACCTTCCGCTCTCCGGACGTAGTGATTATTGAAATGGTGTTGTCGCTGTTATTTATTATTTGTAAACCTCCGCAGCAGAAATCACCTGGAAGAGTGTCCGGCTTAACGGAGTCCGGGCGGGGTTCAACTGTATGTGTAATTACCCCATTTCTCCCCGTCTCCGTTAAAAATGCACAACATACATAGCCAACGAGTCTTCATGGAGCAATGTCACGTCACTATACCATTGCTCTTTTAACATAAGGCCCCATGTATATACACAGGTAACAAACTATATCCTATCTCTTCTCCAATGGTAACACGAATAGAACAATTTCTGTAATAATGAGATCAAAATGATCAAAGATTGATCTTATCGAGTCTGGATGATTAAAGACGTGAAGATTCAGAGGATTCGGGTTCCACTGAGATTGGTAGGTATCGGCTGATGGATTCTGGGATTATTTCCGCTGAGCGCCATCTAGCGGCACAATGTATTTCCGGGAGTAACTGCTCCTTGAACCCGCAACAAGGGAGGAAATGCCCATTCACTATCAAGCTCTCGGGAGGGACGGCTGTGCTGAAAGGTCGCTGGCTTAAATTAAACATGAATGACATCAATGTCTTGTCAGTGTAATCTAGACTGCAGGGATGATTTTTTGTTTTTTCGCAATGATGGTACGGTGTGAAAGGAAGGCAACAATGCTAAGTAGAAATAGGGTTCAAACACTTTGAGCATTCCCTTCTTCTTATAGTAAAAGTCCACATCATCGACTGGAGAGTACAGTTCCCCGGGGACTTCATGGCATCATTATTTTATTAATTAAAGAGTCTATCAAGCATCTTAACCTGGAAGAGGCACTTCGGGATAACGGTATTACTTCGGAATTCTTTAAAATCTCTTGAAACATACTTGAATGGTTTATTCCAAGAAGTCAAGAATACTACAGTGGCGTACTTCTAGATACATGGAATATCGGAATATCATTCCGCATTATAAAGGAGCGGTCATTTATTAGGGGTTGGTGGCTGAGATTGGTCTTAATCCTGTTTCATAAATTGCCGCCCCTACCCTTTTTTGTGTAACATTTTCTTATGCCATTGTTCTGACAATAATGTACTGCGAAGTTACATTGATAGATATAGATAGCTAGACGTTAATTTATTTACAATCAGCTGTAGGCATAATGCTAACCACCACACCCACCACATATGAAAACAATGTTATGTCAGTCACAAGTTACTATAAATGTCTTAGTTAAGTTTTGTCTTTTCTTCTGGGATTGTTTGGTCTAAAGCCTTGAAACTTTTGCTATACGAGCAAACAGAACTTTCACTTTTTGACAGCCAAAGTTGTCCTTTTCAGCTGCTAAACATAATAATATTTTAATTTGAAATTATTTTAATATTATTGTACGGGGGTGAGATTAAGAGATTTGCATACAGAAATGCTTTTGAGAAAGAGCAAGCTAACTATTGTAATGATTTCTTGGAGAAAGTACATGTTCACCCAACTTACGTTTTGGGACAATATGGGAAAGGTAATTTAATAATAAAATAATATTATGCAAAGTGAATCAGGTATTGGTCGGAAAAGGAAAAGCTGTCGTTATCCCAAAAAATGTTACAAAATTCGTATTATGTCCTGAAGATGTTGGCAGATTGAACTGGGCTTTTTGTGTTAGACGTCTTCTGTTTCATACAGGAATTGCATGTTAAGGTGTATATAATGGTACATAGTATCGACCCACCCTCTGTCGTTGTCCCCCTCCCCCCCCCCCCCCCCAACCCCGACCCCAAGCTGCGACCCACCCTCCTTTCGCTGTGTCATGGCCTTACCCTCACTTATTCTCTGGGTTGCTGGGTTTGTGGTGTTTGACGGCGCTCTGAACAGTATTCCAGTTACATCACCGCTTGTCAGCCTAATGTGGATTCCGTTGAATCACCATCAAATACTGACAAGAAATACCTTCTATTGAAGTATTGTATATCCCCATATATTGGTAAATACTAATGTTGCAACCTCGAAAACTTTTAACTCCGAACGATAGTTACGTGTTTCACGACTGAATCCATACAATCCAGACCATCTATTAGCCATTCCAGAATATTCTTTTTTCAGGTTTTAAATTTGTAATCGAGAATTTGCCAAAATATGTTTCGAAGCGTGGTCGCCAATTTGAAATTAGTGCCGTAAAGCACGAGAAAGCTGCCTTGTGACTGGTCATTCCATTGGTCGGTCAAAGTTCGCGCAAGGTCGATCTGACGTGACCCGTAATGGGATGTTCTCAGATCTTTGTTTAGCTGTAGCGAGAACTAAGATCTGATTTTAAGAGATTGGGATCGGTCTGACACTTGCTTGTCCGTGATGTCCTCCCAGCATTTCCTCTTCTTTGCCATTGTGATGGTGTTTGTAAAACTTCCAAAGAGAAGTGAGGATCGGAGACTGACCTCCGCGACTAATACCTCCATCTCAGAGGCGGTCCAATTAGCCTTGCGGACCTTCTTGTTTTTTACCTCCTCTGATGCTTGTAGGCCTCCTCTGATGCTTCCATTTCGTTGTTAATCGTCTGCGCCTGGGAAATCCCAGTGACGCCATTGGGAAATACCCCGCTTTTTTATCTCCAACACAAATGAGTTCTCTGTCAGAGTTACGATAGTTATCGTAGCTCTGAGCGATCTGCGACAAGTTTACGATTGTTTCCAAAATCTATCTTCTCTTAGCCTTAACATATCTTATCTTTGAACGTAAGTAGTTAAGATTCATCTTAGCTAAGATCGTTTCGAAAATCTTGGCCCTGAAGACCAAATCGAACCCGCATCTTCACGGGTCGAGCCCAATGTGAAGCTACATAGTCTTCGATGATGTAATGGTGTAGGGGACTTGATGTTACATGTATATCGCTGTATCAAAAAAATCAGAGAGATAGCCATGGAGTCACACCGATCGGCTGGAAGACGGAAGTGCCGAAATATACCACAATGGAATTCCCTTTCTGGACCCGTCAGCATTACAAGGTCAGATTAATCAAACAAGTTATTCTCGTAAACATTGTAAAGTGCCCCCTGCGTACCCTTGTCTCGAACACCTGGTGTCATCACTGATTTTCACCCATTCACATAATTCTCTTTTACCTTTTACGCTCAATTTAATAATCGAGACTGATTAATCTATGACGTTGAGGTTTTGTACACTTATTATGATTAGGGAAACATAAAGCATGCACCCAAGCCGATCATGAATACACACCCAATTTTTAATTCTGGAAATCCATTTGTCCAGAAACTCTCCATGCCGTGGCCAGTCTCTGTCAAAGGAATTTACAAAATTGAACATGCTGTTGTCATTGGTACATAAAAAGGAAGACAAAATGTAAAAAAATCTTTCGAAAACTGAAAATTTAAACTATGTCGCCCATGGGCAAGAATATTTTCCTTTGCTCAAAACTCATGTTTTTTCTTTTGCAAATACATTAGGGTGTGTCTACAAGGATCATGGCACATGGTTCAAATCTACCAGAACCTAGAATGTTGACTGAATTCAAAATAGCTAAATTGATAGATTTTGTTTTATTTCCATTCCCATAAAGCACTGAAAAAGAAAGACAAATCGTTTCTTAAATTATTGTAGTTAGAGCATGTGAAAAGATAATGCAGTATATCTCCAATGGGATAGCCATAACAGCATGATGCGTTGTCTGAGATGTGATAGTGATAAAGGATTATGTGACAGAATCTGATACCATGGTTTAAGTTTGGGGAACTGTATATTAGTTACATTGTCCAACTTCAATCATCCTTTGAGTTCCCAATCAGGTATCCATATCAGGTAACTATTCCCATTATTAATTGCGTCCGGTAGTTATGACTTGGCATAGAATTCTGTTCTTCAATTTAAAGCCTGTAAATTGGTTCGATTTCTTAAAATGGAGTAAGGCCAGAAAGATAATCGTGTGTTAACCGATTTACCATCTTGTAAAATAGTGTATTATCTTCTTTTGGATAAGTTAGTTTCTCTCCCAAGTTTCTCATGGCTTGTTCCCCTTGTAGCTCCACACATAGTCCGTAATGAGTCTAAGTGTTTCTAGGATTGATTCTTATTCTTGGTACAATTATATTATCCCAAATATGGGAGCAATAATCAAATATGGGCAATATGAAGACATGTACAACCTCTAGATAACGATGTCCGTGAAAGGAGGTATTTAACTGGGTGAGTGAATATGGTTCACGGCGGGGGACACCAGAAAGGTATTTAAGACTTCTAAGGCAATAAATCATAGGGCTTACCTTTTTTTACCTGACTGAAATATTATTCCCAAATTCATTCATATCACTTCCTTTCTCTTTAAGATTATGTTTTGCAGACTTTAACGTGAAATTGAATAGTGTCTGTTTTCTCTGGATTAAATTTATTTTGCATTCAACCATTTCGTAATTTTCTCTGAATCGGCATTAATATTATACGCTGTCCATTTTGGGAATTGTCTGGACCCCGACGCAAACACAGTGCACTTGTGAACAGAAATTCCAAGGTGAATGATATATACAATATTTTGTTGGCTCGACATGCTAGGCCCCATAATTTTAGTTACATTGTATTTGACATGAACAAGTAGCGACACACATATATAAACATGCTGTATTTTATAATAATGATTGAACAATTTTGAATATGTTTGAAATTTGTTGCATTTAAAAACATAAAGGATTTGATGTTGTCATATTGTGAAAAGAATTTATTTAATATTCACTTAATGAAATATGCAAGTATCATCATTAATAAACTTACCTGAACTCACTGCGTTGTTGGGAAGACTTATCGACGTAAGGCATCCTGCACAGCTTCGTCCACGTCCACCCTCATATGTACAATAGAAAAATATGCGATTCTGTGTGTTCAGTGTTTAACTGCATATTTGTGACGGGCCTTAGTTTATTTATTCAAATTCCACAAGTTCATACAATCACTTTGAGTTGATCGCCTCTTCTTATTTGCTCAAAATCTCCATCGATGTTAGCTGCCTTCGCTAACCGGAGTCCGGATATAACTAATTACAAACTCTGTTCCAATTATGCTAATCGAGGAAGTACATTATACTAGATGACAAACAGTAATCCTGTCACACTCATCCTTTTTACAATTATCTAAACGAACATCTCCTTTATATACTTAGGTAGAAGCAATATTTTAGATTTTGAATCACAATAGCATGAAATAACAGAAACACATAAAATAAATAAAAATTTCACTTTAGCAATTCAAGAACTAATATGTAATTGTCATGAAATGACATCGTCGAAAGTTGGAATAGAACATTTTATAACAAAATAGGAATTTAATCAAACAAAGTGTTGCCCACTTATGTTTCCTTGTGTTATTCTAAATTAATGAATTTTTTATTTTATTTTTGCAATCATCGTGACATAACTCTGAAAAGGCTATTCTTATTCCGTACTGATGAAGATGTTTGAGAGGTAAGCGTCTGCCAACGGGGCTCAGGGTTACTTATGAAACAAGCTAAAAATGGAAAGATATATAAAAGAAAGAATAATTTTAAAGTAACATTAAACATCACATAAAGAATAATTCACATTGGTTCTTAAAACAGCAAAAGTTTATTCAAAATGTTGATGTTTATTTTTCATTTGTAATATGGGAGTTAGATAAACTTGATAAATAATACAGTAGGTAACAGAAAATACAAATATACAGAAAGGTAGAAAATAAGAAAGGGATTTTAAATTGTTTCTTTCTTCGCAGCTGCATGATTTCACATGACACAATTTACTTTGCACACAATTAGTTATTGCTTTAAAGAGACAATATATTTTAATAACGCCACAAATTAGTTGAATTAAGATAAAATGAGTTGAATCATGTGTCATGATGCTTGTAAACACACCTTTATGTATTTCCACACAAAACACATGAGTTTCGAGCAAAGGAAAATATTCTTGCCAATTGTTCCTTTATATATATGCCTCGTTTTTATATATGTTATGTCGAGGGAATTCATGTATCATCAGCAACATAATAATATACAATATATAATAATATGTACGATAGCTACGCGATAAATCGTAAAGAATAATGAAGAAGGAAGTGTTGTTTATTTCACGATAAAACATTGTTTTATTCAAACATGCGCTCGCAACTTGATGACGTCGTATATTGGACGACGTTATGTTTGTGAGGGGTTGTCTAGTGAATTGTTTCCCCCACATATGAAGCTGGGCAACGCAGATAAACGCATCGGCCGAACGATCGCATACAACAGCGAGAGAGATATGAAATCGGCATTGGGAGTAAAGATACAGTAATCGATTGTGATGAGGATTGTGAGAATATGCGGGAAATATCAAGCTGTACATGAAATGTACTTGTCCGACATTGCCGAGGTCAGATTCTATTGAGGGAGTCATCATTATTAATATACGGGTAAATCTTTTTATAAAGATTGTACATTTCATCATCATACTTATAGAGGATGTACATAATGTTGATATCTCATATAAGAAATAAAAGTCATGTGGATCGATGCCATGATGTCAATCACTGGATTGTCTGGTCCAGACGCCATTATTTACAGACCGCCGTCATACAGCTGGAATATTGCTGAGTGCGACGTTAAACAAATAAACAATCTTAAATTGAAGGTAATTTCATCATAGTCATTTTACAATTATACTACGCACAGAGTTTAAGAAGTTTGAAATATAGCCAAACACTGTGGTGTCGAAGTTGAAAGGACCTACGTAAATACTTCGAGTTACCCTATGTTCGACACAACCGATCATAATGAAAAGAGAAGGAATACACAGGGACTAAACTTTTACTTCGAGACAACCGCAAGTTCAACACATTAAAGTTCGACAAAACGGTGTTTGACCGTATCAATATTTACACATTCTATCGCCAAACATAATTCCCAGCAGTAAATTCCCCAAGCAATTCAGCGCTGATAACGTCAGCCGGTAGCCATATATATAACTCAGTAGATTAACTAATGGTGTAACCAAGTCAGTCCTTGAGAGCTTTCAAGAATGATACAAACTAGCAGCAGATGATAGGAAGGTCACTTAGTACATGTGCCGCCAATATCTATTGCAGTCCTAGCCCACGCTCCTGCGCTTGTGTCACCTTGTCACCCGCCAATATCTATTACAATGCTCAGTCACGCTCATGACCTAGTGTCTCCTCGGGGGGAATGTAGTCCTTGCCAAACAAGATAACTGTGTCAATCTCGTTCGCCGGAAATGGTCCCTGAACAGCGAACGTCTCTGCCCAAAGAGATTCGTGAAGGACATTGCCACACCAAGGCGATCATGCTGGCGTTGGAACTGTCCTGGTTGTTTTCAGGAACTTCTTGTGTGACACAATCCCCAGGTTAATCGTAGGTGCTAAGTTTTAGTTCCGATCACGCCCATGTAGTGTCTGTTACACATTTGCTATCTTCAGATTATATTGTCATATAAATGTCACATTTGGCAGACTTGATTGGCACCAGTGTTTTGCCTTTTATGCCCAATGGAATCTGTTTCTTCGGTTCTTTGGGTTGGTTGGTTGGTTTGTTTAACGCCGCACTCAGCAATATTCCAGCTATATGACGGCGGTCTGTAAATAATCGAGTTTTGACCAGGCAGTCCAGTGATTGACATCATGAACATCAATCCACGCAATTGGGATCGATGACATACATCAACCAAGTCAGCGAGCCTGACCATCCATCCGATCACGTTAGTCGCCTTTTATGGCAAGCATGGGTTGCTGAAGACCTATTCTACCCCGGATCTTCACGGGTCTTGTCACTATGAGGATCTGGTGAAATAGGCACATGGTGACAAGCATCTTCTTGGGGAGAGAAATTGAAACATCATTTCCTAATGGACTGACCATTCGTTGGGGTGGGAGTTTAGTTAAAGGCAGAATATATTTCGTTCACAACTTGTATACTACAAATTCAACAGTTTTAACTGAAAGTTGGAGACGACGCATTTCCCTTTTTACAAATCAATGCGACTAAAGTCATAATCATAACTAATACTCCATAATCACAAGGAGTCTCTGCAAAAAGCAGTTCATGAATTACTATGAATGAAATATGATACTAAATGTTTGCGCAAAGGAGTAAATCACCTTTAATACTGTAACCCTGATCAAACAACTTTTCAGCAAGCGTAGTATGATAATGCCCCTGGAAAGAGCGTGCTGGATTGTACCTCAAAAGATGTGACAAGTAGACATCAAAGGCTGGATCTGCTGGAATATATTGCTAAACATAAAGGGACAATTGACTATTGGACCATTGAAGTCATTATGCTTGTAATACAGGCTTTTTATGTCAATAACGCATTTCTGATTGTTCAGAAGAATACAAACATTTTATCTCAGTAAAACATCAAAAAATTTCATAAGGGGGACTTTCACTCTTGTAGATTTATTTCTCCAGTTATTGTGACTTTGACTTTCGATGAAACCTGTAATAGCATTCGATTTTAATAGGAAAGTAAATATTCACTAATTTCTCAAGCGTTTTATTTTATTGCAATAGTATGCCAATGGTTCCAGTATATTTGTGTTCTCATTAGTGGATCACGTTTCGTTTTTAATTAAGCCGAACGTGATCACCTCTAAGGCATTGCTATTTTCTTTCGTCTCCCCTAGAATCGCTAAAGAGCACCCCATGATACTTTGACCAGGACTGACTTCATTACCGCATCCGATAATCTACTGTGTTCCATATATCTGTACCGAGTGACATCAAGAGTCTATTCTGAGATGGCAGTTCCATCAGGCGGAGGGGATGAGTGACGATAGAATGTATGAATATTAAAATTGCTTGCTATTTACATTCCGTAAATTTACATTCATTTACATTAATGCCATTTTTGGTGTTTCAAATAATAATTTACATGGATATACTGCCCAAAACCTCTCAAAGGACTGACTGAATGACAGTTGCTCGTATCCAAATTGCGTGGATCGATGCTCATGATGTCAATCACTGGATTATCTGGTCCAGACTCGAATATTTACAGACCGCCGTCATATTGCTGAGTGCGGCGTTAAACAACAAACCAAACGAAAACCATATAACAGTTGCAGGCTTGTTTTGACAGTGTAACCCAATAGCACAGTTCCATGGCCTAATGGAGGACAATAAAACATTGTATTATCGTGGGGGTACTTTATTGTCTTCAGCAACCCATGCTTGCCGTAAAAGGTGACTATGCTTGTCGTAAAAGGCGACTAACGGGATCGGGTGGTCAGGCTCGCTGACTTGGTTGATGTATGTCATCGATCCTAATTGCGTGGACCGATGCTCATGATATTAATATAATCACTGGATTGTCTTGACCAGACTCGATTATTTACAGATCGCCGCAATATAGCTGGAATATTGCTGAGTGCGGCGTTAAACAACCAACCAACCAACCAACCAACCAACTTTATTGTCAGTCTCAATTTCTTGTGACGATCACAATTTGAAGCAGATGAGGCGGTTTCACTGGTCTGTTTTATTTCTAGCTTAAGTGAGTAAATAGAACCGACAAAACCCGACAATCATAAGAAATATCTGCTAAAGGTAGAGTATATTGTACTATTCCGACCATATGAGCATGTGTTTTATGAATTTTTACTATCTGTGGTGATCCGGGGTAGAATAGGTCTTCAGCATCCCATGCTTGCCGTAAAAGGCGACTAGGCTTGTCGTAAAAGGCGACTAACGGGATCGGGGTGGTCAGGCTCGCTGACTTGGTTGATGCATGTCATCGATCCCAATTGCGTGGATCGATGCTCATGGTATGAATCACTGGATAGTCTGGTCCAGACTCGATTATTTACAGACCGCCGCCATATAGCTGGAATATTGCTGAGTGCGGCGTTAAACAACAAACAAACAAACAAACAAACATCCAACGCGACAAATTTGAGGTAAAATTCCATTCCGTGATTCCTGGGACCCTTGTCGCTAGACGTGTTGTTGACTACAGACATACTACGAGGTTACATCTCTATATTCAAAGGTGCAGGACCATTGGTCAAAAGTGAAAGCAAATGCCATCTAGAGAGTGAGTGAGTTGGCTTTAACGCCGCTTTTAACAGTATTCCAGTTATATCGCGGCGTATCAGCTTAATGTGGGAGGAAAGCCAGAAGTGATGCAGACGTTTACCACTTCGGTGAAACCCACGAGCACGGATATGTGGCTTAAAAACCTAGAAACATGATTGGGGCGAACCGGGATTCGAACCCACAATCATAGGTTTCTGGCGTGTCCAAGGGACGCAACTCTGCACAGCGAATCGCGGCGCCTTAGACGACTGCGCCACCCGCGACCCCTAATGCCATCTAGAATTTACTGAGAAAACAATCCGTAAGTAAAATTTGGGGGAAAGCCATTTAGGCAAGGAGTAGGCTTCCTTATTGGTTACACCTACTTGGGTTGTCAGTCCAGATTTGAAGAGGTCATTATGCGACGATGTCGTATTGGCCATTCCAGATATACGCATGAGTATTTGTTACAAGGTGAAGATCCTCCGTTCTGTATCCCCCGTGATGAAAGAATCACAGTCAAGCATGTCCTGCTTGACTGTATTGATTTTGCCATCACAAGGGATACTTATTTCAATGTTTCATCTGTTAAGGATCTTTTTAATATCAGTTCTCATTTAGTTATTAGTTTTTTAAAAGACATTGAATTGTACCATAAATTTTGATTAATTTGTTGTGTATATAATATACTTTTTATAATTGGTAGAATAAATGTAATAACTGAGATTGTTAGTGGCTGTATCCTCGAAGGGGGTTGAAGTAATGTAAAATGATTGTCTCCCAGAGAGGGTACGTCAGACCACGTCATTCGAAGTAATTGTTTTCCGCCACAATTTTAATCGTAGAATGTGTGTTCCTTTAATCTGGCTGAATTTGTCAATAATCGCCAACAGCTGAGGGGATGATGTAAATCCGGCTGGGATCCATGCAGGTAGCAAAAGTATTGTAAGTCCCCATGGACCCTAGCATGGTGATCTACCTTCAGATGCTGGCGATCTATAGCCCTTTTTTATATTGTAATGTTTCATGACTATTTAGTGATATCTTTTTATTATTGTATGCTAGTTTTAAACATTCAATCTGTGATATTCTAGTAATTTTACTGTCCTTCGCTGACAGGTTCTTATTTGGTTCAAATATATGTATAAATATTGTATAACTTCTCGTCACGGTATGGCTGAAATATTGCCGATGTGACGTAAAGCATAAACTCACTCACTCACTCACCCTTATTGGCACCAAATGTGCTCCCGTGAATATTTCAAAAGACCGACATACGACTCATGCTCAGATGTTGTTTGATCTGGATTCCAACATTGGAGACCTTAGTTAGGCTGTTAAGTGTTATAATAGACATGTGGGTGAACGTTCAAAATTTGATCCATCGGTGGCCAAAATTATGTCTGATTCAATTCCCTATTTTGATTTATACCATATGTTCCCGTTTTTGTTCAAGTGAACACTTGTCTTGCTTTTGCTTGTGCAACCGGTGGATCAGAAAAAAAAACGCTGACCGTTTTGCAAACACGTGGCATCACCACTAACTGATAGTTTGTTTGTTGTTTTACGCCGCACTCAGCAATATTCCAGCTATATGACGGCGGTATGTAAATCATCGAGTCTGGACCAGGCAGCCCAGTGATTGACATCTTAAGCATCGATCTACGCAAATTGTAAACAAAATGGGTAATCACACTCTCCCACAGGGACATTATTGTCTTGCCACTCACGAAAGAGCTTATGTCTTTCTTATATGCCTTGAGAATAAGACGGCATTTTCTACGATCAGCATATGAGATTTTAATTCCAACTCTCTCTCATGGGAAGCTTTTGAAACAATCGGTCTTCAACACGAGTCCGAAACAGACATTTATATGTCTAAATAAATCCTAAGTACACAATTAATGAGGAGCATGTAACCATTGACTCAAGTCCGTGTACGGAATAATTGGCCACCAGCTGACAATTGAGAGATTGACCGAAAAGCATCGTTCATCTGGTTTTGCTGGAGTATTGTTATTCCATAACCAAAGTCCAAGAATGATATTCAGTGTTGTTATTATGAACCCTATGTGAACCCTCCAACTCATTTATACCTTTATTGAGTTTCCATGAGGATTATGAGCAAGCCAATCTCAATCAGTAACAGTGATCATATTTCTAAACACCACTGGCACTTGTAATCTGGTGAACGTGCCTGTGCATCTATATGCTGGTAATCAAGCACTGAATCTAAACTCTGTGTACCTTTGTTTGTTGTTGTTTAACACCGCACTCAGCAATATTCCAGCTATATGACGGCGGTCTGTAAATAATCGAGTTTGGACCAGACAATCCAGTGATTAATATCATGAGCATCGATCTATGCAATTGGGACCGATGGCATGTATAAACCAAGTCAGCGAGCCTGACCACCCGATCCCGTCAGTCGCCTCCTACGCCAAGCATAGTTGCCTTTTACGGCAAGCATATGTTGCTGAAGACCTATTCTACCCGGATCTTCACGGGTCCTGTGTACCCCTAAGGGAATGATATATTAACTAACAAATAGTTTTATACCATAAGGAATGTGTGTTAAGAGTCAGTATAATTTTTCTCTGACTGAGAAATTCAATGTACAACCAACCTAATTTCCAATGAACAACTTATTTTGTCAGTAGAATAGAATCAAGCTCATTTTCTCCATAAATGGCGGGAACAATGCATGTCTATAAATACGTAACCAATGGTCACATAGTACCTCTGAAATGAAACGATATCAGCGACCCGTGAAGATCCGGGGTAGAATAGGTCTTAAGCAACCCATGCTTGCCGCAAAAGGTGACTATGTTTGACGTAAAAGGCGACTAACGGGATCGGGTGGTCAGGCTCGCTGACTTGGTTGATGCATGTCATTAATCCCAATTGCGTGGATCGATGCCCATGATATTAATCAGTGGGTTGTCTGGTCCAGATTCGATTATTTACAGACCGCCGCCATATAGCTGGAATATTGCTGAGTGCGGCGTTAAACGATAAACCAACTTATGATATCAGTGACTACTTATGTTTATAGTACATTACTAATGGTACAATGGACTTGCGTTGTGCTATGCATGATAAATCATTAGTTCAAATAGTGGGAGACCAACCAGGTTATTATAATGGCCTTGCGTCCGTTATTTGTCTATTAACCTTTAACGTTTTTCATAAAGTTTTTACCCATTTGACCAAAATAAATAGCCTTTGCAAAGATGATCCTTCAAATAGTAACTGTTCTACTCACGCGTTTCCGAAGCCAATTTGTCATGTTTCTTAAACAAGAATATAAACGTAATAATTTGCGACACATGGGAACCTTCTGATGTCAATCTTAATATTGCCCCACGCATGCTCTATCTGATTTGTCAGATCAGATATTTTAGCATTGATTATCCTCTTGAATGTAGTGCTATCACATTCACATCCCATGGGTATTTATAATACAAATATTCGTATTTTCAAAATGATGGATGTAGCAATCGTTTTAGCACGTTTTTAATGTCACTTACACATAACATTTGTGCACTGATATTACTAAAGAACTTTCTGAAAAATAGATCTATTTGCCGTGTAACTTTGAAGCTGATGCCAACTATGGTGTCATATATAATTGATTGGTGAGATCAGAACATTGAAAATGCAATCTTTTGCACTGCTATTCGTTTCCCATGCCAATAGAGTGATTGCTTGTTCAGTGAGAAGTATTTCAATGTTTGTTTAAATGGTTTTTCAGGATATTTGGATTTTGATCAATTGATATGTTTATAATGGAAGGCTGCAAGAATGAAAATTATCTAATTTACTGATCATTTTTATCTAATAGTTCAGAATTCTACAACAACTCTCATCAGGGGGGAATTCTATTTTTTATCCAAACTTCATTCTGGCCTGTCGTTCGCGCAAAGCTTGATTTAAACTCGATATCGATAGGAAGGTGAACATTCACCAATTCCTCAAGATCGTAAAGGCGACTAACGGGATCGGGTGGTCAGTCTCGCTGACTTGTTTGATGCATGTCATCGATCCCAATAGCTGGAATATTGCTGAGTGCGGCGTTAAACAACAAACAAACAAACAAACAATTGTTCAAGGTATTAGTGCCAATGTTTGTTTGTTTGTTGTTTAACGCCGCACTCAGCAATATTCCAGCTATATGACGGCGGTCTGTAAATAATCGAGTCTGGACCAGACAATCCAGTGATTATTACCATGCGCATCGATCCACGCAATTGGGATACGATGACATGCATCAACCAAATCAGCGAGCCTGACCACCCGATCTCGTTAGTCGCCTCTTACCACAAGGAAAGTCGTCTTTTACGGCAAGCATGGGTTGCTGAAGACCTATTCTACCCCGGAATCTTCACGTGCCAATGCATCAGTATGACGATACAACGTGTACATTTGTGTACGTGTTCAACATGGATCACGTTATGTTGGATTCAATACTCTGGGGCAGCGATCGTAGAGTTGAGGTGATAGTAACTCTCATTCATTAACACAGACTTACGTTAGAGGTAGAACAGTGCCAGATGTGAGCATGATCACCTCTAAGACATCGCTACGTCCATTCAATCGCTCTTGTCTTCGTAAATAAAGCGACAAAACCCTTTCCATATCCAATAGATATATCTGCACATAGCTTAATCGATTGTACGATTCCGACTGTATCACGCGCATGTGTTTATGAATCACTATCAAATAGAAATGATACCATGTGTTCGCGAAAAGGTGAGCGTTTCCTGACCCATCGGTTGCACCTGTCACAAACACATGCAAAGGCAAGTCAATTGTTCACCTAAAAAAACACGGAAACATATGGTCAAAACAGGGAATAGCATCGGACATCATTTTTGTCGCTGATGCGTCAAATTTGGATGTCCTCCATATGTCTACCATAGAACTTTTTGAAAGCTTTACTGAGGCCTTGAATGTTGTAACCTTGATCAAACAACTTCTCATGAAGAGTCGTGTGACGCTCTTTGAAATCTTGGTAGAAAGAGCACGTGAAATGTAAATACCAAAGGCTGGAGCTGCTGGAATATTGAAGTCATCCCTCTTGTCATAAAGTCTTGTGGAGATTTTTTGTCAATCTGAATCTTTATGCATATATCTAAATATGAAACAGATCAAGCATTGCTTGATAATTGCATTTACATTATGAATAATCTACGAATCATTCTGTATGCATTTATTCCTTAAACTGCCAGTGTATGTTTCATTCTTTACACCTCTCAAAGGACTGACTAATTGAATTTTATCAGCCTAACGTAATAAAACAGTTAAAAGGTCTAATCGACTAGAAACCCGTTCACTTGTATTGCCAGAGAATCTGTACATTCATGTACCTGAGTGAGTGAGTGAGTGAGTGAGTGAGTGAGTGTTAAACATTCACCTACACATCATTTCCGTAGATCCACAACTCTCATCTTCCACAGAGTCGAGAATATTTGAACAATTCTTTGACATGATAGACGTTACACATATTTTACCTGTGATATCATACGAATTGAATTGAGTCGAGAATATTTGAAAGAAAGCCCAAAGTGATGCAGGTCTTAAGAGTTTACCGTTATGGTGTCCCACAACTTAGGGAACGGTGCTGATAAACCTAAAAACATAATCCGGGCGAATCTAGGATTCAAACAAAATACATATGCACACTGGCTTTTACGTTCACGCATCCATTAACGCAAAACTATTGAAGTCAGTTCTTGAATGTCACTGCGTGTTTCATTTAAATATTTCCAGCACTGTATAAGAAATCTCAACTGAACACTCAATCGAGACTGAACAAACACGCTTTCTCTGTTTTCAAACAAAAGTTGCAAAATACAAACGTTTTTGGTTCTCCGTCTTTTAATCTCACCATTTCTTTCTGGACATAAACCAACTGGAAGCGTTTTTCTCTAAATGAGTGTTTTTTTCCATTGCAGTGAATGTCACTACGCTATGTCAGAAATCCCATAACCTTTACACAGAGTAGCAATCGCAGACGTTTTTTGCTGACTCGTGTCGAGCTTAGTCTAAATTTAGGCAGCAATCGAATCGTGAATTATATGTTATTGGGAAAACACTTTATATGCTAAGCTTACCAGAATGAAAGAAATACTCTTTTTTCTTGCAAAAACGATTGACGGTTTCAGCTTGGTGTTTTTAATTTCCTGTTCGGGAACGTGTCCTAATGTCCCTTGAAACCCAAATGGCAGGTGTTTAAGCTGTGTCGTGTATGTCGGTGACGATGTAAATGTCACACTTGCAGATTTTACTGTGCTTTTTGTGAACAACTTAAATAGATATTGGATTTATTTTTTTCAGTCCTGGATGAAGTGATGTGTATTTGTTTCAGAATGTCAGGAAAACAAGTAATATTGTTGGTACATGATTTTTTTTTATTTTTGTACTTCATCAATTAGGGGATATGACATTTTGACAACTGTGCTCATCTCCTGACTGATATCGTCTTCTATTACTATGCATATGAAACATAATTCCTGCTCAGATTGGCAAAATCAAAACACGGTACTTTGACCAAGAGGCCTAACTTAAGATTCACGCATATCGATGATCTGATATCGTTCAATAGTTGTCATATAGCGAATTCCATTCGACCTATTTACCGCAAGAAACAAAAAGTAGACCACCAGTTCCAGAATTAGTGGGGCGGTCGGTAGCCTGGTGGTTAAAGCGTTCGCTCGTCACGCCGAAGACCCAGGTTCGATTCCCGACATGGGTACAATGTGTGAAGCCCATTTTTGGTGTCCCCCGCCGTGATATTGCTGGAATATTGCTAAAAGCGGCGTAAAACCATACTCACTCATTCCAGAATTGGTATCTACATTTCACAACCTTTTAGGTACAAACATATTCTCTCTGGCGAGAATTCAAAGAGCTTCATACGATTCTTCCCCAAACGTTGCTTGATCAGGGCTTAGTGAGTCTTTCAAAATGTCTTATGGTGGACATGTGGAGGAAATGTCCAATATCGACGCATCCCATACCAAAGTAAAGTCGGTCCATTGCCTTTTCAGGTGAACAATTGACTTGCCTTTGCATGTGTTTGTGATGAAGCCACCGGTGGTTCAGGATACGTCCACCTTGTGGAGAACACCTGATATCATCATCTGATTCACAATGGGATGGTGATTTATAAAAATGCTCATTGTAGTCGGACTCGTACACTCGACTATGCTTAATATGATTATGGTAATGACTTCTTTTCTTAAAGTGTTTTCTATTTTCCTTCTTCTTCTGGTTTTATTTCATTGTTTGAGTACATGCATTAGCGGATATTTATGAAAGAAAAACGGGAACCGAACCAGTCCTTTCTAGCAATGATAGTTATATTTACATAATGATTGATTATGGACACATGACGGCCGCTAGGCCATTATAATATATCAGTTGGTGTCCCACAATTTGAGTCAATGGTCAATCTGTCATAGTTTAACAAAATACATACACAAATATCCATTGTAGTATTGATTATTGCACTATATAAATATTTAGACTGCGGATCATCCATGCGACGTAAATTAAATGTCAACTGTGAGGGGACAGATTTATAATGCAAGTATAATGCTTGTTCTAATGTGAATAATCAATCTCGGTCTTCTACCCAAGCGGATTTCATGGGCTAAAAGGAGTGGTGAAAATGATTGGATCACTGAATATCAGTGATGACACCAGCTGTTCGCATGGTCTGTTCGCGTGGTCTGCCCTACGGGAAGCACCCGCTACTCACACAAGTTGTATAGAGGAGCACACCTTTGTTTGTTGCCTAACGCCCTACAGCAATACTCAATACTCATGATTGGTTTTGGTTGGTTTGTTGTTTAACGCCGCACTCAGCAATATTCCAGCTATATGGCGGTCTGTAAATAATCGAATCATGACCAGACAATCCAGTGATTAATACCATGAGCATCGATCCACGCAATTGGGATCAATGACATGCATCAACCAAGTCAGCGAGCCTGACCACCCTATCCCGTTAGTCGCCTCTTACGACAAGCAAAGTCGCCTTTTACGGCAAGCATGGGTTGCTGAAGACCTATTCTATCCCGGAATCTTCACGTGCCAATGCATCAGTATGACGATACAACGTGTACATTTGTGTACGTGTTCAACATGGATCACGTTATGTTGGATTCAGTTCTCTTGGGCAGCGATAGTAGAGCTAAGGTGATCGTAACTCCCATTCATTACACAGACTTACGTTAGAGGTAGAACAGTGCCAGATGTGAGCATAATCACCTCTAAGACATCGCTACGTCCATTCAATCGCTCTTGTCTTCGTAAATAAAGCGACAAAACCCTTTCCATATCCAATAGATATATCTGCATAAAGCTTAGTCGATTGGTTGATTCCGACTATATCATGAGCATGTGTTTATGAATCACTATCAAATAGTAATGATACCATGTGTTCGCGAAAAGGTGAGCGTATCCTGACCCAGCGGTTGCACCTGTCACAAACACATGCAAAGGCAAGGCAATTGTTCACCTAAAAAACACGGGAACATATGGTCAAAATAGGGAATATCATCGGACATCATTTTTGTCGCTGATGCGTCAAATTTGGATGTCCTCCACATGTCTACCATAGAACTTTTTGAAAGCTTTACTGAGGTCTTGAATGTTGTAACCTTGATCAAACAACTTCTCGGGGAAAGTGGTATGACGCTTTTTGAAATCTTGGTAGAAAGAGCACGTGAAATGTAAACATCAAAGGCTGGAGCTGCTGAAATATTGCTCGACATGAAGAGAAAGTTGACTATTGGAAAGTTGAAGTCATCCCTCTTGTCATAAAGTCTTGTGAAGATGTTTTGTCACTCTGAATCTTTATGCATATATCTAAATATGAAGCAGATCAAGCAGTCCTTAATATTTGCATTTACACTATGAATAATCATTCTGTATGCATTTATTCCTTAAACTGCTAGTGTATGTTTCATTCATTAAACCTCTCAAAGGACTGACTAATTGAATTTTATCAGCCTAATATAATAGCAAATTTAAAAGGTCTTATCGACTTGAAACCCGTTCACGTGTATTGCCAGAGAATCTATACATACATGAACCTGAGTAAGTGAGTGAGTGAGTGAGTGTTCAACATTCACTTACACTTTAACCTTCACATCATTTCCGTAGATCCACAATTCTCATCTTCTACAGAGTCGAGAATATTTGAACAATTCTTTGACACGATAGACGTTACACATATTTTACCTATGGTATCATACGAATTGAATTCTAAAGGACCAATAAATTTGATTTTTACTCGTAGCCGGAAAATCGAAAAAGTGCTTGTATTTTATCAATCCAAGTATTTAGTCTATAGTTATATTTTATATTCTTAAGTAGTAGTCTCATAAATGAGTGAATGAGTGAGTGAGTGATAACACCGATTGTCACTCAGCTTCTTTTGAAGGATGATGAAGATGAGTGAGTGAGTGAGTTGGTTTCCGGCTGCATGGACAGTACATATATTGCAGTTATATCACGGCTTGAAAGCGTGATCTGCCAGGAAGGAAGGCCAAAGTGATGCAGGTCTTAAGAGTTTACCGTTATGGTGTCCCGCAAGTAAGGTAACGATGCTGACAAACCTAAAAACATAATCCGGTCGAAACTAGGATTCAAACAAAATACAAATGCACACCGGCTTTTACGTTCACACATCCATTAACGCAAAAAAATTGAAGTCAGTTCTTGAATGGCACTGCGTGTTTCATTTTAACATTTCCAGCACTGTATAAGAAATCTCAACTGAACACTCAATCGAGACTGAACAAACACGCTTTCTCTGTTTTCAAACAAAAGTTGCAAAATACAAACGTCTTTGGTTCTCCGTCTTTTAATCTCACCATTTCTTTCTGGACATAAACCAACTGGAAGCGTTTTTCTCTAAATGAGCTTTTTTTCCATTGCGGTGAATGTCACTACGCTATGTCAGAAATCCCATAACCTTTACACAGAGTAGCAATCGCAGACGTTTTTTGCTGACTCGTGTCGAGCTTAGTCTAAATTTAGGCAGCAATCGAATCGTGAATTATATGTTATTGGGAAAACACTTTATATGCTAAGCTTACCAGAATGAAAGAAATACTCTTTTTTCTTGCAAAAACGATTGACGGTTTCAGCTTGGTGTTTTTAATTTCCTGTTCGGGAACGTGTCCTAATGTCCCTTGAAACCCAAATGGCAGGTGTTTAAGCTGTGTCGTGTATGTCGGTGACGATGTAAATGTCACACTTGCAGATTTTACTGTGCTTTTTGTGAACAACTTAAATAGATATTGGATTTATTTTTTTCAGTCCTGGATGAAGTGATGTGTATTTGTTTCAGAATGTCAGGAAAACAAGTAATATCGTTAGTACATGATGATTTTTTTATTTTTGAACTTTATCAATTAGGGGATATGACATTTTGGCAACTGTGCTCACCTCCTGACTGATATGTTTATTTATTACTTTGCATATGAAACATTATTTCTGCTCAGATTGGCAAAATCAAAACACGGGACTTTGACCAAGAGGCTTAACTTAAGATTCAGGCATATCGATGATCTGATATCGTTCAATAGTTGTCATATAGCGAATTCCATTCGACCTATTTACCACAATAAACAAAAAGAAGACCACCAGTTCCAGAATTAGTGGGGCGGTCGGGTAGCCTAGTGGTTAAAACGTTCGCTCGTCACACCGAAGACCCGGTTCGATTCCCGACATGGGTCCAATTTGTGAAGCCCATTTCTGGTGTCCCCCGCCGTGATATTGCTGGAATATTTCTAAAAGCGGCGTAAAAACCATACTCACTCCAGAATTGGTATCTACATTTCACAACTTTTAAGGTACAAACATCCTCTTTCTGGAGAGATTTCAAATAGCGTCATACGATTCTTCCTCAAACGTTGCTTGATCAGGGCTTAATGAGTCTTTCAAAATGTCTCATGGTGGACATGTGGAGGAAGTGTCTAAATTCGACGCATCAGATACCAAAGTGAAGTCAGATGCAATTCCTTAGTTTGACTTGTACCAAACGGTCCATTGCTTTTTCAGGTGAACAATTGACTTGCCTTATCATGTGTTTGTGATTATGCCACCGGTCTAGGATTCGCTCACCGTGTGGGGAACACCTGGTGTCATCAGATTCACAATGGGATGGTGATTTATAAAAATGCTCATTGTAGTCGGACTCGTACACTCGACTATGCTTAATATGATTATGGTAATGACTTCTTTTCTCAAAGTGTTTTCTATTTTCCTTCTTCTTCTGGTTTTATTTCATTGTTTGAGTACATGCATTAGCGGATATTTATGAAAGAAAAACGGGAACCGAACCAGTCTTTTCTAGCAATGATAGTCATATTTACATAATGATTGATTATGGACACATGACGGCCGCTAGGCCATTATAATATATCAGTTGGTGTCCCACAATTTGAGTCAATGGTCAATCTGTCATAGTTTAACAAAATACATACACGAATATCCATTGTAGTGTTGATTATTGCACTATATAAATATTTAGACTGCGGATCATCCATACGACGTAAATTAAATGTCAACTGTGAGGGGACACATTTCAAAGTATAATGCTTGTTCTAATGTGAATAATCAATCTCGGTCTTCTACCCAAGCGGATTTCATGGGCTAAAAGGCAAGATAGTGGTGAAAATGATTGGATCACTGAATATCAGTGATGACACCAGCTGTTCGCATGGTCTGTTCGCGTGGTCGGCCCTACGGGAAGCACCCGCCACTCACACAAGTTGTATAGAGGAGCACACCTTTGTTTGTTGCCTAACGCCCTACAGCAATACTCAATACTCATGATTGGTTTTGGTTGGTTTGTTGTTTAACGCCGCACTCAGAAATATTCCAGCTATAGGCGGTCTGTAAATAATCGAGTCTGGACCAGACAATCCAGTGATTAACATCATGAACATCGATCCACGCAATTGGGATCAATGACATGCATCAACCAAGTCAGCGAGCCTGACCACCCGATCCCGTTAGTCGCCTTTTAAGACAAGTATATTCACCTTTTACGGCAAGCATGGGTTGCTGAAGACCTATTCTACCCCGGATCGACGGGTCGACGGCGTCCTGAAATCGATCGAGTGGGCCCGACAGACCTACGTCTGAACATGTTTATTCCTTTAAACACGTACAAAATTAAACATGTAAATATCGTCCATTAAAGTATTTTAACGTGAATACATTTATATAAGTGATCGTAATAATTCACATCGTAAGAACTAGAGCAAACTTGTAAGAGACTGTTGATAGGATAATCTCTGCAAAGAATTTTTCCCATATATATAGTATCTTCAGCAACCCATGCTTGCCGTAAAAGACGACTATGCTTGTCGTAACGGGATCGGGTGGTCCCAACTGCGTGATGCTCGTGATGTCAATCACTGGATTGTCTGGTCCAGACTCGAACATGTACAGACCGCCGTCATACAGCTGGAGTATTGCTGAGTGCGGCGTTAAACATCAAACAACCCAACTAACATTAATGGGAAAGCATAACGAAACCTATAGTAAATGATCGAGATCTCCAACCAAATGTGTTAATGATTTATACATAAAAAGTGTTGAACATCTTTTAACATAGTTGACATTCTTTACCCTTCGCGTGTTTAGGACTGTGTGTTTAATCTGTACACATTTAGGATCTAAACACATGAAAGAGCCTCCTGGAAGCCCCTGAGGTTGGTTGGTTGGTTTGTCGTTTAACGCCGCACTCATGGATTGTCCGGTCCAGACTCGATTATTTACAGACCGCCGTCATATAGCTGGAATATTGCTGAATGCGGCGTTAAACAAAAAAACAAACAACTGGTGGAAAGGTTGTGCGGCACAAGAATGTATAGATATTGGTGTCCTTGAACATGTGTTTTATGTTCCGTGTGTTAATAATCAAGTTGTTTGTTACAAAATAAATTGTTCCACATGGATTTCTCATTTACGTTTTATTCATTCTCTATGTGATAATCAACATGGAATCTCGTAAACGGTTAACGTTGACATTGTATAATAAACCGCGTGACAGCTAAATGATGGCATTATTAATTTGCTGTAATTTTCACCACGCTGTGTTGGACATAACATAACTTTTACACAGAGTAGCAAACGCTGACGGTTTGTTGTCGACTTTCGAGTCATGAATTACATGTTTTTAACAAACATATGCTAAGCCTACCGAATGTAATATACTCCTGTATCTTGATAAAGAAGATTGACGGTTTTAACCCGGTGTTTCCAGTTACTTGTGAGTGGCTTGTCTTAATGTCGGGTCACATCCAAATACCCCATGTTTAAGCTTTACAGTGTAAACGATGACACTGAAAATGTCGACGTATTTTCCTCCTATTGTGTGCATGAAAAACTCAAAATTATATATTGCGAACAGCTGGTGTCCTCACTGATTTTTTTCATAAAACTTTCACCGTTATTTTGCCTTTTGCGCCCTATGAAAAGTGTTCCGGCGGATAATCGAGATTGGTTTATTGTTTTCTCTGGCGTTGACATTTGATATTCATGTACGCTGATGTCAATAGTCATCATAGTCTGTGTTGTGTTTGTGATCATGTTGTAGCAATACCTTGCATCTGTCTTGACCAGCCGTTCAAACCCTTATGACGTACAACGAGATTAAGATGTTTTGATTGACCGGTTCCTCAAAAAACCAAAACAAAATGCTCTCTGGTTTGTTGCCAGAAACTCAAAGTGCGAACATTACCCACTATCTGTTGCCAGAACCTTGCATCTTTTTTGACCAGCCGTTCAAACCCTTATGACGTACAACGAGATTAATATGTTTTGATTGACCGGTTCCTCGAAAAAACAAAACAAAATGCTCTCTGGTTTGTTGCGAACCTTAGCCACTATCTGTTGCCAGAATCAGAAGAAGTTGAACACATGTCCATGTAAATGTATACCGTCAACGCCAGAGAATAATCTTGATTATCCTAATAAACAGACCACTTTGTCCCTGAAGATGATGGAAAAAACTACTTGGCCTCAAATTCTACAAATAAAAAAGTATTTTTCGCTTGACATTCCAGGCGTCCTTTGGAAAAAAGTTCGACTCCTTTCACAGAACTGAATTTATGCTCCCTCTCAATTGATGACAGATGACACTTTGGAAATAACATGCATTTCCTATACCACATTTTTAAACACTTCGTAAATTTTCCATCATGTAGGGAATGTCACTCGAATTTCATTTTCCAGTTAGTATTACGCTTAAGGTTACAGGCGCAATATGTGTGCGAATCGTTCTTTCAACAAAGGTTGCCTTATGTCTGTGTCATTGAATTTTCTTCAAAATATTAAATAATGATTGACATTTAATGGAAATCGATTGAACGTTACGCGGTCTTTGAAGTTGATATTGGAGAAGGTTCCCTACACTGTACATGTGTCAGTTTCAATTTCAAAAATATTTATTTTTTGCTACTGTCTGCCTGACGGTGAAACCTGTTCGTGTTTAAGAGCTAATTTACTGTGACAGATACTTGAAGCACTTAATGTCAGCGTTGTGCACAAGAAATAAATGGATTATGGTTTGGGCGTATTGATAAATGTACAAGTCTGAACCAAGGAGTCGTTTGAAATATGTTGGTATTTAGGAGATAAACTGGTTGTGTTTTTAATTTAGAACTCTGTTGGACTTTATTAAATTTGGAACCGAGCGCGTCTCCCGAATATGGAACTATCTCGGTAGAGTTTCCATCATTTCTGGAATACACAAGTACATTGTCTGTAGAGGGTGAGTTTGACATAACGCTGAATATCATGGCGTGTCAGCTTAATGTGGGAGGAAAGCCCGACGTAATGTAGACCACAGGCGTTTTGTACTCTTGTGAAAATTAAAACCGACAAAACCCTTACCTTATTCATAAGAAGTCTCTGCTAAAAGTCGATGCGCTCAGACCTGGTGTTAACAATCCTAGAAATATAATCAGGGCTAATCGATCCGGGGTAGAATAGATCTTCAGCAACCCATGCTTGCCGTAAAAGGCGACTATGTTTGTCGTAAAAGGCGACTAACGGGATCGGGTGGTCAGGCTCTCTGACTTGGTTGATGCATGTCATGGATCCCAATTGCGTGGATCGATGATCATGATATCAATCTCTGGATTGTCTGGTCCAGGCTCGATTATTTACTGACCGCCGTCATATAGCTGGAATATTGCAGAGTGCGGCGTTAAACAACAAAACAAACCAAACCAAATCAGGGAGAATCTGGGATTCAAACCCATTATCATAGGTTTCTGGCACGCCTTAGAGATGCAACTCTGCATAGCGAATCAGAAGACTGGGTTTGTTTGTTTGTTAGTTTGTTTTTTAACACTGCACTCCAGTGATCAAGTGATCCTGTGATTGACAACATGAGCATCGATCGACGCAATTGGGATACGATGACATGCATCAACCAAGTCAGCGAGCCTGACCACCCGATCGCGTTAGTCGCCTCTTACGCCAAGCATAGTCACCTTTTACGGCAAGCATGGGTTGCTGAAGACCAATTCTACACCGGATCTTACAGGTCTTAGACGGCTTGGACACCTACAGTCAGCATAACATGTATAAAGGACAATGCGTTGTATGCGTGACATCACTGTTGAGATCAATGTCGAGGGGTCCTGATCATTGACTGAGTGAGGTTTCAGAGATACGACAATGGATACCTTCCTTCATTGTACAAAGGTAGCCATCAGGGAACTCAACCAGGAATATTCTGGATGACGATCAAAAGCTTCAACCACTCGGCAACCCATTATTTTTTAATGAAGAGAAACTTATAAGGCTAGTTCAATCTGTACAACAACACTTGGAAAATTGTACATAGACAATCTGGGGTTGTTCACCCATTGTGGAGACTCGACCTCGGGTATTAGGCTACCCCACTGAGCCCAAATAGGAAGTTAAATTATATTTGTGCCACATGCAGAAATTAGGGATATGCAGATTACCCAATACGCTAAAATGATAACTTATATTATGGCTCCGACGTTTCTGGCCCAGCACAGCTTTGATATCCCAGTATCCAGACCAAACGTTTTGTTTTACCCATGTCGGGAATCGAACCCGGGTCTTAGGCGCGACGAGCGAACGCTTTAACCACTAGGCTACCCAACCGCCCCTTTTGTTTTAGGGGACACGGTGGTTAAGGCTTCGGAATTCGTCCACTAGGGTTCCGTCCCATAGACGTGACATAAATAAACTGTCGTTGGTTCGAATCCAATATTCGCCATGATGATATTCTTGATTTGTCAGCACCATCCCCGTGTTCGTGGTTTCGCCAAAGTGGCAAACGTCCAAGACCTGCGTCGCTTCCGGTTTTTCTCATTCATCAAGATGAACACCATGGTTTAAATGGAATACTGCTCAGAGCGGCTTACACTCCCTCGCGGTTTAAAACACATTCAGTCATGTCCGACGTATTTAGCTGATTTGGCCCTCTGTTAATGGAGATGGCGATGAAGTCAATGTGTCGGAGAATCAACTTTCACTATCGGATGAACATAACACGCAATGTAAATATGACAGGACACTATCGGATTTGAAAGGTTCACCGCCACAATCAACAGCGCCGACGGACATCCGTATCGCGTGGCAGTACTAGTTGGCTGGTTTGTTGTTTAACGCCGCACTCAGCAATATTCCAGCTATATGACGGCAGCCTGTAGATAATAGAGTCTGGACCAGACAATCCAGTGATTGACATCATGAGCATCGATCTACGCAATTGGGATCGATGACATGCATCAACCAAGTTAGCGAGCCTGACAACCCGATCCCGTTAGTCGCCTCTTACAAGCATAGTCGCCTTTTACGGCAAGCAATGGTTGCTGAAGACCTATTCTACCCCGGATCTTCACGGGTCGGCAATACTAGTAGCATAACATGTACGTGTATGGTCATATAACTGGGTAGGAATTTAGTCGTAGTATTGAGTATTCGGTACATGAATTAGTTGAGGGAATGAGTTATGGTTTAACGCCGCTTTGAACAGTATTTCAATTATATTACATGGTGTCATCCAATAGAATTGCTGTTCATGGGAACAATTGAGTTGCCTTTGCATGTGTTTGTGACGGGTGCAACCGGCGGGTCAGGATATTCTCACCTTTTCGCGAACACCTGGTACCATCACTATTTGATAGGGATTCAGAAACTCATCGTATTCATCGGAATCGGAATGGACTGTACCTTTTGTCGAGATTTCTTATGCTAATGGAAATGTACTGTGGCTTTTTGTAGCTTATATTTATTTATATACAATTTACTCTAAATGACATGATGTTATTGGGGCACGGAAATAAATAAAGTAGTCATCCCGAGTGTTTTTCCTGACATGGGAAATTAAGATTTATTTTTATCATTGAATACAAACCCTGTCAAAGGATCGACAAATACCGACTAACAGGTCGTGGTTGATATTTCCCATCTTTCACTGCAGTAGTAGTAAAACTTGATGTCGCCATCACGTATCACATTTCAGAGACAAATGCGTGGAAATTGTTTAGGTGAGGTGAGGTGAGGTAAAATGGGGTTTAACGTCGCGTCCGAGATTATTGCACTTATGTAGCGACGTGCATGCACGTGTGTGTGTGGCTGCTTATACTAGTCAGGACTGATGCCGATTTATACTGCTAACACACTGAGATACCATGCCGCAGTTTAACATGAATATCCCACTCAGACACAGGATACTGACTCCGAGCCGACTAGTCCTTGTTTTAGCCCCTTAATGCCGAGCGCCAGACAGGGCAACAACAAGCACCATCTTTTAACTTCTTTTGGTATGACGCGGCCGGGAATCGAACCCCGAACCTTCCGCTCTCCGGCGGACGCTCTACCACTTGACCACGGAGGCGGTCTGGAAATTGTTGAAGTGTAACGGTACAGGATTTATGTGACAATGAATATTCACAGAAAGGATGTTAATGTGACCTTTTATCCGAATGATTTGATTGCAATTGCTGACTCAGTGTTGCCATTCAGATGTGGGAAAGGTTTGCTGATTTAAATATTATTCTTGTTTAAAAAAATTGCAAAACACTTCGAAAGATTAATCCTTTTTGTCTTCAGTATTATTCACTTGTTTGCATTTTGGGGAACCCCGTTAAAATCCGGGTTAGAATGTGCAACCCATGTTTCTCGTACGAGGCGACTAACGGGATCGGTTGGTCAGGCTTGCGGATTTGGTTGATGCATGTCATCGTATCCCAGTTGCGTAGATCGATCCTCATGATGTCAGACTTGATTGTCTGGTCCAGACTCGATTATTTACAGACCGCCGTCATATAGCTGAAATAGTGCTGTGTGTGGCGTGAAAACATGAAAGAAAGAAACATTTGAGGACATATACCTTAAAGATTTACGTGTTTCAGAAACTGTTCCCCTGTCAACATCTTTGGAAACTCACATGAATAATGCCAGTCCGGAGATCCGTCGTTTATATGTTTTCAATTTCTTTCATGTGGCAAAGTACGTATTTCGTTTAACACATGCATACAGTTTGCACCTCGGGCATGGCAGTTGTCTGCGAACCGGCGACAAACAGGCTACAAGCGTCGAGAGATCAATTAAATGTTTTAAATATCACTTTGATATACATGCGTTGCTCTGGCTTCACCACAAAGTCGACAGTAGTCAATCAGTGACAAATAGCGAGCGTACGTGCAAGTATCACTCACTTTTACTTTTAATGTTGGTGTTCTTCTCTACCGTTCAACAAATGTGCCTTCGGTAACCAATCTGGCAATGAATTATTGCCTTCAGCAGCTATTTCCTTGCGTGTGAGGGTAATAGAACATGGAATACCATTTTATTAACACATCGCTCATGTAGATAGATTGACTCTTTTCTTAGGTTTTTCTAATGATATTAATGTGCATGTAATCTGGACCCGGAATCGACAGTGAACAAGTTTGAAATTGATTAATTTTTAAAGGACGCCGTTCCTGATGGCGCAGTTTAAACGAATTGTTTATTTGACCATTTAAAACAACGCTACAAATCTAGGATTTCCACTGAACAAAAACATATCCTCTCCATGAATGTTGTTACCATGATGAAACAGCCTTTGTGCAAGAGTCGTAGGGCGCTCTTTTGATATCTTGGTGGAAAGAGCATCGATTGTACTTCACAAGTTGAGAAATGTAGACAGCAAAGGCATGAGCAGCCGGAATATCTCTCGATATAAAGGGAAAGTAGAAGTCATCTCTCTTCCCATACAGGCTTGTGGATAGGATCTAACATATGAAACAGCTGAGGTGGCTTAAAATATACACCTCGTCTTAAATATCGCACCACACATTTTAAAGTAAAAGTAGAAAATATAATTTTCGGTTTTTTAAACTACATGTACATATTTCATATACTACACCATCTGTGAACATAATATCACAAGCACACACTGTTCCGAGCTGCTCGTGCATGCTTGCGTTGAGCATGCTTGTACCGGGGGTCGGTTTGCTAAAAATGTAGTATGCACATAGCCTCTTTTGGCGTATGTTATGTTGGCAGACACAGCTAAAATTTGGTTTTAGACATAAATCAAGCTTTATTTTGACCAACCAGTGAAATGCCCAAGCGTCCAGTGCCTCTGAACCAAAGATGGCAAATTATTGGTATGCACCAGACTGGTATGTCATGTCGTGCTATTGGAGCACAACTGAACATTAATCACACAGTCATCAGTAGGCTAATACGTAAGCATACTGCTTCTCCAACACAACGCCATTGAGACACTACCCTGGCCTGCCAGAAGACATTAATCCTATTGAGCATTTGTGGGACATTTTGGGACGTAGGGTGAGAGCAAGGGATCCTCCAGTTCAGAACCTTCAGGAATTGACCCATGCATTGCATGATGAGTGGCAGCAGATCCCCCAACAGAGATTCAGACGTCTGGTGACCAGCATGATACGGCGTGTAGAACATGTTATCCAAGTGCGAGGCGGTTACACCAGATACTGAGTTAACCAGTCATTGTAGACCTTACTGGTGTGTTCGACATTAATGAAATGTGAACTGTGTTGTGTGTCTGTTGTAACGACTCCGGCAGCCATACTTATTTCACCTTATTTCACGGTGAGTTTAGTGAACTTTAGTTTGTCACAATTAAACCCTCAATTAGTGCTCAAATTCGGTCGTGTGTTGTCAATTTTCTGACTGAACGCTCACATGAGGCTATATAAACAGTTTAATGTGCTTTTCTAAGCACCATTTTTATGAGGTTGAAGATCCAGTTATACTTAGTGAAAACAAAGTGGGTGGTGCGATATTTATGACGAGGTGTATATAAAACAGATGAGGCGGTTGACTCGTCACTTGTATTTCAGTTCGGGTCGGTAGATTAGTGGATGGAAATTGGCCATTTGACAAGTATTGAACGATATCATCAGACATGAAAACTGATATTAAGGGACAGAATTTATTAATAATGACAATGTCTGCAACCTATACGACATCTTCAAAATGAATCAGTGCAATCGTCTAGATAATTTTATCATAAACTGTTATAATGAAAATCTACAACATTGATTACAATATGTGAGTCAGTCAGTCAGTCAGTCAGTCAGTCAGTCAGTCAGTCAGCTCAAACCCTTCATTGGTACAGCGAGATTGATGATGTTAGAAAATACCAAAACAAAACGCTCTCTGGTTAATACCAGGAACTCGCATTAACTCGAAACTAGTCCACTATTAGTTTCCTTAATCAGATTTCCAAGTAAATGAAAAACGTCAACGCTAGATAATTATCTCGATTGCCCGACCTGACAGATCCCGCTGGAATCCCACTGGAAAATTTTATGAATGGACCACTGAAATTTGATGACACTATCTGTTCGCGAAAAGGGTCAGTTAAGGAAATCGCTTAAGGCTGTAATTTTTTAAAGCTTATTTTATTTTCGCCCTTTGTAATTTCGTGCCGCCCAAAAGTACAAACGGTTTTGAGAACCAATTCATAATTATAGATACCCTAATCAACTGCCAATTTATACAATATCGCAGAGCGGAGATATGTATTTATCTATGAGCCATCTAATATATTGTAATAATCCTGACTCACTAATATATACTACTCAACTTTTGATAGGGATGCTATAATATGTCATTCTACTTAAGAAGACACATAACATCATCATAAGTGGAGTAGTATAATACCACTGTCTATTCCATTTGATAAATACGCTTTTGTCATTTCCCACCCTGAGTATACGCACGGACTTGTATATAGGTCCATGGTATACGCTTGAGACACTATATTTGTTCACAGTTTTGGAATAATCTCAAGTACTTTGAAATAACTGCCTTCAGCACAGTTTATCATACTAGTTAAAGAAAGGACATTCATCTCTCGTGCACAGATAACGATTGTAATATATCAGTTAATCTTAGACAAATCGTCGATTTCAGTAAACCTAATTGTTTGAAATTAGTCCGCTCGGAGGCGCAATGAGTGTATTAACGATAAAGGCTGAAATATGAGTCAAGAATCACATTTCTGAGTTGCACGACCTTCTGAAGTTAACAGCCTGGTGTCATGTGGAATAACACCTTTCAGCCAATTCTAGGCTGATTAATAGCATTCGTCCAGATTTGACGGCTCATTAACCTGTACTGGGTATTGGCACTGGTGATTTCATGAATTGTCCTCATCGTGTATATTTGGTTTAGTTTGACTATGAAATGCTAGTTTAGGACAGGGCAGTTTTCAGAAGCACTGTCCTCATACGGCATCACAACAGAGCAGTTTATATGGAAATTCCGTTTGCCAATCGCACTTAATGTATCGAATAGTTTAACTGCATTAGAAAAATTTGACCCATGACGCCAATTGTTCGGTCAATAGGAAATAATGGGCAATGAAACTGCATTAGTGGGTCAGTTTATGGGATGTACTAACTAACGCCCGAACACACATCTGACAGAAGTAAAATTACGGATATGAACATGTAGATTACAGCCCACACGGGTACAAAGTGTAATATTACCACTGGTGATTATTCTTTTATGTAAATTTCACAAGATTAATGTCCTGAAGAAATGTTTGGCTCTCCTTCCTAAAAAAATAATAATAAATGTGTTTAAGCTGCACACACACACACATAACCCCTCCCTCATTTAAGCTTGACTTGAACATGTACTCAAAAATACATCCCCCCCCCCCCCCCCCCCCTGCATATAGTTCGACGGTTAGGGCATTACGTTGATGTTGGCATTATGTAGGATATGCCCCCCCCCCCCCCCCCCCCCCCCACACACACACACACACACATACACACACATCTCTCCCGTCCTCAAAATGGGGCCATTACATGATCTCTTGTAATCAACTTTGCATTGTAATTGGGAAAAGAATCCCAGGATAACTCTTGAGATCGGGGATCTGACGCGCATGATGGGTGCCCCTGTTATCCTTGTCGGGAATACGTATCAAATGATAGTTACGTAGAGTGGAATGTCCGAGTGATAGTAGAGCCAAGGCCCCCCAGCCTCTTTATTGTTAATGAATGGAGAGGTACGAGGATGTGCTTAAAGGACATCCGTACTCTTACACTCTAAGTCTACATGCTGAAGAGCCGTGTCCTATGCTATATAAACATTTTTTAAGATCAGCTCGCGACGGAGCACGTGCAACAGCGGCAGAGAACACAATCAAGTGTCCATTCCAGAAAAATAATGAGGTGCTGAAACAATAGAATGGCATCACAGATGTGTTTTAATACAATACAAATACAATACGACCGCGAGAAAGGGATAACACGAGAAGAAAAAGCTATATTACCTTCTCTTGTCCGCTTGTAAAATATGAAAAATGCTTTATTATATGTTATAGTATTACTATTATATTGATGGTTGTGTTGACCCGTGAAGATTCCGGGGTAGAATAGGTCTTCAGCAACCTATGCTTGCCGTAAAAGGTGACTATGCTTGTCGTAAAAGGCGACTAACGGGATCAGGTGGTTAGGCTCGCTGACTTGGTTGATGCATGTCATCGATCCCAATTGCGGGGATCGATGCTCATGATATCAATCACTGGATTGTCTGGTCCAGATTCGATTATTTACAGACCGCCGTCATATAGCTGGAATATTGCTGAGTGCAGCGTTAAACAACACACCAACCAAATGTACAGTTATTATGATTTTGTGAATAGTGAGATAATAAAAACATTCTTCCCATTTGTTAAATTTGAAATGTGACTGGTCAAAATCTCAGCTCTCTGTTATGAAGAGAAAAACAACTCAGCTCCTAAAAATGCAGAAAAATAAAACATGACTCTACCCCAAAAAACATCGTGCTGCCGCATTCTCGTCTCGTTCTGCAGCTTCCGCGCCTCGTGCGATGCCTTCTTGTCTTGTGTTATCCCTTTATCGCCTACTCGCTGACCTGACAATACCCACTGAAATTAGAAAATATATCTGGGCGAATGCAGATGTTGACACGAGGGTGTTGATGAAGCTGTTGACGTATGTCTATGTCTAACGTAAATAATCGATAGTTCATATCGATATCGCGTCAGAAATGAAAACAAGCCAAGCATCAACACCTCTCACATGGAACTCAACAACAGACTGACCAGTGGTTTTATTTCTGCTCGGTGGAGGTTTCATCCATTTTAGTTATTTTCTTTCTTAAAATGACAGTGGGTAATGTACAGAATAACCTTCTCGAAACTGGGATTTACGATTGTTCTGTCCTTCGTGAATGAATGCTCTATTACCTAAGGTTCTGGTCTTACATCATATATTATCTGGGATCAGACAGGGATCGCAGATACTAGAGGCATTCTCTTGCATTATCGTCGTTAAATGGCCAATAACGTTATCACTACATGACGGTATTGTCATATACTGTAAATCCATCCAAATACTTGCTTAGGCATTTCTTGGTTCATACTGTTCCCATGAGTGATTTAATGTCATTTTTAAGCAGAATTTACAGGACCAAAAAATCCAGTGTATTTATATTAAAAAGAAAAACGCTTTGTAAATTCAAAGAAATTATGGATTTTTGATTTAATAATAAAAACTGTAGGGACACCTTTGAGATAACGCAGAGACCACTGGAACGTGGCATCATTTTGTGGAGCACACACAATAAAGACCAGGTGAAACACACGAAGATTTAGACACAGTTTTGCCACAGTCAAATCTGTGCGTCATAATTTGTCAAACGTGCGTGTTGATACAGTCGATTCAGTAAAATATCTTATGTAAATATATTAAACGTGTGTATTGTTTTATATGCAGTGAAAAATGTGTGCTTTCTGTGGTAAAAAAACTGTTTAATGGCTTTGTGGCTTATTTGTTGGCCTAGCGATCTCGGCGACTAGCTTGAACTGATTTTTCATGTGTGAAACCCATTCCAAGTGATCTCCGCTATGTTATTTCATTCTCTGTTGCAGTGGAACATGTTTTAGTACAGCGAAATACGTATGTTTTAGTACACTCGGTGTTTTATTGCTTAATCCAAGGCCGACTTCCAATATCCACGTCGGCAACTGTCAGTGACAGAACGAGAAATCACGAGATTACGTTCCCGCAGGCTACAGCCGGTAATCAATTCTTCACATCGGTAGGGTGTGTAAAGTTCATCTCTTTTTCTTAAATATCACATGTTCACCTCACCTGACAAGTTTCAATCTAAATGTCTGTTGAAATAGCCAGGTGATTGATACACGATTAGAGAACCTCCTCAAGTTTTGTCTGTGTGTCACTCCAACATGCAGGCAATCGTTGAGATGCCGTTCTCAATCACTAGAGCTGCACTGGGTGCAGGTGTTGCATGTGTGTGATATGAAGTTGATCTGAACTTTTTATAGAGCACAAAAAATGAAAGTTTACATTGTTGGTTTCATATCGCTCAAAGACGTCCTTTTGAGTAAATATATTTTTTTACCCAGTACTAAGTATATGTCTACAAAACACACACACACACATACACACACACACACACACACACACACACACACACACATATATATATATATATATATAAATATATGTATATAAATATAAATACACTTTCCCATTACCATATATAACTTTACTTTTGGTCATCCTCTCGTATATCATAGAAATAAAGTTTGCTCTACCTCGTGCTTTGACATTATAATATAAAATTATTTAAGATTAACCTCGTGTTTTATTAGAGATGGTTTGCAGATGGGTTTCAAGAGAAATCCTGAACAGGGCTAACTGACGGACTGTGCCACCTAATTTCCTGTACCGTTATAAGAGACAAAGTGCGTTTTTAACATAAGGAAACACGACTCATATTGGTAGTTTATAGTGTAACTAAGTCACATATTATTGTCCGGTCTGTGTGGGATTATCCGTAATCCCATGCAGCAATAAGAAGTATTTATATTTAAGTTTTCATAATAAATAACTTTGAATCACGTGACTCGAAACACTCCACAAGTGCATTGTGGGGCCGAGCTAACACATGTAAACATGGCCGACGTTCGTGGCTGGTTACTGTGAGTTGGTGTGTTTTAAGTCGTAAAACTTGCAACTCTGTTTCCATCACAACTTTGTTTCCATCATTAATGTTAACAGGCTGAAGCAACTGCAAGCCGTGAAATAGTGTTCTTACCGCTGCATGACACCGTAACCGACGTTAATCGACGGCCTGGGTCGTGATGTGGCGTCACCGTGTGAGTGGTCGTGCTGTTTTAACTACAGTATGTTGATGAATGCCCAACACTGAGCAACAGGTGTACATGTTGTTATAAAACTCTTCAAGGAGTGCTCAGGTCCGTGTCCCTTTCGTCACCACTCGCCCCTTTCCGTAATCCGCAGTCCATTCCATTCGTCACCACTCGCCCCTTTCCGTAACCTGCAAGAAGACTCGTCCCCCTATCGATGAATGTTATGTGCGAAAATACGACAAACCAATCAGAATGCGCGTATGGTTTCAAGTTCTTCGTCAAAGAATCCCTCAGAAATAATTTTTGATTTTACATATGTCTTGCATCTTAAAATATACCCAAGACACAGTTAAATGTGTTCAATCATACTGTATAATTTCGCATGTCCCGGTGTGCTTTAAATTGCATTAGAAATATATATAATATATGGGGAAATATATATGAATCATTACGCAACGAGTCAATTGTTTTAGGTATGCCTGTTTGCGCTAAGACGGAACCCGGTCGCAAAAATGGCCTTGAGAGGGGCACGATTCGCTATTCGGCTTGTCACGGAATAACACGAGTTGTTCACGAATAGACTCTGTCCCATACACGGCGGTAATTCCCAGGTGATCCGTCTCGAACAACAGTTACTTTGTGGCTGCTGTGCCAAGCACACAGTCGTTTGAATATGTTTAGAATAATCCCGCGGCATGAGAGATGGTTGGCATCATCTTGCCATATTTCTTCCCAGTGAGTGAGTTGGGTTTAACGCCGCTTTTAACAGTATTCCAGTTATATCACGGCGTGTCAGCTTAATGTGGGAGAAAAGCCCGAAGTGATGCAGGTCTCAGACGTTTACCGCTTCGGTGAAACCCACGGGCACGGGTATAGTGCTGACAAACCTAGAAACATAATCGGGGTGAACTGGGATTCGAACCCACAATCATAGGTTTCTGGCGTGCCCAAGGGACGCAACTCTGCACAGCGAATCGCGGCGCCTTAGACGACTGGGCCACCCGTGCCCCCTTTTTCTTCCCCAAACATTCAATTATTCAACAATTTAAAAAGAAATTATTTCGCCGATAATTGCTGTGGCCACGCCATCTTGCTTGACAGTAATGAAAATACGATGTTACCAAGGATACGTTTGTTCACGGGGGAGATAATCTGAACAGCGCAATGACGTCATGCCTTATGACGTAACACAAAAAGTGTACTCTTTCACAGGAGAAAGTACAGTCGACGCCTTTGATCTTTTAGCGAAGCATCTTAGAAATATATATAAAGTGTTCATAAAAGAAGTGAAGTTTTCAACCAAGGATTAAGAGTTACATCCCTTGCAATTATAACGTCTGATCCTGCGTGATTGGGGTGAATGGAACTAAGAGTGTAATCTAGGGTTTAATTTATGAGGAATTCAAATAGGGCGAAGCTCCATCACCAGGTGGCAAGGCCCGGTCACTTGTGTTGATGGCGCATCATCGTTCCCCCAATGGCGTGTGGCGGTGCTCATGGTGTCAGACAAACATGGCTGTCCTTAATACAATGTGTTTAACAAATATAATGTATTGTTCCCCTCCCCCTTCAACATAATTTAAAAGTAAAATCCAAGATCCCCTTGTGAGTCGCTAACCATCCCCAGTTATGATTTAGTTGGGTTTTTTTTAAGTATTTGTTGTTCAACGCCGCACTGAGCAATATTCTCGCTATATGACGACGGTCTGTAAATAATAGAGTCTACACCAGACAATCCAGTGATTTACATCATGAACATCGATCCACGCAATTGGGATCGATGACATGCATCAAACAAGTCAGCGAGCCTGACCACCCGATCCCGTTAGTCGCCTCTTACGACAAGCATAGTCACTTTTTACGGCAAGCATGGGTTGATGAAGACCTATTCTACCCCGGGTCTTCACGGGTCCCCCCATTTATGAAGGACGCCATTCCATCTCTCAAGGAAACTTGCAATGTATATTTATTTCCTATGTCTGTAAAGACAACGAGTTATGTCTATTGATTGTGTTTCTAGACATCTGAGTTTCCTTCAGCAACAATGAATCTTCATCTTCTGTTCTTCAGCATATAAGAGTCTGATCTCCGATTGCGGTCACAGCTATATTTGTACTTTGTGCAATTTTGAAATCCACAAATCCAAATCCACTGAGGGATATGCAACACACCGTCTCCACGAGTCTCGTCGCCAGAGCAATAACCTTTCAGATGATACTGAAATTAAGCTTACTGGAGATGCTGATATATATTGTCCTTGTGTTGTGTTGAAATATCTTAATATCAACGATATTACGGTTTATATTGACTGTGCAACGTTTTTTCGACAGTGCTTCAAGAGGGATTGACTGTCCCTAATGTATCTAGTTAAAGAGATATACTATCACATCGTCTACATCCTTCGACGACCGAATATTAGGATTCGGACTCACAGCCACGGGGATTCGTTCTAATTGACTGCTTTCTATTCAATTATGGGACACAAGACATTTAATCAGACAGACAGAGAGAGCCGCATGTCAAACTTGTTGACAGAGACTGTAACCGCGCAGACTTAGTGTAATCCACGGGACGAATTAGTGAAAGTAACTGCTTGTTATAACGACTGGTAGAGGATTGTTTGTCACGGTAGTAGGCAAGACACTGGACACACAGCCTGATTGGTTCAGACGCAGTTGTTTATATGCGCAGATGTACTCATGCTAGGTTATAATTAAAAAACTGACTTGTTAAATGAGTGAGTATGGTTTTACGCCACTTTTAGCAATATTCCAGCAATGTCATGGCGGGGGACTCCAGAAATGGGCTTCACACATTGTACCCATGTCGGGAATCGAACGTGGGTCTTCGGCGTGACGAGCGAACGCTTTAACCACTAGGCTACCCGACAGCCCCCTGACTTGTTAACCCAACTCACTCACCCCATATGCAATGATATGATGGTATGACTGAATTACCATTAAAACAAACTCACCTGCTTACTCACTCCAGATTTACTCATGAAATGATACTGTCAAATCAAATTTGTATTCCATGTTTACCGAGGATGAGATGCTATTGTTGCCTGTGGGTACATAACAAGAGCACGGCATTCAAGACAATCATTCAAGTCACCGAGCCTGATAACCGAATAATAGGTTAAAATCCAGCAACATCACGATTTGGTGGTTACACATGTTACCCACAATTGGTTTCATTGTACCTAATGGTGGTAACACTTTACCCATTAGTGGTATCATTGTACCCATTGGTGGTAATACTGTACCCATTAGTGGTATCATTGTACCCATTAGTGGTAACACTGTACCCATTAGTGGTATCATTGTACCCATTAGTGGTAACACTGTACCCATTAGTGGTATCACTGTACCCATTAGTGGTAACACTGTACCCATTAGTGGTATCACTGTACCCATTAGTGGTGACACTGTACCCATAAGTGGTAACACTGTACCCATTAGTGGTATCATTGTACCCATTAGTGGTAACACTGTACCCAATATTGGTAACACTGTACCCATTATTGGTAACACTGTACCCATTAGTGGTAACACTGTACCCATTAGTGGTAACACTGTACCCATTTGGGGTAACACTGTACCCATTAGTGGTATCATTGTACCCAATGGTGGTAACACAGTACCCATTAGTGGTATCATTGTACCCAATGGTGGTAACACAGTACCCTTAGTGGTATCATTGTACCCATTAGTGGTGACACTGTACCCATTAGTGGTATCATTGTACCCAATGGTGGTAACACTGTACCATTTGGTGGTTTCATTGTACCCAATGATGGTAACACAGTACCCATTAGTGGTATCATTGTACCCAATGGTGGTTACACTGTACCCATCAGTGGTATCATTGTACCCAATGGTAGTAGCACAGTACCCATTATTGGTATCATTGTACCCAATGGTGGTAACACTGTACCCATTAGTGGTATCATTGTACCCAATGGTAGTAACACATACCCATTAGTGGTATCACTGTACGCAATGGTGGTAACACTGTACCCATTAGTGGTATCATTGTACCCAATGGTGGTAACACTGTACCCATAAGTGGTATCATTGTACCCAATGGTGGTAACACTGTACCCATTAGTGGTATCATTGTACCCAATGGTAGTAACACAGTACCCATTAGTGGTATCATTGTACCCAATGGTAGTAACACAGTACCCATTAGTGGTATCATTGTACTCATAAGTGGTATCACTGCATCTATTAGTGCCATCATTGCATTCATTAGTTGTATTCATCCGTGAAGATCTTATCTTCAGGAACTCTCGCTTGTCGCCAGAAGCATCTCATTATATCCCATTTACGGAGATGGTGCTCATTCTGTCAATCTCTGGTCTGTCTGGTCCAGACTCGACACTTTTCAGACCATCGTCATATAAAATATCGGAATATTGCCGAGTACAATCAAACAAACAAACTAACAAACAAAGATGAGTGTGGTATCGATGAGTGGGACCGCCTCCGTGGTCAAGTGGTAGAGCGTCCGCCCGGAGAGCGGAAGGTCCGGGGTTCGATCCCCGACTGCGTCATACCAAAAGACGTTAAAAGATGATACTTGTTGTTACCCTGTCTGGCGCTCGGCGTTAAGGGGCTAAAACAAGGACTGGTCGGCTCGGAGTCAGTATACTGTGTCTGAGTGGGGTATTCATGTTAACCTGCGGCATGGTATCTCAGTGAGCTAGCACTATAAATCGGCATCAGTCCGGACTAGTACAAGCAGCCACACACACACACACACACGTGCATGCACGTCGCTATATAAGTCCAATAATCTTGGACGCGACGTTAAAACCAATTTCACCTCACCTCACCTCGATGAGTGGTAAAGAACTTATTGTCCACAGGAAGAACCTCGTTTATATGCATTGTACCGGGTTCATTGATTGAGTTGTCCTACACAGCATATATATTTACAACAAGGCAATGAGTACATTGCGTTCTCCAACGTAGGACATTGAGCATTCATACATACATATTAACAGTCGGGGGACACCTGACCCCTGGCCATGGATTCTCACAAATGATTGTCCGTGGCAAATATCACGAGTTTACACTGTCCAGGGACATTGTGAACAAGGGTATAGTGTCCAGGACACTGATCCCAGGTGTAAGTGTAAGAATACACAGACCACTGCTATAACCACTGATCTACTCCCACCGCCCTAATCATACATGACACATGATGGGGACGTAACGATGTTATATACGGTACCGACTGACATAGATGTCACTTATGAATTATCATATTTTGTTTATTTGAGCAGCACATCAGGTCATCGCAGGTTTGCTTTGTAGTCCATTACAGTACCGCTACTCAGTGTCACAGAATTGTACAACGTTTGATCTGTTCATGCCAATTAATCTTCACAGTTCCTGTGTTTTGCATTTTCTCTGAAAATTTCGTATGATTTAGATCATCCTTATAAGAAAGCTCATTTGACTTTAACATCAAACGAAAAGACAATTTAAATTCCCAAAAAAATTCCATGTCATTACTGTTACTCACATTTTGTCACAGATGTAATTTTGTTAAAATACCTTTATTTATCCAAGAGGAGCAATAATATTAATTACACATGTTTTAATTAAATTGATTTTCACATACGTTGTGGGAGTATTTTCAACACTAATAGTAATACTGCTACTACTACTACTACTGCTACTACTACTACTACTACTACTACTACTACTACTACTACTGCAACTACTACTACTACTACCACAACTACTGGAATACTACTACTATTCCTTTAGAAAAGTATTTTATTTTCATTCAATGTAGGGTAATCTGTGTGTCTATCTAAATGACTGTACCATATAGTACGTCATAGCAATGTTTTTGTAATATACTTAATTTTGTGTGGTAGCATATCACATTTTAAGAGACGTACAAATAACGGTTAAGAAGCTTAGTGGTTGTTCTTTTGGCCCATTGCGCCGGATATCTGGGTTCAGTTTGATGGGAAGGTAAGTAATACAGCCACAAACATTTACGCATCTTGTCGTATAAACAATATCAATAAAATAACCTCAAAAATAATATTATCATTAAGAAGATTATCTTCAACCGAGACACTCTCATTACAATTGATACGATTTTCATTTGGCTCCATTTTGTATACGAATGGAGCTTTTGGATGGATGTATAATAGATCAGAGTGATAGACCAGCGAGACAAGAAGCAGCTAGAATTATTACTGAGCTACCAAAATATACATCGCGAGCATCATTTTTTATATTTCGAAACTGCTTGAGAACTATTGCAAGAACGTAGAAAAAAATGAAAACTCTATCTTTTATATAAAATGTATCACAACGTAGCCCCGTCTTACTTATATAGATGTTACCAAAATCGGTTGTTTCCAAAAAAAACATGCACACTAAGAAATTTTAAAACTATCACAATTTCCCACACGAGAGTAAATCCTTCACATCATTCTCTTTCCCCATCTACTGCCAAGATAAGAAATGATATACCGTTAAACGTAAGAAAAAAATTTCAACACTGCATTTTAAAACATTTATAAATCAAAATCATCCAAAAGCCTCATCGTACTTCTCTGTTGGACACACAAAACGTAATACTATCAATACCTAACTAAGTCATAAGGTTATCAATACCTAACTAAGTCATAAGGTTATCAATACCTAACTAAGTCATAAGGTTATCAAAAACCTAACTAAGTCATAAGGGTATCCATACCTAACTAAGACATAAGGTTATCAATACCTAACTAAGTCATAAGGCTATTAATACCTAACTAAGTCATAAGTTTATCAATACCTAACTAAGTCATAAGGTTATCAATACCTAACTAAGTCATAAGGTGATTAATACCTAACTAAGTCATAAGGTTATCAATACCCAACTAAGACATAAGGTTATCAATACCTCACTAAGTCATAAGGTTATCAATACCTAACTAAGACATAAGGTTATCAATACCTAACTAAGACATAAGGTTATCAATACCTAACTAAGTCATAAGGTTATCAATACCTAACGAAGTCATAAGGTTATCAATACCTAACTAAGACATAAGGTTATTTAGTTAAATTATGATTTAGGTAGACTAGGAACCACAGACACAGCAGAATGTTTGTGTGGTAGTAAAAGCGAAAATGCATATAATATTTTCTTTGAATGTGACGTGTTAAAGGAATAAAAAGACACGTTACTTAGAAATTGAAATAGTATAACTGGAAGTACACCAGCTGATCTCAGTTTGATATTAAATAGAAATCGGGATTTACCAGAACAAGATAATATTAAAGAATCAATCATCTACAGACTTATAGAAATAGGGATTTACCATAACAAGATAATATTAAAGAATAAATCATCTACAGACTTACAGCAATGGAGATTTACCAGAACAAGATAATATTAAAGAATAAATCATCTACAGACTTACAGCAATGGAGATTTACCAGAACAAGATAATATTAGAGAATCAATCATCTACAGACTTATAAAAATGGGAATTTACCAGAACAAGATAATATTAGAGAATCAATCATCTACAGACTTATAGAAATGGGGATTTACCAGAACAAGATAATATTAAAGAATCAATCATCTACAGACCTATATAGGTCTTCAGCAACCCATGCTTGCTGTAAAAGGCGACTATGCTTGTCGTAAGAGGCGACTAACGGGGCCGGGTGATCAGGCTTGGTGACTTGGTTGATGCATGCCATCGATCCAGACTCGATTATTTACAGGTCGCCGTCATATAGCTGGAATATTGCTGAGTGCGGCGTTAAACTACAAACAAAAAAACAAACATACAATCTTTATACAACAAACAAACAGACTTATACATGTAATACAATGAGATTTATGTAAAGTACACTGTACTAAGTGTTCACTTACCTTTTCTACTCTCTTCTTTCCTACTGTTCATATTGACATACAGTACAAATCGGAAATCGATTGTGTCAATATATGGCAGAATGTGTTCTTAGTTGGAGAACTTGTACCCAATCCGATGCAATTTTTGTGAATATAATATGTTTAAACCAGAAAACAATTGGGATGGATTTTTTAAATATGGGTTACATGTGTGCACCCCTTTCCAAATGATCCCCGCCGTGTTTTCTTACTCACTGTTACAGTGGAACATGTTTTAGTACAATGAAACAAGTATATTTTATCCCACTCGGTGTTTTATTACTTAATCCAAGAACGACTTCCAATATCCACGTCGGCAACTGTCAGTGACAGAACGAGAAATCACGAGATTACGTCCCCGCAGGCTACAGCCGGTAATCATTTTTTCACATCGGTAGGGTATGTAAAGTTCATCTCTTTTCTTAAATATCACATGTTCACCTCATCTGACAAGTTTCAATCTAAATGTCTGTTGAAATAACCAGGTGACTGATAAACGATTTGGATTCATCCTCAAGTTTTGTCTGTGTGTCACTCCAACATGCAGACAATCGTCGAGATGTCGTTCTCCATCAATAAATCTGCCTTATCATCTCCCGCTGGGTGCAGATGTTGCATGTGTGTGATATTAATCATTAATGTGAAAGTTTACATCGTTGGTTTCTTATCGCACAAAGGCGTCCTTTTAAGCATCATAATTTTAAAATGTCATTGACCGACTCACTTAGAACCCTTAACAGTAAACTTGGCCTCCAATACATCATCTTCACAATGCGCACCAAATCTTAATACCAAAGGTTCAAGTATATAATCTACAAAATAAATATATATCTAAATGTGAAAACACTTTTCCATTAACTTTCGTTTTTCTCATCCCCTCTGTTATTTATGCATATACATGCCATGCAGTGCAAAGCTGAAGAAAACCTTTTCATTAAAAAGTTGTGTCCATTATTGAATAGATAACGCAATGTACATGAATTATATTTGTTTTTATTGTAAATGTTTCCACTGTCAATTTAAAGTCGCCAATGTGACGTCATGGCAACTCCGCGCCACAGTATTCGTATACAGTTGCATTGTGACGTCATGACATAGTGATGTCATAATTTAACCTGTGACTGTAATCACTTCTCCCTGTAGATGAAGCTGAAACATGTAGGAGATCAATTCGTGTCTTGGGATTACTTATAGAATTTCTTTATTGTTGTGCTTGTGTGAACTAGCGAATCTCACCACACCCACGAGCATGTACAGTTCTGACTGACTTAGCTCAAAAAGCGGGTAGTTTGGCCCGGTCACTTGGTTGATGGCGTATTATCGTTCCCTCAGTGGCGTGTGGCTTTGCTCAATATAACAGACACACAGTACAGGTTGTCCTTAATACAACGTGTTTAACAAATATAATTGTTTCGCCAGACCCGTAAAGATCCGTGGTAAAATAGGTCTTCAGCAATCCATGCTTGCCGTAAAAGGCGACTAACGGGATCGGGTGGTCAGGCTCGCTGACTTGGTTGATGCATGTCATCGATCCCAATTGCGTGGATCGATGCTCATGATATTAATAACTGAATTGTCTGGTCCACACTCGATTATCTACAGATCGCCGTCATATATAGCTGTAATATTGCTGAGTGCAGCGTTAAACAACCAACCAACCAACCAACCATAATGTATAGTCGATGCTAAAATGTGTTGAAAAAGATGATTTTACAGGTTTTCAAGAAGTATTTTTTGTTACATTTAAATATGAGCAAGTCTCATTTTCAAAGATGATGATAACAACATGTTACAGTACACGGATGTGGCGAGAGATTCTTGGGACTCGATTATTTACAGACCGCCGTCATATAACTGGAATATTGCTGATTGCGGCGTTAAACAACAAACAAACCAAACAAACATACAATCTTACACAAGATGCCCATGTCTTCTCCTGCTGAATCTAAATTCCTAAAAATAAAAACTACCAACCAACCTACCTTCCACAGAGCAAATGCAAAAATCCCAGGTCCCCTCTAGAATATTAAGCTGCGTGTCGCTAACCATCCCCAGTTATGAAGGACGCAGTTCCATCTCCGAAGGATAACCAAAATCAACGTAACTTGCAGTGTAGAATTTCCTGTCTGTTAAGGACAAGAGTTATGTTTATTGATTGATTGTGTTTCTAGACGTCTGAGTTTCCTTCAGCAACAATGAATCTTCATCTTCTGTTCTTCAGCATATGAGAGTCTGATATCTGATCTTGGTCACAGCTATATTTGTACTTTGTGCAATTTTGAAATCCACAAAGGGATATCTGAGGTCTGGGAAATGCATCATCCCGTCTCTACGAGTCTGGTCGCCAGAACTATAACCTTTAGACGATACGTAAACAAAGCTTATTGAAGATGGTCTTGGAGTTTTTTTTCTGCTGGTTATTGTCTTTGTGCTGTGTTGAAATATGTTAATATTAACTTGAGACATAGAAAGTATCTTACGGTTTAGCAGTCCCGAGTATATTAATTTTGAAATGTTTCTTCAACAGTGCTTTACGAGGGACTGACTATCCTTAATGTATCTAGTTAAAGAGATATACTATCTCATCGTCTGCATCATTCGACGACCGAATATTGGAATTTGGACTCAGAGCCACGGGGATTCGTTCTAATTGACTGCCCTGTGTTTAATTACGGGACACGAGACATTTAATCAGACAGACAGAGAGAACCGTATGTCAAACTTGCTGACATAGACAATAAACGCGCAGCATTAGTTTAATCCACGGGACGAATAAAACAAAGTAATTGCATTTTTTAAGGACTGGTAGGTCATTGTTGGTCACTTTAAATGTAGTCGATTAGACACTGGAGACACAGCTTCATTGGTTCAGACACAACCTTTGATTTACTCATGCTGGTAGACTAACATCTAGTCTCTGAAATGAACATATCGTACAGAAAAAAACAGTTGTTCAGTTATCTTAATAAAAGTATAATAAAAGGGAGCCCAGTGACTCTCTTCATTTTCAGACTGCAGTAATCTAGACCTGCCAAACATTATAGACTTAATTTGCATGGGCCATATTTGATATATATTTGTATCAGGGTCTGTAAGAAAGTCTATCATGCTAGGATATAATTCAAAACTTTCTCGTTTAACCCAACCCACTTACTCACTCACTATCATGTTATGACTGAATAACCGTTAAATAATTCACTCACTCACTCCAGATACATTGAAGCCATGATATAACTGTTTTACTGTAAAACCAAATGTACTCACTCAAGATTTAACGATAATATGCTACAGTTAAACCAAATCCTTTATTCCATCTTTACCGATTATATGATGCTACTGTTGCCTGTGGATACATAAACAATAGCTCGGATTTCAAGTCTTCACCGAATAATAAAGTATCTTTAAGGAATAATCCAGCAACATCACGACGAGGTGGTTACTCATTGCACCCAATAGTGGTATGACTGTACCCGTCTGTGGTATCAGTGCACCCATTAGTGGTATGACTGTACCCGTTAGTGGTTTCATTGTACCCATTAGTGGTATCATTGTACCCATTCGTGGTATGACTGCCTGTGAGTGGTATCATTGTACCCATTAGTTGTATGTCTGTGCCCGTTAGTGGTATTATTGTACCCATTGGTGGTATCATTGTAACCATTAGTGGTATCATTGTGTCCATTAGTGGTATCATTGTACCCATTAGTGGTATTATTGTACCCATTAGTGGTATCATTGTACCCATTAGTGGTATTATTGCACCTATTAGTGGTATTATTGTGCCTATAAATGGTATCCCCCGTGAAGATCTGATCTATAACAACCCACTGACTTGATGCATCTCATCGTATCCCAAATGCAAAGATAGATGATCAATATGTCAATCACTGGTTTTTCCGGTTCAGACTTAAGAATTTGAAAACAGCCGTTATATAGATGTAATATTGCTGCCCACAACAAACAAACAAACAAACATGCGTCGTAAGGAAACCGGAAATAAAAGACCCATTGTCCTCATGTGAACTCCTTTTATCATGGTGCAAAGTTGTCCAACACAGCACATATAGTCAGTATCGTATTGACGACTAGGGTAATATTGCGATCTAGAACGTAGGACATTGAGCACAAAAACATAGACATAAACAGTTGGGGGGAAACCTGACCCCGAGCAATGGATTCTCACAAATGATTGCCTGCGGGCAATCTCACGGGATCTCATGGTTCAGGGACATTGTGAACTAGGATACCGTGTCCGGCCGGGACACTGATTCAAGCTGTAAGTGTGAGAATACACAGACCACTGCCAACTACGATAGCGTGTCTTCGGCGGGATAATGAGTGCCATAACCACTGATCTACTCCCATCGCCCTAATCAGGCATCACAAATTATGGGGTCGTAACGATGTTATATACGGTACCGACTGACATAGATGTCACTTGAATTACCATATTTTGTTTATTTGAGGAGCATATGAGGTCATCGCAAGATTGCGTTGTTGGCGCTTACAATGGCGCTGCCCAGTTTTACAGAATTGTCCATCGCTTGATCTGTTCATGCCAATCAATCTTCACAGTTCCTGTGTTTTGCATTTTCTCTGAAAGTTCCGTATTTTTTATGTTTTAGATCACCATTATAAGAGCTCCTTAAACTGCAACATCAAACAGAATGAAAGTTTTAATTCCAAAAATATTCAATGTCATTACTGTTAATCACCTTTTTTACAGATGTACTTGTGTTAAAATACATAGAGGTTACCACGCGAGTGTGTTTGGAGATAGTAAATATCCCATATTAGAAATAAGCATTGTATTTATGCGAAATTGAGTTCATCTTCAATGCTATTAGTATTACACTTCATACAAATTAGGTTAACGGTTATAGCTTCTTTACGTCTAATATTACATCGCAACGGCAGTTTAGGCAATCTCAACAAACACATATACATTCTTAATTCCCTAACATTGATATTTATAACATAATATTCAACAGTTAGCAATGATTTGATATTCGTATAATGTGTGGAATCATTAATATTACTATAATATTTCGTTTAGAACTTTTAAAAATAACAATTGCTTGGGATTGCGATCATCAGACATTCTTAACAATTTACACCAGTATGTTACACATTATTGGTAGTAATCTATATAAACTCCACGTCTACCACAGTCAGCTAAAGCTCCAATACTCGCTACCAACACCCAATACGTAATATTTTAAAAACATATTATCAAATATATTAATAACAGCTCTTCCTGTGAAGCCCCACACTTTCGCTCAATGTAACAAAATTAGTTTGATTTTACAATCGAACAACTTAAACAACATGTTTACGGTAATATTTGGGTATTTATGCTGTAACTTCTTAATAATAAACGGAGCTTTTCTGGCTTTTGATGCAAGCCTATTTGTACACACTGTCCACAACCACCAAATAGAAAACGTAATACCTAAATTATTATATTATATTATAAGTTGATGTTTAAGAAGCCATCAAAATACTTCTCATAATGTCGTATATAATCACAATTTTGAAAAACTACCATGTCTTTATCGTGTGCAAGGCCGTTGATTTACAATATTTACATAAAATGTAAAGCTTTCTTTGCAAACCAATAACATTGTCATCAAACATACATCAGCATACAATTATAACAGGGTTCCAAATATTCTACACCTATGAATATACCTCTTACATCTGCATCATCAATCATGGATTAAAATTCTGAAATAAACATGGCAAAAAAACGGTCTGATAACACAACATTGACTGACTTCACTTAAACTATCAAAATAATCATAGTAGGGTTGGATATTCTTTCAGCCACTTTTATATTTGAATACATATTTCTCATCACAGAAAATAATTTTTCATGAACATCTTTATTAATTATTGAATACCATAGCATTTTCCTATCACTAGAATACAAAAGCTTTCATAGAGTCTACATATACATAGTAGACATGTCAAACACTTTTAGATAAATACTTTTCAGAGCGAGTATCTACGATAAAATCCGAAATGTTATCAAATAAATTGGTTGAGCAAAGTACATTGTCAACCAAACCAGCGCCACTCTCCCTGAAACGAGTAAATGATCAATCATTATCGAATCGTCGATGTACACTTTTGACATCAAACGTACACCTTAAGTCCAACAAAGGTCTCATGTATTTATTACACTCGTTAATAGGTCGGATACATCCTCCATATCACTGACCCGTGAAGATCCGGGATAGAATAGGTCTTCAGCAACCCATGCTTGCCGTAAAAGGTGACTATGCTTGTCGTAAAAGGCGACTAACGGGATCGGGTGGTCAGGCTCGCTGACTTGGTTGATCAATCAATCCCAATTGCGTGAATCGATGCTCATGATATTAATCAATGGATTGTCTGGTCCAGACTCGATTATTTACAGGCCGCCGTCATATAGCTGGAAAAATGCTGAGTGCCAACCAACTTCCATCCCATCACTCTTGGATGCACTGTTTGAGTTGATCCTGCAAAAAACAACATTTTCATAGGTCACAGTTCTGAGTTCTATACATGTTTATTTGACCCGTGAAGATTCCGGGGTAGAATAGGTCTTCAGCAACCCATGCTTGCCGTAAAAGGTGACTGCTTGTCGTAAAAGGCTACTAACGGGATCGGGTGGCCAGGCTCGCTGACTTGGTTGATGCATGTCATCGATCCCAATAGCGTGGATCGATGCTCATGATATTAATCACTGGATTGTCTGGTAAAGACTCGATTAGTTACAGACCGCCGTCATATCACTGAAATATTGCTGGGTGCGGCGTTAAACAACGAACAAACAAACATTCTGATTGGTCATTCAGAGTATTCAAATCACAATTATATCATATACCCAGAGTTTAGATTATTACAATATTCAGCGGATACATGCATGTTGATGCATTTCGAGTGCGGCGTAAAACGACAAACAAACAAACCATATCTTCTAAACATGTCATACATCTGTTGATGTCGTCTATAATAAAATCATTCAAATTACTGGTTCGCGCATTTTTGTCACAAGAAGAACAATTTCGCAGTCTGGGTGTCATTTATATAACACGCAGATAAGATTTATCTACGTAGTCTATACCCTTATGAATTATATTGTCAGCCATTACTTAAGTAGTCCCAGGATGGATATACACAAAGCCAATTATTAGATCACATGGGAGGTTAAATATACTCTTAACATATATCAAATAACAGAAATAGCATGTCTGAAAAGTCAGCACTGACACGGCGCAGACAATGTTATAGTAAAGTATGAACACAAACAGAACCGCCCCCCTCAGTAATTAAACTTTCTGTACTTAGTATAAACATTGAAATCGGGGAACATAGACTCTATGCTTTCCATAGCGCAGTGGTTCCAGATTTCTTGAAGACCAACGATATTGTGATCCGCGCAAAAAGCCTCGAAGCTGTCATTATTGAGCTTATCATTTAGACCGTTCACATTCCAACATATTATAGACGGGATCCCCCCATCCCCCTATTTGTCAGACACCCAGTTGTCGGACAGTGGAATATTTTTAACACACACCCCTTCACTCATGATGATATGACCCAGACACTGGCAGCCTCTTTGAAGTTTTTACAGTTTGGTTAAACTGTAAATATGTTTGTTTTCACTGAAGTTTGTGAGATTGTGCTTCCTGCTTGTTTGGTTAAACTGTAAATATGTTTGTTTTCACTGAAGTTTGTGAGATGGTGCTTCCTGCTTGTTTGGTTAAACTGTAAATATGTTTGTTTTCACTGAAGTTTGTGAGATGGTGCTTCCTGCTTGTTTGGTTAAACTGTAAATATGTTTGTTTTCACTGAAGTTTGTGAGATGGTGCTTACTGATTGTTTGGTTCAACTGTAAATATGTTTGTTTTCACTGAAGTTTGTGAGATGGTGCTTACTGATTGTTTGGTTCAACTGTAAATATGTTTGTTTTCACTGAAGTTTGTGAGATGGTGCTTACTGATTGTTTGGTTCAACTGTAAATATGTTTGTTTTCACTGAAGTTTGTGAGATGGTGCTTCCTGCTTGTTTGGTTAAACTGTAAATATGTTTGTTTTCACTGAAGTTTGTGAGATGGTGCTTACTGATTGTTTGGTTCAACTGTAAATATGTTTGTTTTCACTGAAGTTTGTGAGATGGTGCTTACTGATTGTTTGGTTCAACTGTAAATATGTTTGTTTTCACTGAAGTTTGTGAGATGGTGCTTACTGATTGTTTGGTTCAACTGTAAATATGTTTGTTTTCACTGAAGTTTGTGAGATGGTGCTTACTGATTGTTTGGTTCAACTGTAAATATGTTTGTTTTCACTGAAGTTTGTGAGATGGTGCTTACTGATTGTTTTTACAAGTGAGTTTTATAAACTTCGTTAACATTATTAGTTTGCCACTGGATCCGCTCTTACAGAATTCCCTCAGGCTAAGGTAAAGGGATGCTACTTCCACTTCACTCAAGCCATCTGGAGGAAGACCCAAGACCTAGGATTGGCGGTTCTATGCCGAGAAGACCCGCAAGTGAAGAAGTGGATCCTAAGAGCAGCTAGTTTGGCCCTTCTCCCACCAGGCATGGTCCAAGACTTGTGGCCGGAAGCCATGAACCCCACCCCTGACGTGCCTCGAGCTGTGCAGTTCAAAGACTACATGGAAGTCAACTGGGTCGACGATGATGCCAGATTCCGGATACCAATGTGGAACCATCACAATACTCAAAGCCCCAGGACCAACAACAATCTGGAAGGGTTCCACTATCGGCTGAACAAGTCTCTTCCTCATCGACACCCCAACATCTATCGTCTGATTGAAGAATATTGAAGAAGCAGACAGAGCCAAGCTTATCCAGATTGACTTCGGTGCAGCGCCTCCAAGAATCAAGAGAACAAGCACTGAAAGAGAGTGGCGCCTCCTTCGCCCGAAGGAACAACTGCGTCAGAGAGTGAAGACCTCAATGTAATTCCTGAATACAGCAAGTAACATGCCAACTCTGGCTTGAATGACTGACAGTACATTGTGGAGGTATTATTACTTCATGTATATAATGTAAAACTCCTTTTACTGTGCAATTTATTCCAAAGTATAAAGCAATAATATAACAAATCAAGAATAAACACTGATTTGTATAAAACAAAATTATTTTGTTGTCATACATTTGTTGACTGCAAGACTTCGGATTTTAGGGAATATATCACACATCCTGCACTCAAACATATAAGCTGTTTTAAGGTGTCTGACAAATGGGAGATGACCTTACAGACACGACCTTGGCGCGTCAATTCCATTGTCCCTCAAGGTCGGGTCGCATTACTGTTTGTTGATTGGCGTTGCAATTTTGAGTCTGCAAGTGAGGGTCCTGCTCCGTTGTTCAAAACAAGAACCTCGCCTTTGTCTAGATCATAAGTGTACACACGTCTTTAAATAGACAACTTTCAAATCGTTGATAATTGTTTGATAGGCATTTCAGAAGTTGGATAACAACTGGGAAGTTTGATAACGGTGTAGGAATCAACATCTGAACGTGGCTATATGCAATTAACCAGAAGTTGTTATCCATAAAGTTGTGAGTTTTCTTTAATCGTTGATAAGCTGGCCTCCATCATCATCGGTTTCACGTGTCTCCTCTTCCTTCTCCTTCTCCTCGAAAAGTCATCACTAATCCTCAACGATGTACTATAATTTCTTAGGTGATGTAAATATCTCTCGTCTCTGGTGATCAATGGGGATTAAAGCCATTATCGCCTTCTCTCCCCTGATCCCCTGTGCTCGATTTATCACCATCATAAAGTTCCAACCGATCATTTTGGACTTCTCTCACCACCGATTCATGATCATCTCAAGTTTCGCATTGTCCACGCGAATGGTTGGATTCCATGATTTACACTCTTCAAAAAAAGAAACGCACATGTAGATCTTTAAGAAATTTATTGTACCTAATAAAGTCGATATATTTTATTTAATATCATAGATATAAATATGAAATTTTGTTGACATGTTGTCGCTGTAGAAAGGGATTGAAAACTGTTCATTTGTGTGAACGATAGCGTGAGAAAGCGATAGAAAGATAATGCGAGAATTGTCATACATCCCTCCTATATGTGCATGATCTGCATATAGTTCAAAAGGGGGCTCTTTCCCTAACCATTTCATTTCTACGAGGGTATTTGTGTGAAAACATCCCTATCTACATGGAAAAGAAATCTCAGCATCTCTGCATCTCCTTGGCACTGACTGGATAAGTGTGCGAATTCTGTCCTGCGGAATTCAGCGCCATTCTGCATGTAACGCGTTGGCAAGTTATTGGGGGTGTCTGTGGCGTGTTCTGACGTTGACGTACACGTCAATCGAGTTCATCCCAGAGGTGTTCGATTGGGTTTAGATTTGGAGATTTCGACGGTTAGGGCATTACGTTGATGTTGGCATTATGTAGGATATGTTAGGTATGGCAGAAGGTAAGCGTGGTGTCGATGGATCTGTTGCAAAACAGGGACGATAACTGTTCTTCTGGGACGGAATCCAGCCTCGCGAAGATGGTTCCTGACAGTCTGGTCCGATATCCTCCTCAAACCAGGGATGCGTCCTGCAGTCTTCGTGGATGTGGCATTGCGATGACGTAGGTGGAACAGTCGAATGTAGCGATCCTTTGCAGTGGTGGTAACTCTTGGTCGGCCGGTTCTCGGACGGTCTGCAGTGAAATTGAACTGTGTGTATCGGTCCCAAAGGCGGCAAATGGTGCTGTTGTGGACGTTGAAGTGCAACAGAAGACTGCTATTCCCTCTTTGGATACGTCCTATGGCGATGTTCAGATCGGCAGGGCTGAGTCTTGGCATTTTCGAACAAGGAAAATGTTGACAATTGAATGACAAATTATTGGCTTATGCTTGCCTTTTCATAGCCACGACCACGAGTTACGAATGCTATACCATGCACTTGCATTTTGCTTTACTGTTTTCCTCCATGACATTTTTGAACAAGTGTGAAAACAATGCCTTTCAGGAGGCAGTAAATAACAGAGTGCTAGTACAATATTCAATGACAGTATATCACATGATGACAGTTGTCAGTATCAAATACAAAAAATGTAGTGGTGATAGCCAAAGCCAGTGATAATAATATATAGCGGCTACATTGGTCAAGCTTCTGAGATAGCCCCTGGGCTAGGCAGGGAATCAAGGATAGTGAGTGATCCTCGCAAGAAAGCCGGTCTTAGAGAGAGAGAGAGAGAGAGAGAGAGAGAGAGAGAGAGAGAGTATTCACAGAATTACAGAATATATTGCATGAGTCTACGGACGTTTACACGCCACCAAAGCATATAGATATAGTATCTTCTTGACGACTCCCTACATTAAACATCACCGCGACTAACGGGATCGGGTGGTCAGGCTCGCTGACTTGGTTGATGGATGTCATTGTGTGTCACTTGCGTAGATCGATGCTCATGATGTCAATCACTGGATTGCCTGGTCCAGACTTGATTATTTACAGACCGCCGTCATATAGCTGAGTGCGGCGTTAAACAACAAACAAAACAGATGTCATATAAGAGACAACAATATTATTGAGAAAATACAAACATGTGTGGTGCATGATGGGAAACGCCCATACTATTACATCGTATCCTTATTGCGTGGATCGATGCTCATGATGTCAAACAATGGATTGTCTCGTCCAGACTCGATTATTTTGCAGACCTCACACAATTTTCATTTTTAAAAGTACGCTTCTATGTGTTTCCTTACGTCGTACCCAGCAATACTCTTGCGTTGGCGATCAGTTCCAGGAGCAGAGATCCATTTCGTCAAGATACGCCCAGCTGTCAACCAAGTCACCTATCACGATCCATTAAAGTAAGTGCAAGTGAGTAAGGGAGAGTGACAGCTCCCTGTAAAGGTCATAGTATGGGATAGCATCCCGCATCATGTTGACAAGCAACGTGTCATATTTCGTAAATGTCTCCGCCTACCATAAAATGTCTGGAATGACTCGACCAGGTCTTTGACAGTGAAGCCTTAAATCTTCTTCCCTGAGGATGCACCACACATGTTTGTATTTTCTCAATAATATTGTTTCTCTTGCATTACATCTGTTTTGTTTGTTGTTTAACGCCGCACTCAGCAACATTACAGCTATATGAGGGGGTCTGTAAATAATCGAGTCTGGACCACACAATCCAGTGACACATCATCAGCATCGACCCAAGCAATTGGGATACGATGACATGCATCAACCAAGTCAGCGAGCCTGACCACCCAATCCTGTTAGTCGCCTCTTACGACAAGCATAGTCGCCTTTTACGGCAAGCATGGGTTACTGAAGACCTATTCCAACCCGGATGTTCACGGGGCCGTGACTTATATTTTAGCAGCTGAGACTCACCTGGACATTCCCGTAGCCATATGGGTAACTCAGTACATTAACTAACTATTCTACCCCGGATCTTCACGGGTCTGTAGCTCTTAGAGCTCACCGAGACTATGGAGAGAATATTGAGTTCCAAGTTCTACGTAGATTCTACACCGGATCATCACGGGTCTGTAGCTCTTAGAGCTCACCGAGACTATGGAGAGAATATTGAGTTCCAAGTTCTACGTAGATTCTACACCGGATCATCACGGGTCTGTAGCTCTTAGAGCTCACCGAGACTATGGAGAGAATATTGAGTTCCAAGTTCTACGTAGATTCTACACCGGATCATCACGGGTCTGTAGCTCTTAGAGCTCACCGAGACTATGGAGAGAATATTGAGTTCCAAGTTCTACGTAGATTCTACACCGGATCATCACGGGTCTGTAGCTCTTAGAGCTCACCGAGACTATGGAGAGAATATTGAGTTCCAAGTTCTACGTAGATTCTACCCCGGATCTTCACGGGTCTGTAGCTCTTAGAGCTCACCGAGACTATGGAGAGAATATTGAGTTCCAAGTTCTACGTAGATTCTACACCGGATCATCACGGGTCTGTAGCTCTTAGAGCTCACCGAGACTATGGAGAGAATATTGAGTTCCAAGTTCTACGTAGATTCTACACCGGATCATCACGGGTCTGTAGCTCTTAGAGCTCACCGAGACTATGGAGAGAATATTGAGTTCCAAGTTCTACGTAGATAATACCCCGGATCATCACGGGTCTGTAGCTCTTAGAGCTCACCGAGACTATGGAGAGAATATTGAGTTCCAAGTTCTACGTAGATTCTACACCGGATCTTCACGGGTCGAATGACATCTGTAGTGGTTTGCAAACACAAATAGATCTGACACACAATAAACAAGAGTTACGTAAATTGATTCTCTCTTTGAATTTAAGCTCTTTACGTTTTATGACATGTCGAACTTTAGTAGTCGTATTTAATTTCTAACGTGGCAGTTAAAAATACAATACCTATACTTGTGCATAAGAAAGAGACTTTAATTGAATATTCGTATAGTTCATTCACATTGTCCTACCGTCTTGTCAGAACAACACTGTGGAAACTAAAGGCCAATAGTTAGCGCTAAGGGGACTCAACCTTTTTCTTCTAGTTCAGCGTCATGTTTTGAGTCATAAACCTATCACTGTATTACCCTATATTGCATTAGGTTCCTGACCACCTCGGATAAACCTAGTAACCAGCTCATCTTCCAAACCCAGGTTTTGAAGCGGTTCCCTTCTAAACCTGGGTTTTGAGATTGATCACTCCTGCTTTGAGGTTTTACATTTCCATTGTAATACCTAGGTTTTAGGTAGGTATTATTTTTCTATTGCATGCTTTGAGAGAATTCCTTTTATACCGCGGTACAGTGTATTGTTTCACTATTAGGTATGTCGATGTTTTCTTATTTTTATGGTATTTATTGGATTTAGACGGTTCATAAGTTGGATAAAACACGCCTCCTCGGTTTTGGTTGAGCTTGAGCTCTGGAAAAGCACGAACCCCTTTTCATCCTTGGAGTCATAAAACTCTCCTCTATATCAGAGTTTATTACTGTTAATGTTTGGGTTGTCATGCAAAAACGTCGATCATTAAAATGTTTTTCATAAATGTTTGGTGATTTTAGAAGGAAAAAATTGTATAAATTCCCGGGGTGTTTTATCGTATTAAACTTCATCAAGTTTACGATAAGACGCCGGTCTTTAGTTGATGTACATCATCTTGGACGTACCAACTGACAATAACAAATCTATTTTTGCCCCACAGAAATCTGATGACAAATATCATGATGTCAACGAAATCTGTAGTTCATTCACATCCTCTTAACGTCTTGCCACAACATAAGTGTATGAGTTGGAGCCAATAGTCAGCGTGAAGGGTACTTACGTCCTGCTGTGCCCAGCGTCTGTCAATCCACTTTGCGCCATGGCAGTGACACAATATGTCACCTAAGCCATTAATTACGTAAATGACCCTCTTGAAATTCTTATCTTCGATCGTGATCAATACTGAGACCTCGGTTGTCAAGAATTTTGTTGTTGTTGAAGTTCGTACAGCGAGGAAACGATCATTGAAACTTGTTCTTCCGCGTATAACATGGCAACTGGCGTATCGAGTTGGGTTGGAAACCCCAGGGGTGTTTCATGTACTGAGGGAGGCCAACATGTTTGAAATAAAAATAATTGTAAATATAATGGAGATTTGAGGTCTGAATGCATTCTCGCTAGTGCAAACCTTCCGGGTCGTGTTGAGAGCATGATTTTGTGAAACATATCTCAGAGTACATGTAGGATAAAATATAGGAACTTTTTTTCAATATTTCTTGGTATTTTATATCGATTTGCAAGGCCACACTTAATCTGTTGTATTAGTTTGTTGGGTCGGTTGCTGTGGACATATTCTAACCTTTAATTCCAACGGGGTTCTTTCATAATACATTAAACAACTATATAGCATTTCATGCTCTCTGAAAATTCCTTGACTCATGGAAAATGTTTCCTAAACTTTCTTCAGTATCTGAACTTTGACATTGATCGATCTTGTTTTCGTTTTCTCTCTTCAAAAACAAAATAGTGTATTATATACATATAATTTGGTATCGATTTGTAAAGAATATGTATACAAAATGTGACTGGCTTTGGATAATTTGTATACATACGTTCTTGATTAATAAGGGACACGGGTGGCCCAGTCGTCTTAGGCGCCGCATTCGCTGTGCAGAGTTGCGTCCCTTGGGCACGCCAGTAACCTATGATTGTGGGTTCGAATCCCGGTTCGCTCCGATTATGTTTCTAGGTTTGTCAGCACCAAACCCGTACTCGTGGCTTTCACTGAAGTGGTAAACGTCTCCATCACTCGGGCTTTCCTCCCACATTAAGCTGACACGCCGTGATATAACTGGAATACTGTTAAAAGCTGCGTTAAACCCAACTCACTCACTCTTGATTGATAAGTTCTGAACCTCACATAGAAGGAACTGCGTAACAGTGAATAGTTGTGGACATTACATAATGTCAAAGAGGTATATCAACATGCCCCTGAGTCAGTTGAGCAACTTCATTTCCTGCGACAAGTGAGTAAAATACCCAGAGGTATGTGATCTTTGTAAAATGTACAAACTTGAGGAACGTGCAGTACTTTCAGACACATGGCTTAACATCAAAAGCCATCCATAAAGATATGAGTATAACATTAGGGAAGGAGGCCCTTCCTGTGTCACCATAAAAGGGTGGACAGTTTAAACGTGGCAGGGCGACCTTTGAAGACGACCCCTATTAGTCAGTTGGCCACCAGCAGAAAAGAGGCTTAGTTTAGATTTTCGTTCCCACATTTTCCTGTATACCTTAAACCTTTTCTGTTGCATAAAGGAGGTATCTGTACACAATTTTCATTGGGTAGTAAGCTTGCAAGTGTGTGCAGGAATTTTCAGGGGGTCAAAATTGCATAAATTGAAGGAAAAATGCATACTTTGACAAAATTGGCTGTAACATTTTCATTAAGTCATTAATTATCCAAATTAAGTCTTTGATTACAGGTAATAGGTTCGGTTATCTGAATTTGGCAAACATTTTGTTTCATTTAGATTTAAATTAAAATGGACATATTTTCACTCAAAATTGTAGATATACAGCACTTTTGTCTGAGCATTTCACTAGTTTATAATTTGAGTGAAGAAACAAACATGAGAATACTTGTAGTATTATTAAGTATTAAAAATAAAATGTGAAATAATGTCACCGTCAGAGTCCGTCGCATCTGGAGAGGTAGGTAAGTTAAATTGTTTCTGTTTAGGCATGACATAGCACAACTGCATCCAAGGGAATATCCCATGATGTTCTTGGCGCAGCTACACCTGAATGAGGAGCATCTGCCTGTTGTGCATTTACAGGTGAGCAATTCTAGACACAGTGCTGGCATTCATTCCTGGGTCATTGGGATGGGTTCTGTGACATCGTCTGTAGACATCCACCTATACTCCTTCAATTTATGCAATTTTGACCCCCTGAAAATTCCTGCACACACTTGCAAGCTTACTACCCAATGAAAATTGTGTACAGATACCCCCTTTATACAATAGAAAAGGTTTAAGGTATACAGGAAAATGTGGGAACGAAAATCTTGTTTTTCACCCCTGGCCAACTGACTACATGTATATCCTGGAAGGATTGTAGCATCAGCAACACCAGAAATGATCCACACGATGTGGTGATGATCGGCCTGCCAATGACTGAGAATTATGTTGCTACTACAATAGGCATTTCCCATGAGAGAGTGTATTCCATATCACAGAAACTTTGGCAATGAAGAAAGTACAAAAACGCACCAGGCACAATATGTCCTGTGATAATCTTGCGCTGTTTGAAGGTGGTCCAGAAAGGCTATTGATGAAACCTGGGTTCACCATTTCCAAACAAAAATCAAAACAGTAGAAGCCTTTGACATCACCAAAGAAGGTAAAGACTGTCCCAAAAGCTGGAAAGGTAATGGCCTCCCTCCATGTTCTGGGATGCCGATGGTGTCATCATGGTGGGCTATCTTCCAAAAGACCAGACAATACAAGGAGCATATAATGCTGAACTATTGGGGCAACACCGGGATGAGAATAACACCAAGAGACGTTGGCAGTGAGAAAAGGTTTGCTCTTCTATCAGGACAATGCGGCAGCGCGTAAATGAGTCATTGTCATGGCTACAAGCCACGAGTGAAACCTACTCCTGATCTGGCTACGTCAGACTTCCACCTGTTCCCAAACATGAAGACAGCTCTAACCGAAATCTCTCTCGGCGTCATAGCAGACGTGGAGAATCGTTTGGACAGGAGGAGGACAACAGAACTGGAATAAAACGTGGAAAAAGATCATGTTGAATAATAGACCATTGTATTGTCTTCAGGACAAGTCTTACTTTGTGAGGTTCAATCACTCCTCGTAAGTATACAGGACTAAGTATAAGGTATACCCGTACCTGATATACGGTCTGGTTGTCTAAATTATGCAGCAACCATATGTTGGAATTCGGACATACAGCTATGGGAGAGTGTTCTTATTGGCTGCTTTCTGTTTAATTATAGGTCACGAAACACTTTATTAAATAGACAGAGAGAACAGCTAGTACAAAATAGTAGATATATTTTGATCTCTTGGGAGAATTAGGCTGGTACAAGTAGTTGATGGACGCTTGAAACTGTATTAACTAAAGTCCTGTGACAAATCCACACAGACTTTTTCTATCAAGTTTGCTACTTCTTTATTTACTAGCTTTTCTCTAACACGTGTCGGAGTTTAGACAAGTCTAAAAAGCTTTTCCCATCAGACGACAGGATAGTCCTAAATTAATCAATGTTTATAAGTAATATTAACTATTTCGTATGGCAGTTGGGGGGCACGGGTGGCCCAGTCGTCTAAGGCGCCGCGATTCGCTGTGCAGGGTTGCGTCCCTTGGGCACGCCAGAAACCTATGATTGTGGGTTCGAATCCCGGTTCGCCCAAATTATGTTTCTAGGTTTGTCAGCACCATACCCGTGCTCGTGGGTTTCACCGAAGTGGTAAACGTCTGAGACCTGCATCACTTCGGGCTTTCCTCCCACATTAAGCTGACACGCCGCGATATAACTGGAATACTGTTACAAGTGGCGTTAAAGCCCAACTCACTCACTCACTCACTCGTATGGCAGTTCTTTTCTTAAAATACTGTCAAATACAATTATTTCAAACTGTAATGGATATAGCCACTATTTTAGCGACATATTGTGTCCATGTAACCACAATCATAATCAGACAAACAGACAGACAGTTTATTCGGTACGCAAGGCCACACATTTCATTTTTAACAGATACATAAAAATCAATGTGATCTTGAACACAGCATAATATATTCACCTGAGTCTAAATACATGTTTAAAATACATTGCTAAAGATTTGACATCTTCATTGGTCGAATTTAACAAATTGACCATTAACTGATTGTCTTTGTGTGTAATATCTGAATTAGATAGATACTTTAATTTCAACATTGTATATCTTTCACATATAAAAAGAACATGAAACTCGTCTTCAATCTCCTGGTTGGTACAGACGGAACATATACAATTTATAAAATCACAATCCTTTGTTCTACGATATTTATTGACAAGGACGTTTTGAAGAGATATCCTAAATTTACAAAGAGCTCTCAATAGAGTTTTATCTTTTAATAAACTTAAATATTTTTTTCTGATCATAACAATGATTTGATGCGAACACAATGCTTGATAAAGTGTGAAGAGGAAACTTGTTGGTGCCAATTTTGCTGAAATATATTTAATAATTTTTGCTTAAATGTATGTGAAAAAAGTTTTTCATTACCAGTGTCTTGTGTGATCCATACAAAGGACAATCCAGCATAAAATAATATGCTTCTTACACCAGACACCCAATTCATTTTCCTTTCACCATCTAATTGCATATTTACCAATGCATGAAAATTGCTTAAAATACAAAGTGTGAACTTTCTCAATGGATTCAAAATATTTAATGGCCCACATTTCGTAGCTGTATAACAAAATGGGTAGAATTTTAACATCAGATATCGAATTTGCCGTGGAAAAAGAGATATATTTGTTTTCTTTGAATCATTTATACCTAGGCACCATTGCCTTAGATACCTGAAGCGCTAAACCGCCTCCGTGGTCTAGTGGTAGAGCGTCCGCCCGGAGAGCGGAAGATCCGGGGTTCGATCCCAGACCGCGTCATACCAAAAGACGTTAAAAGATGGTACTTGTTGTTACCCTGTCTGGCGCTCGGCATTAAGGGGCTCAAACAAGGACTGGTCGGCTCGGAGTCAGTATAATGTGTCTGAGTGGGGTATTCATGTTAAACTGCGGCATGGTATCTCAGTGGGCTAGCACTATAAATCGGCATCAGTCCGGTCTAGTACAAGCAGACACACACACACGTGCATGCACGTCGCTATATAAGTGCAATAATCTTGTACGCGACGTTAAACCCCATTTCACCTCACCTCACCTAAAGCGCTAAGGTCTCGAGGACTTTAACACGCCTTAATACTTATAATAACCTGCAATTATTAAATGTTTATCACCATATATCCAGTTTTCATGCTTCGATATAATTCCTCCGTTTCTAAAAACAATAACATAAGTTTTCTCTAGGTATACTTCTAAACCCCACTTAATACAAAAGGACTGCAATACATTAAGCTGTTTCTGCAAGCCTACCACATAGTAGGACACCAGAGCAACATCATCCGCGAACAACATAATATCTATAATGTCTTTTGTCACAAACACACTGTGATGACATTCTTTGTAAGTTTCAGAATATAGTTCGTTTATATAAAAGATGATCACTCACTTTAGATGTGAGGTACATTTATCAGACCAATAGGTTTCTCGGCAAGTAAAAGCCAACGGATCAAAACGGTATTCGTTGGGGCAATGTACGGATAAATATGCAAATATATAAGATCAGGTATATACTACATTCAGTGTCTACTAGATCTAGACAAATTATTTGGCTATTTCTTGATATCACCAAAAATTGTCTAAAATACCTATCCAAGACTTGTTAAATGCATTTAACATTTACCATCCCAGAACACACATTCGTAATAACCTCTATTTTCCTACAACTCTGCTCAGTATCAATAAAGAAACGCAGGCTCAAGATGCTGTTAGAAAATGTCAGACAATATGTAGCTGACAACGGTAACGGGATCTACATAAAGGTGAACAATCATATTCCCTTGGTTATCAATACATTGAATTGATTTATTAAATTGTTACCAAAGCCTTTTGAAGAACATTGACTTTTCTGTTCAGTGTGAGAATCTGATGATGATACTTCACAATGAATAAGGTCATATTTGTAGATTTGTAGATTAAGTATTAAATTTCAAACACTTTCCATAATCATAATAAATGTCTTCTAAAAGGAGAGTCCATTTCAACTACACCATGATACACTTTGGAAACAATATTTTATTTTTTATTTATACTGTATTCAGCGATCGGTTACATTGTTTGATTTCAGAGGAAACCTGTGTATAAGCTCTACTTTACCTTTCAGTCAACAGACCTGTGACAAGATCTTAAAATTCATGTTACTTCTGAATAGGGAAGTCATTACTTGTGGATTATGACGCAGCAACACTCACATACTGAGCATGTTCTAGTCATTCATCAATTGCAGTTACACTTTATATTTATAGTCCTATGAAAATCCGCACAGATCTGTTCAATCAGGGTTACTTCTTTCACTCTATTCATACATACATTCAGCATGCCAGCAATCTGTAAACCTAATCCCTTCATCTGCCACTACAGACACATACGTCTTCTTATCTCAGCACCAGAACCGTGGCGCTGATCAGAGTGTATCCGGGGCAGATCACACCATGTATACCACAACCAGATGATGTCTACAGGGAACCAGTTCTATACAATCTCAAATTTAGACTCCAGCACCAGATGACCTATGAGTCTTTACCGTACTTGCAACCATCTTCAATGATCAAGTCTCTTTGAATGGCATTTAGAGTGATTGAGTGAGTTGAAATTTTAAGTCACACCGGCAAAAATGCAGCCATATCGTGACTATCAAGGGTTAAATATAATAAATACAATTAAACTTATATAAAAACCTGCCAACGAAGAACAGTAAAATTACTAGATTTATCACAGAAAAAGATTTTAAAACTAGTATGGAATAATAGAAAGTATAGCACTTATACATAACAATAACATGATAAAAACGGGCTACAGATCACCGGCCACTGAAGGAAGATCACCACACGGGGACTATGGGGATGGATGGCATTTAGAAGTGATACACATAAGGAAGAGAAATATACTTAAGAAATGTTGTGTTTCTCATAATAAAGAAGTTGACTTCCTAAAAATCTCTTATCTTCAGTGATGCTTTGAAAATTGTACATTTCATCCTAAAACTGGCTCAAACTAAATGATACTTTTATCGTGACAGTGTTTCGGTGGAAAAGCGTTGAAACATCCAATAATACATTTCTAATATATTTATGCTGCATACATGTCAGCCTATTTGGTGCATTGGTTGTAGTTGTTAACTTGATGCTATTAATATTATATTGTTACCCTCAGTAAGTGAGATTACTGCTGCTTCAGACAAAATCCAACAATATTAAGGTGTAAGTTGATTGTCTGACCATCATTTCGTTGTTTGAACAAGTTGGAGTGTTTACAGGCAGTTGTCACATGACAGGAGTACAACTGTGTGGAGTCAGGCAACAAACACATATGTTTTAGGCAAATCGTGAGAGTATTGTGTTATCAATAATGTGACAAGTACTGGTGTAACTTAAGCAACGTTACCTTGTTACTAAGGATTTAGATTCAGCAGGGAGGAAGGCATTGAAATCTTGAGTAAGATTGTTGTTATACACGTATGGTTTCGGATGGGTTAGTGAAGATATTGGATATATATCACATAATCTGTCGATGTTCAGACAGAGATTAGAAGACTGTGGAAAACAAAACATTTTCGTTTATTTATATAATTATCACCGCTGTTGTGGCTTATCTGTTACGGCAGGTAATCGAGACTGATTATGCTCTGGCGTTGACATTTCACATTCATGTGAACCCAAATAAATACTGTATATACTGGTATATCCAGGATAGTAACGCTTCGGCGAATCTAAGTCATACCAAGAATATTATCATTGACAAGTTTCCTTTTACAACCAAAGCCCAATACACGATCATGATCATGCTTATACTGTTGATTTGAGTACCACACGATGTCATCGCAAAACTGCACTACGGTCGCTAAATGGCGCTGCGAAAATCTCGAGAATTGTCCAACGTTTGATCTGTTCATGCCACTTATTCTTCAAAGAGGGTTCCTCCTGAGTCCCGATTTTATTTCAAAGGTGTATAATCACTTTAAAATAATTTTCATTTGAATTCATCATCCAACGAAAAGACAGTGTACATTTCTATGGAAATCCAATCCATGTTAATTGCGTTAATGATGTCTTTTGTGTTAAAATACCTTTTGCTATTCGGGAGAACATGGTATTAACCTTTTAATTAAAGAAGTTTTTATGGTAATTTTAAATGAATGTTTAGAAACCTTAGCAGTATTTCAATTATGTATGTCTGCTTGAAACCACTTGCAAAAGAGTGAGTGAAGAAGATTGTATGTCATCTTTAACAATATTCCAGCTTTATATCGGTGGGGAACACAATGAATGGCCTTGACGCATTGCACCCATCCTTCCTCGAAAAACAAACTCTTGCAAGGCACAAGGACAACTGGAGAAACAAGTAGTTTAATTTACTTTTCTAACCGCACCTAAGATTCTCCATGCATTTTCGTATTAAGTTATTTGTCTCAATGTCAATAAACGATCTGCGTCAGATGTGACATCTGTACTGTTTTGTAGTTAAGTACCTCTGGGCGACAAAAACAAATATCTTTCGCCAAAAAATATAAAAGAGTTCAGCAAATTGATTCACGTTTTTCAATATTAAAAACTTCAGACTTCACGATGACACATCGACCTTTAGTTGACGCATTTCCTCTTGAACCGTCAGTGGGACAATAAAAATCTGTTGCGTATTACAGAAACGTGATGAAAAATGTCATGATGTCGACGAAATAGCAGTTGAAAGATCTGTAGGTGATTCACATCCTCTTGCCGGGGCATGAATTGTATGAGTTGGAAGCCAACAGTCGGTGTGAAGGGTACTCACGAACTGCTGTGCCCAGCGTCTGTCAATCCACTTTTCGCAATGGTAATGTCACAATATGTCATATAAACTATAAATTTTGTTCTTCCATGACCCCCTTGAAACTCTTATCTTTGGCAGGGTGTAATACTGTTTTTGATTTCTTCGGGTGTTATGAACAAAATGAAATTGTAGTTAAAGGTGGACACTTGAAAACGATTATGTAAAACATTTTATTTGGAACATGGTGAGTTATGGACGGGTGAGTTATGGACGGGTGCCACTGGTGGGCAGGATACGCTAACCTTTTCACGAACACCTATTATCATCACTATTTGATAGTGATTCATAAACACATGCTCAAAGACATGACACAGTCGGAATGTTACAATGCTTTTAGCAGAGATGTTTTATAGTTATTGAAAGGGTTTTGTCGCTTCTACCCGTACGACCTTCACAAATTACTCAGATATTTAAAGTGTCATGATAATACATTATTATTATCATGACACTTGAAAGTTACCTCTGATCACTGCGTGAAATAACATGTCATAAATTTTTGGCATACTTCATTCTTTGACTTTGCTATGGACTATAATTGATGAAATAGTGTTGTTTTCTTGTTTGGCAGAGATTTCTTAATAAGAATACGGAAAGGGTTTTGTAGCTGTTTTTTACATACTTCAGGTGGCGCATTCAACACGTTTGGAGGAATTTCGATTTTTACTTAACTGTTCCAGAAATATAAATAATGAGGTACTTTTACAGCTCAGATAAAAAGTGGAAACCCTTTAAATGGTTTTGCCAGCAATATTTTTTTTTATAAACCATACATGATTCTCTGTGTGATAATGAGTTTCCCATATAGAAAGATGTTTTGTGACAAAATAGTAGCTCTTGTGATGGTCACTTGGGAGTTGACTGTGAAAGGACCATCGGTTCCTACACTTATGATATCAGTAATAGTGACTGATAAGTGAATTATTTTATCGTCAATGTCAGTTTCTGGTCACCTCCCATCTCCATGGTTTAGTGAATAGAGCATCTGCCGGTAGAGCAGAAGATCGAAGATCCGACCCCTGACCACATCCTACCAAAAGATGTTAAAAGATAGATCTAGTTGTTTCGCTACCTGGCGTTTTACAGTGGGCTGGCACTATAAAACCAACATTAGTCCCGACACACACACACACACACACACACACATACAAACACACGCACGCACGCACGCACGCACGCACGCAAACACACACACACACATAAACACACACACGCATGCATGTATGCATGCACGTCCCTATGTAAGTGCAATAATCTTTAGCGCCACGCTGAATCCCATTTCACCGTCACCTCCCCAGTATGGTGTGTATCAGTTTCAAATCGAAAGAAAACCAAATGTTATAGAGATCGCTGTTGATGAAACCAGATACGGTGATGACAAACCAGACCTCATCTTTCAGATTAATGCTTTCATGACGACAATCTTTGCACTTTCGGCGTTGTAAAGAGTGTGCCTTTTTCAGATCCTACGGCGTAGAAAAATCAGCCTTGTGTTGTCTGTGCACTGTACAATGTCTCGATCTTGGGGAGACATTACATTCTGTCTGGTTGGAGTTTCAAAGGAAATAATCCCCTTAAGGTGACTTGGATGATGTTTAGGGTTATTCACGTGCAATTGGTTTAACCAAAATAGTATAATGGTTAGTCATTTATGATTAGAAGTAAAGCACAACGTAAGTTTTACTTTTCCAATGAATGTGGTAAAGCACGATTTATTAAATATATTATCAAACTGGGAAAAGTTGAAGAAGTTTACATTATCAGGCTCTACCCATTTTGAAACTTTTAACGAAATAAGTCATATATTTACGTTGATGAAAAATTCTCACATGATACAAGGTGACTGTTGATCTGTCATCCTGACATTTTGTGTAAGTCAATGCAACAATTTGCTGTAATTATTCTAATACAGGGATAAATGAGGAGGCAGTAAAATTGGAGGTGTTTTTACAATGTGTGTGTTTTTTCCGTTGATTTCAAATATTAGCTCGTTAAATGTAACATACTTTGCATACATGACGACACCATTAAAAGAATTGTAGCAACATGACACAGCAAAGGTTAATGAGGACCAAATCTCGTTGTGGTTCAGAAGCTTCTCCTAAATGACCATGAGGCCTTTGAGATGAACCTTTCCAAATAGGGCCAATATCTACCTGTCCTTTGTCACTACATTTCCTTTGGCTTTTCCCTGGTGGACCGCCTACGTGGTCTAGTCGATGGAGCGTCTGCCCGAAGAGTTGAAGGTCGGTAGTTAAGGGGAAAAGGACTGATGGAATCGGAGTCAGTATACCGTGTCAGAGTGGGGTATTCATGTTAAACTGCGGCATGGTACGTCAGTGAGCTAGTATGTGTCCAGATTAGTACAAACACACACACGTTCGTTTCTACATGAGTGCAATAGTCTTGAACGGACGTTAAACCCACTTTCCCCTCACCTTTCCTTTTGGCAAACGTGTATACACGAATATGAATTTGGTACTGTTTGATATTCCTTCGTTGAAAAAATGCATGCATTGTACATTTGTGAAATAATTTTGAAGTCAAAATGTTTACTTGGAACAATCGATAAATATGAGTGCAAAACATTGTGGAGAAGGATATTGTGGATGGGTTCTGAGTATGACCCATCAACGAAACGTGAAATAGGCAAAGGTGGACGAACAGTCGTCTATACTGTAACGGCCAGGAATGTGATTATCATTTCATTTAACAACCCTATCGACCCCAGCAGCCACCAATCAATAATTGGATGTATCCTCTATGTGTAACTTTACACCGTGCTTATATCATTTTTATATCCTAGCTCTTAAATATAATTTGGATAGGGAAATGGTCACCTGGCTTTCATAATCTTGTATCCCTGAGGGGGCACGGATGGCCCCGTCGTGATGATCAGTCGTCTAAGGCCCCGCGATTCGCTGTACAGAGTTATGTCCCTTGGGCACGCCAGAAACCTATGATTGTGGGTTCAAATCCCGGTTCGCCCCGATTATGTTTCTAGGTTTGTCAGCACCATATCCGTGCTCGTGGGTTTCACCGAAATGGTAAACGTCTGAAACCTACATCACTTGGGACTTTCCTCCCACATTAAGCTTACACGCCGCGATATAACTGGAATAATGTTAAAAGCGGCGTTAAACCCAACTCACTCACTTACTTGTATCCCTGAAGCATTATAGGTATTGAATTCTGTGTTTGATCATACTGTTGCGGGCTAAGAGTTATTTATATGGACTTTGTTATCATTTGTGTAAAAGATCCTGTCTTTTGCGAATTCAGACATGATCGTATTTGTAAATGTACTCCACCAGTGAAAGTTAGCTTTTAACCTTACCACCTCTCTGTCGCTGTCCTTCACTGTAGCATCCTCAGAAGAGGAGAACGCGATCTTCTTCTGTTCACCATCAATGCTGCTTCATTGAGATGTGTGTTCTCATTTCACGCCTTTTCCCTAACGCCCTTCTCTTCTTTCACTCATTAGCAAGCATAGTATTGGAACACATGGAGATGATCAGTCGATTCTGAGCTCAGTAGATTATGTTTCGAAATGTGGATCTCCTTACCATGCAGACACAACTTCATGTAAGTATACAGTACTAAGTACACACCCACCTGAGAGTGTACATCATACGAAGACCGTATATTGGAATTCGGACATACGGCCACGGGCGCTCGTTCTAATTGACTGCCTTATGTTTAATTATGGGACACGAGACATTTAATCAGACCCACGGAGAGAACAGCTGGTCAGTTGTACTTAGAAGACAACAAAATAGTAGATGTAATTTCCTACACGCTGTACCTTATCAGACTTTGGAGACCCAACTGAATGATTTTGTACCAACCTCCCTTCTTGGCACATTGGCACTACACATGTACTGACATCATGATGGAATTTAAATATTGGTAAACTCAATTCCCTCAGCCACTCCAGATGAAATGCATAAACTGTGAGAAATGCTCATTAATACTTCTCAATATGATCAGGACTTATTATGCAAATCAATGTATAAGATCACGAAGTTACGATAACATTTTCGATAATGTGTGGATTATATCAATGTGATCTAGGATAGGAACTGATAATATTTTAGACTCATTACATAAATAAAACCATTTCCATATCATAAAATATATCTGCTGAAAGCAGAATTGATTCTACGATTCCGACTATATCCTGAGCATGTATTTGTGACTCGCTATCAAATAGTGATGGTACCAGGTATTCACGAAAAGTTGAGCGTATCCTACCAAACGGTTGGTTGGTTGTTTTACGCCGCACTAAGCATTATTCCAACTATATGACGGCGGTCTGTAAATAATCGAGTCCAGTGATTGATATCATGAGCATCGATCCACGCAATTGGAATCGATGACATATTTCAACCAAATCAGCGAGCCTGACCACCCGATCCCGTTAGTCGCCTCTTACGACAAGCATAGTCGCCTTTTATGGCAAGCATGGGTTGCTGAAGACCTATCCTTACCCGGATCTTCACGGGTCGTATAATTGATTCCCCATACTCAATCGAATCTATCAACTGGATGAATCGTACCCAAAAAGCTATTCCGTACACAATGAAAATGTATAAAATTATGCTTTTTAACTTTATTCGTTTTTGCTCAACAGCATCGCACTGATTGAACGAATAAAACATTCTACCCCGGATCAACACATGGCAAAAGCAAGTGTTACTTGAACAAACAAGAGAACGTGAGGTACAAATTCAATGTAAATTATATCCAAGTTTATTTATGTTGTGAAGGTAATTACCGATAATGTCCTATTTCAGGGACGCAATGAAACCGATACTTCAGACAGTCGTTTCCTTGAATTAACTTTCACACAACCGTCATCGTCTTTTCATTAATCAAAGAGCACAGCTGCCTTACCTAGGCTGTTGTGGCCACGTGGTGTGGCTGTATTACATCCGTTTCAGAAAGATCACAGCAAAATGTAAATATTTACCATCAGAATTGTTGCAAGTATTTTCTGTATTCTGTTTATGAAACACAATGAAATATATAGTAATGATACCCAAAAAGATGAGCGTATCTTCCATCACAAACACATGCAAAGACAAGTCAAGCGTTCACCTGAACAAACTTGGGACCATGTGGTACAAGTCAAAATAAGGAATTGTATAAGACCTAAATCTGTATTAAATCCGTTTCAGAACGATCACAACAAATTAATTGGATTTTCATCAGAATTGCTGACTGTATTTGTGTATCATGAACATATAAGGAAGAAGGTGTTCGCGAAAAGATGAAGGTGCCCTTCCTCACTGGTGGCATCATCACAAACACATACAAAGGCAAGTCAAGTGTTCAAATAAACAACAGCATATGGGTGTCAAAATAAGGAAATGTAAATGACCTCAGATTTGTTATTGATGCGTCGTTTTTCGAAATGTCCTCCACATGTCTACTATGAAACTATTTGAATGCCTCACTAAGTACTTGAATGCTGTAACCCTGATTAAGCCATTTTTAGCAAAGGTTGCATGGCGCTCTTTGAAATCTTCGTAGAAAGTGCATGCTCCTATGTACTCAAAAGTTATGATATTAATATAATTGTACTCAAACGTTGTGACAGTGATATTATCCACATTGTACTTCAAAGGCTGGAAGTTCGTTCAAAGTACCTGGAATGTTGCTCGACATAAAGGGAGAATTGACTATTGACTATTGGAAAGTTGACATCCCTATAAACATACAGCCTAGGGGATGGTATTTGTCACTCTGAAATTTTATGAATAGACATAAATATGAAAAAGACGAAGCGGACATAGAAACAGGTGTGTGTAGGGGGGGGGGGGGGGGGGGGGGGGGGGGAGGGGGGGGAGGGGGGGGCACAATGGAGACGATTACTTCTTGTCTGAATGCCGTATCCCATAATTCAACATACATGTTATCTATTAGCAAATATAAAGCAATGGAACCATTTTTATCATTATTTTCACGTATATTTAGGGTACGGTGAACTTGTTTAACTTTACAGCCCTTACTTTTCAGGTCAGTCAACAGCTCTGTGGCAAGATCAGAAAAGACAAGTAAAATGTGTGGAAACCTGTGGATTATGCACGACACGACACCTGAGTATCACTCACAAGCTGGACATCTTTTGAAATTCATTAATTTGGAGTTACGTTAGCTTTCATAGTATTAAAAAGAATCCGCACCGATCTGTTTTAAGCAGGGTTACTTCTTACGTTCATTTCCTTTACACAATCAGCATGTCAAAACTCTGTTCACTGAGGCCCTTCACCTGCCACCACAGAAACATACATCTCTTGATCTAAGCATCAGAACCGTGGCGCTGATCAGAGTGTATCAGAAGCAGGTCAACCCCATGTATATCACTACCAGATGATGTCCACAGAGAACAATCTCTATACAATCTCAGATTTAGACTCCACTTCCAGCACCGCAGGATATCCGAGTCTTCCCTTACTTACAACCGTGAATGGTCTTCCTGTCTGAATGAAAGTCGCCCATCTTCAGTGATGCTTCGAATGTAAGAGGCACTTTTTAACATAACATTAGTATTGACAAAAATATATATATATTATTACTGGATATAATATTAGAAATGGTTCTATATCTCTACGTCATACCTTGGTCTTACCTTGTATATAAACATTAAGTAGTTGCCTTTTCCCATGTATGTGTCCTAAATCTCCATGGTTATTTTGTTGATGGGAGTTCCACACAAGGTCATTGCAACCCAACAGTACAGGCGCTCTCAGTGGCGCTACGAGAATGGTTCAACGTTTGATCTGTTCATGCCCATTACGAGTTCTTGTGTCAGTTTCTCTAGAAGCAACAAATGCTTTTACACTCACATAGAGACGTGTATGTTTGTGTGAAGGTGTGTGCGTGCGTGCGTGTGTGCGTGTGTGCGTGTGTGCGTGTGCGTCTTTGTACTCGTCTGAACACATGCAAGATTTATAGAAGTAGCCCACTGATATACCATGCCGCAGTTTAACATGGACACCCCACTCATTATACGACCCGTGACGATTTCGGGATAGAATAGGTCTTCAGCAACCCATGCTTGCCGTAAAAGGCGACTATGCTTGTCGTAAAAGGCGACTAACGGGATCGGGTGGTCAGGCTCGCTGACTTGGTTGATGCATGTCATCGATCCCAATTGCGTGGATCGATGCTCATGCTGTCAAACACTGGATTGTCTGGCCCAGACTCGATTATTTACAGACCGCCGTCATATAGCTGGAATATTGCCGAGTGCGGCGTTAAACAACAAACAAACAAACACTCATTATACGGAGATACGTACCCACACCGAGTCGACCAGTCCTTATATCCCCTCAACCACCGAGCCTCTACGCTCCATCCACTAGACCACGAAGGCGGTCCTCAAGGAAAGAGTCCAAAACACTGACTTCATCATCAAACAAAAGGACGTTGTATATTTCCACAATAATCAATGTTAGTTTTCTTAAGCATGTTGCTCACAGTAATTATTATGTTGAATACTTGTTGCTGTTCGGTACGATATACTATTATCATATTATTAACAGTCTGTTTGAACTACACCCACTCTTAAGTGAGTAAGTGAAACAGGCTATATTTCCTCTTTAGCAATACTGGGGTGGTGGGGTAGCCTAGTGGTTAAAGCGTTCGCTCGTCAAACTGAAGCCCTGGTTCCCAATAATTGAAGCCCATTTATGGTGTTCCTGCCGTGATATTGCTAAAAGCAGCGTAAAACAATACTCACCCTTTCACCAGAAAAAAACAAACTCTATCAAAGCACAATGTAAACTGGAGAATTCAACAGCTTTGAAATTATTTACCTGTTTTGCCGTACACATGTACTAAACCCCCTTTAGATTCTCCATACATTTTCGTGTTAAGATATTTGTCTCCATGTCAATACACTCTCTTTGTCAGATGTGACATCTGTAGTGTTTTGCTGCCAAGTACCTCTGGGCGACAAAAAACAAATATCTTTAACCAAAAAAATATAAAAGAGTTCGGCAAATTGATTCACGTTTTTCAATATTAAAAGGTTCAGACTTCACGATGACACACCGACCTAGTTGATATTTTACCTCGTGAACTTGTCAGCGTGACAATAAAAAATCTATTCGTGTATCACAGAAATGGGATGAAAAATGTCATGGTGTCGACGACATAGCAGTTGAATGATGTCTAGTACATTTACATCCTCTTACCTTCTTCCTGAGGCACGAGTGTATGAGTTGGAAGCCAGTAGTCAGTGTGAAGGGTACTCACGAACTGCTGTGCCCAGCGTTTGTCAATCCACTTTTCGCAATGGTAATGTCACAATATGTCATATAAACTATTAATTTCGTCCTTCGATGACCTTCTTGAAACTCTTATCTGTTGCAGGGCTTAATACTGTTTTCCCTTTCTTTGGGTGTTATGAACAAAATGAAATTGTAGTTAAAGGTGGACACTTGAACAGGATCATGTAAAACATTTTATTTCAAACCATCTTTCATGTTTTGTATTGAAGATGGCAAATACATTTGGAACATGGTGAGTTATGGACGGGTGAGTTATGGACGGGTGCCACTGGTGGGCAGGATACGCTAACCTTTTCACGAACACCTATTATCATCACTATTTGATAGTGATTCATAAACACATGCTCAAAGACATGATACAGTCGGAATCTTACAATGCTTTTAGAAGAGATGTTTTATAGTTATTGAAAGGGTTTTGTCGCTTCTACCCGTACGACCTTTCACAAATTACTCAGATATTTAAAGTGTCATGATAATACATTATTATTATCATGACACTTTAAAGTTACCTCTCACTGCGTGAAATAACATGTCATACATTTTTGGCATACTTCATTCTTTGACTTTGCTATGGACTATAATTGATGAAATAGTGTTGTTGTTTTCTTGTTTCTCGGACCTTTTGGCAGAGATTTCTTAAAAAGAATACGGAAAAGGTTTTGTAGCTGTTTTTTACATACTTAAGGTGGCCAATTTAACACATTTGGAGGATTTTCGATTTTTACTTAACTGTTCCAGAAATATAAATAATGAGGTACTTTTACAGCTCAGATAAAAATTGGAACCCCTTTAAATGGTTTTGCCAGCAATATTTTTTTTATAAACCATACATGATTCTCTGTGTGATAATGAGTTTCCCATAAAGAAAGATGTTTTGTGACAAAATAGTAGCTCTTGTGACGGTCACTTGGGAGTTGACTGTGAAAGGACCATCGGTTCCTACACTTATGATATCAGTAATGGTGATTGATAAGTGAATTATTTAATCGTCAGTGTCAGTTTCTGGTCACCTCCCATCTCCATGGTTTAGTGCATAGAGCATCTGCCGGTAGAGCAGAAGGTCGAAGATCCGATCCCTGACCACATCCTACCAAAAGATGTTAAAGGTGAGGTGAGGTGAAATGGGGTTTAACGTCGCGTCCAAGATTATTGGACTTATATAGCGACGTGCATGTACGTTTGTGTGGCTGCTTGTACTAGTCCGGACTGATGCCGATTTATAGTGCTAGATCACTGAGATACCATGCCGCAGTTTAACATGAATATCCCACTCAGACACAGTATACTGACTCCGAGCCGACCAGTCCTTGTTTTAGCCCCTTAATGCCGTGCGCCAGACAGGGAAACAACAAGTACCATCTTTTAACGTCTTTTGGTATGACGCGGTCGGGGATCGAACCCCGGACCTTCCGCTCTCCGGGCGGACGCTCTACCACTAGACCACGGAGGCGGTCAAAAAGATGTTAAAAGATGAATCTAGTTGTTTCGCTACCTGGCGTTTTACAGTGGGCTGGCACTATAAAACCAGCATTAGTCTAAGCATACACACACACACACACACACACACGCACGCACGCACGCACGCACGCACGCACGCACGCACGCACACACACACACACGAACACACACACACACACACACACACGCATGCATGTATGCATGCACGTTTCTATGTAGGTGCAATAATCTTAAGCGCCACGCTGAATCCCATTTCACCGTCACCTCCCCAGTATGGTGTGTATCAGTTTCAAATGGAAAGAAAACCAAATGTTATAGAGATCGCTGTTGATGAAACCAGATACGGTGATGACAATCCAGACCTCGTCTTTCAGATTAATGCTTTTATGACGACAATCTATGCACTTTCGGCGTTGTAAAGAGTGTGCCTTTTTCAGATCCTACGGCGTAGAAAAAATCAGCCTTGTGTCGTCTGTGCACTGTACAATGTCTCGATCTTGGGGAGCCATTACATTCTGTCTGGTTGGAGTTTCAAAGGAAATAATCCCTATAAGGTGCCTTGGATGATGTTTAGGGTTATTCACGGGCAATTGGTTTAACCCAAATATACTGAACCGCAAAAGAAACGTCACCCCAAGTAACATTGCATTAAAACTTGTCATTGAAATATCTGGGTATTTTTTTTCAAAGTTTCTAAAATTTAACATTACCTTGTCCGGTAAAAAGAAATTTTATGTTAAAAGACCAAAGCAGATACATTTAAACCGATCGCCCAAACGCATCACGGCAACGGCCATGGTAACCCAATGCACGTGAGTTCCGTGCAAATTGAAATGCACATGCGTTCCCCCATTTCTTGCCCTATAAAAATCAACCAGATCGGATAACATTCATTCGTTATTGAACTACTACCACATGCCAAGATTAACAAGAAATCAGCGACACCAAGCCGGCCCGGCAAGTAGCCAATGCATTTCAAGTAAGGACCATATACAGGCTCCAGCAACGGTGACGTTTCTTTTGTGGTTCAGTATAGTATAATGGTTAATAGTCATTTATGATTAGAAGTAAAGCACAACGTAAGTTTTACTTTTCCAATCAATGAGGTAAAGCACGATTTATTAAATGTATTATCAAACTTGGAAAAGTTGAAGAAGTTTACATTATCAGGCTCTACCCATTTTGAAACTTTTAACGAAATAAGTCATACATTTTACGTTGAAGAAACATTCTCACATGATACAAGGTGACTGTTGATCTGTCATCCTGACATTTTTTGTAAGTCAATGCAACAATTTGCTGTAATTATTCTAATACAGGGATAAATGAGGAGGCAGTAAAATTGAACCTGGAGGTGTTTTACAATGTGTGTGTTTTTTCCGTTGATTTCAAATATAAGCTTGTTAAATGTAACATACTTTGCATACATAACGACACCATTAAAAGAATTGTAGCAACATGACACAGCATAGGTTAATGAGGACCAAATCTCGCCGTGGCTCAGAGGCTTCCCCTAAATGACCATGAGGCCTTTGAGATGAACCTTTCCAAAAAGGGCCAATATCTTACCTGTCCTTTGTCACTATAAATCCTTTGGCTTTTCCCTGGTGGACCGCCTACGTGGTCTAGTGGATGGAGCGTCTGCCCGGAGTGTTGAAGGTCGGTAGTTAAGGGGATAAGGACTGATGGAGTCGGAGTCAGTTATACTGTGTCAGAGTGGGGTATTCATGTTAAACTGTGGCATGGTATGTCAGTGAGCTAGTATGTGTCCAGATTAGTACAAACACACACACGTTCGTTTCTACATGAGTGCAACAGTCTTGAAAGGACGTTAAACCCACCTTCCCCTCACCTTTCCTTTTGGCTAAAGTGTACATACGAATATGAATTTGGTACTGTTTGATATTCCTTCGTTGAAAAAATGCATGCATTGTACATTTGTGAAATAATTTTGAAGTCAAAATGTTTACTTGGAACAATCGATAAATATGAGTGCAAAACATTGTGGAGAAGGATATTGTGGATGGGTTCTGAGTATGACCCATCAACGAAACGTGAAATAGGCAAAGGTGGACGAACAGTCGTCTATACTGTAACGTCCAGGAATGTGATTATCATTTCATTTAACAACCCTATCGACCCCAGCAGCCACCAATCAATAATTGGATGTATCCCCTATGTGTGACTTTACACCGTGCTTATATCATTTTTATATTCTAGCTCTTAAATATAATTTGGATAGGGAAATGGTCACCTGGCTTTCATAATCTTGTATCCCTGAGGGGGCACGGATGGCCCCGTCGTGATGATCAGTCGTCTAAGGCCCCGCGATTCGCTGTACAGAGTTATGTCCCTTGGGCACGCCAGAAACCTATGATTGTGGGTTCAAATCCCGGTTCGCCCCGATTATGTTTCTAGGTTTGTCAGCACCATACCCGTGCTCGTGGGTTTCACCGAAGTGGTAAACGTCTGAAACCTACATCACTTGGGACTTTCCTCCCACATTAAGCTTACACGCCGCGATATAACTGGAATAATGTTAAAAGCGGCGTTAAACCCAACTCACTCACTTACTTGTATCCCTGAAGCATTATAGGTATTGAATTCTGTGTTTGATCATACTGTTGCGGGCTAAGAGTTATTTATATGGACTTTGTTATCATTTGTGTAAAAGATCCTGTCTTTTGCGAATTCAGACATGATCGTATTTGTAAATGTACTCCACCAGTGAAAGTTAGCTTTTAACCTTACCACCTCTCTGTCGCTGTCCTTCACTGTAGCATCCTCAGAAGAGGAGAACGCGATCTTCTTCTGTTCACCATCAATGCTGCTTCATTGAGATGTGTGTTCTCATTTCACGCCTTTTCCCTAACGCCCTTCTCTTCTTTCACTCATTAGCAAGCATAGTATTGGAACACATGGAGATGATCAGTCGATTCTGAGCTCAGTAGATTATGTTTCGAAATGTGGATCTCCTTACCATGCAGACACAACTTCATGTAAGTATACAGTACTAAGTACACACGCACCTGAGAGTGTACATCATACGAAGACCGTATATTGGAATTCGGACATACGGCCACGGGCGCTCGTTCTAATTGACTGCCTTATGTTTAATTATGGGACACGAGACATTTAATCAGACCCACGGAGAGAACAGCTGGTCAGTTGTACTTAGAAGACAACAAAATAGTAGATGTAATTTCCTACACGCTGTACCTTATCAGACTTTGGAGACCCAACTGAATGACTTTGTACCAACCTCCCTTGTTGGCACATTGGCACTACACATGTACTGACATCATGATGGAATTTAAATATTGGTAAACTAAATTCCCTCAGCCACTCCAGATGAACTGCATAAACTGGGAGAAATGCTCATTAATACTTCTCAATATGATCAGGACATGTTATGCACATCAATGTAAAATCACGAAGTTACGATAAAAAAATTCGACAATGTGTGGATTATATCAATGTGATCTAGGATAGGAACTGATAATATTTTAGATTCATTACATAAATAAAACTGATAAAACCATTTCCATATCATAAGATATATCTGCCGAAAGCAGAATTGATTTTACGATTCCGACTATATCCTGAGCATGTATTTGTGACTCGCTATCAAATAGTGATGGTACCAGGTATTCACGAAAATTTGAGCGAATTCTACCAAACGGTTGGTTGGTTGTTTTCCGCCGCACTCAGCAATATTCCAACTATATGACGGCGGTCTGTAAATAATCGAGTCCAGTGATTGATATCAAGAGCATCGATCCAAGCATTTGGATCGATGACATATTTCAACCAAGTCAGCGAGCCTGACCACAGTATCCCGTTAGTCGCCTCTTACGACAAGCATAGTCGCCTTTTATGGCAAGCATGGGTTGCTGAAGACCTATTCTTACCCGGATCTTCACGGGTCGTATAACTGATTCCCTATACTCAATCGAATCTATCAACTGGATGAATCGTACCCAAAAAGCTATTCCGTACACAATGAAAATGTATATGCTTTTTAACTTTATTCGTTTGCTCAACAGCATCGCACTGATTGAACGAATAAAACATTCTACCCCGGATCAAAACACATGGCAAAAGCAAGTGTTACTTGAACAAACAAGAGAACGTGAGGTACAAATTCAATGTAAATTATATCCAAGTTAATTTATGTTGTGAAGGTAATTACCGATAATGTCCTATTTCAGGGACGCAATGAAACCGATACTTCAGACAGTCGTTTCCTTGAATTAACTTTCACACAACCGTCATCGTCTTTTCATTAATCAAAGAGCACAGCTGCCTTACCTAGGCTGTTGTGGTCACGTGGTGTGGCTGTATTACATCTGTTTCAGAAAGATCACAGCAAAATGTAAATATTTACCACAAGAATTGTTGCAAGTATTTTCTGTAGCATGAGCATGTGTTTATGAATCACAATCAAATAGTAAAGATACGAAAAAAGATGAGCGTATCGTCCATCACAAACACATGCAAAGACAAGTCAAGCGTTCTCCTGAACAAACTTGAGACCATATGGTACAAGTCAAAATAAGGAATTGTATAACACCTAAGTATGTATTAAATCCGTTTCAGAACGATAACAACAAATTAATTATATTTTCATCAGAATTGCTGCCTTTATTTGAGTATCATGAGCAAAAGGAAGAAGGTGTTCGCGAAAAGATGAAGGTGCCCTTCCTCACTGGTGGCATCATCACAAACACATACAAAGGCAAGTCAAGTGTTCAAATAAACCAACAGCATATGGGTGTCAAAATAGGGAAATGTAAATGACCTCAGATTTGTTATTGATGCGTCGTTTTTCGAAATGTCCTCCACATGTCTACTATGAACTATTTGAATGCCTCACTGAGTACTTGAATGCTGTAACCCTGATTAAGCCATTTTTAGCAAAGGATGCATGGTGATTTTTTAAATCTTCGTAGAAAGCGCATGCTCCTATGTACTCAAAAGTTATGATATTAATATAATTGTACTCAAACGTTGTGACATTGATATTATCCACATTGTACTTCCAAGGCTGAAGTTCCTGGAATGTAGCTCGACATTAAGGGAAAATTGACTATTGAAAAGTTGACTTTTGGAAAGTTGACATCCCTATAAACATACAACCTAGGGGATGGTATTTGTCACTCTGAAATTTTATGAATAGACATAAATAATATTATGAAAAAGACGAGGCGGACATGGAAACAGGTGTGTGCGTGTGTTTAGGGGGGGGGGGGGGGGGCACAATGGAGAGGATTACTTCTTGTCTGAATGCCGTATCCCATAATTCAACATACATCTTATCTATTAGCAAATATAAAGCAATGGAACCATTTTTATCATTATTTTCACGTATATGTAGGGTACGGTGAACTTGTTTAACTTTACAGCCCTTACTTTTCATGTCAGTCAACAGCTCTGTGGCAAGATCAGAAAAGACAAGTAAAATGTGTGGAAACCTGTGAATTATGCACGACACGAGTATCACTCACAAGCTGGACATCTTTTGAAATTCATTAATTTGGAGTTACGTTAGCTTTCATAGTATTAAAAAGAATCCGCACAGATCTGTTTTAAGCAGGGTTACTTCTTACGTTCTTTTCCTTTACACAATCAGCATGTCAAAACTCTGTTCACTGAGGCCCTTCACCTGCCACCACAGACACATACATCTCTTGATCTAAGCATCAGAACCGTGGCGCTGATCAGAGTGTATCAGAAGCAGGTCAACATGGACACCCCACTCATTATACGACCCGTGAAGATTCCGGGGTTGAATAGGTCTTCAGCAACCCATACTTGCCATTAAAGGCGACTATGCTTGTCGTAAAAGGCGACTAACGGGATCGGGTGGTCAGGCTCGCTGACTTGGTTGATGCATGTCATCGATCCAAATTGCCTGGTCACCCCCATGTATATCACTACCAGATGATGTCCACAGAGAACAATCTCTATACAATCTCAGATTGAGACTCCACACTTCCAGCACCGCAGGATATCCGAGTCTTCCCTTACTTACAACCGTGAAAGGTCTTCCTGTCTGAATGAAAGTCGCCCATCTTCAGTGATGCTTCGAATGTAAGAGGCACTTTTTAACATAACATTAGTATTGACAAAAATATATATATATTATTACTGGATATAATATTAGAAATGGTTCTATATCTCTATGTCATACCTTGGTCTTACCTTGTATATAAACATTAAGTAGTTGCCTTTTGCCATGTATGTGTCCTAAATCTCCATGGTTATTTTGTTGATGGGAGTTCCACACAAGGTCATTGCAACCCAACAGTACGGGCGCTCTCAGTGGCGCTACGAGAATGGTTCAACGTTTGATCTGTTCATGCCCATTACGAGTTCTTGTGTCAGTTTCTCTGGAAGCAACAAATGCTTTTACACTCATTTAGAGACGTGTATGTTTGTGTGAATGTGTGTGCGTGCGTGCGTGCGTGCGTGTGCGTCTTTGTACTCGTCTGAACACATGCAAGATTTATAGAAGTAGCCCACTGACATACCATGCCGCAGTTTAACATGGACACCCCACTCATTATACGACCTGTGAAGATTCCGGGGTTGAATAGGTCTTCAGCAACCCATACTTGCCGTAACAGGCGACTATGCTTGTCGTAAAAGGCGACTAACGGGATCGGGTGGTCAGGCTCGCTGACTTGGTTGATACATGTCATCGATCCCAATTACGTAGTTGGTGCTCATGCTGTCAATCACTGGATTGTCTGGTCCAGACTCTATTATTTACAGACCGCCGTCATATAGCTGGAATATTGCTGAGTGCGGCGTTAAACAACAAACAAACAAACACTCATTATACGGAGATACGTACTCACACCGAGTCGACCAGTCCTTATATCCCCTCAACCACCGAGCATCTACGCTCCATCCACTAGACCACGTGCACGAAGGCGGTCCTCAAGGAAAGAGTCCAAAACACTGACTTCATCATCAAACAAAATGACGTTGTATATTTCCACAATAATCAATGTTAGTTTTCTTAAGCATGTTGCTCACAGCAATTATTATGTTGAATACTTGTTGCTGTTCGGTAGGATATACTATTATCATATTATTAACAGTCTGCTTGAACTACACCCACTCTTAAGTGAGTATAAGTGAAACAGCCTATATTTCCTCTTTAGCAATACTGGGGTGGTGGGGTAGCCTAGTGGTTAAAGCGTTCGCTCGTCAAACTGAAGCCCTGGTTCCCAATATGTGAAGCCCATTTCTGGTGTTCCCTGCCGTGATATTGCTTAAAGCAGCGTAAAACAATATTCACCCTTTCACCAGAAAAAACAAACTCTATCAAAGCACAATGTAAACTGGAGAAATCAACAGCTTTGAAATTATTTACCTGTTTTGCCGTACACATGTACCAAACCCACCTTTAGATTCTCCATACATTTTCGTGTTAAGATATTTGTCTCCATGTCAATACACTCTCTTTGTCAGATGTGACATCTGTAGTGTTTTGCTGCCAAGTACCTCTGGGCGACAAAAACAAATATCTTTAACCAAAAAAATATAAAAGAGTTTGGTAAATTGATTCACGTTTTTCAATATTAAAAGGTTCAGACTTTACGATGACACACCGACCTTCAGTTGATATTTTCCCTCTTGAACTTGTCAGCGTGACAATAAAAAATCTATTCGTGTATCACAGAAATGGGATGAAAAATGTCATGGTGTCGACGACATAGCAGTTGAATGATGTCTAGTACATTTACATCCTCTTACCTTCTTCCTGAGGCACGAGTGTATGAGTTGGAAGCCAGTAGTCAGTGTGAAGGGTACTCACGAACTGCTGTGCCCAGCGTTTGCCAATCCACTTTTCGCCATGGTAATGTCACAATATGTCATATAAACTATTAATTTCGTCCTTCGATGACCTTCTTGAAACTCTTATCTGTTGCAGGGCTTAATACTGTTTTTCATTTCCGAAACATTGCGTGTCATGAAAAAACGTAAGTTGAAGTCCGAAACTTGGGAACGATCATTCGAACTGTTTTTCTTAACAAATGTCATCAAAGACGGTAAATATATGTTGGTATAACACCGCAGGGGTGAGTTACATTCTGAATGAGGTCAACGCGTTTGAAGGATTTCCCTCTTTTATTAAACTGTTCTAGAATTAAAGATAATGAGGTCTTTACACTGATATAATACAACATATGGCTCTCAAAATGTGATAATGTTTTCCAATACGAGAGAATGATTTCTGTTATTTTAGTCCTTGCTGACCACTATAATGTAATTGCCTTTGATAGTGATATTATTTGCAATGTCGTGTCGAAGGTATCATGCAGTATCGTCAACACTCTTCGTGTCCATGCAATTTACTGAAGATAGTTAGAGGCGACTGGAAGTCTAGTTCAACAGTGTGCTTTTAGCAGAGATTTCTAATGTCTGTGGAAAGAGTTTGTCGCTTCCATTGTCAAAAGATGGTAAATGCATTTGGGTATAACACTACAGGGGTGATTGTGTGTTCCAGGAATAAAAGATAACGAGGTCGAGTTACTGGTCATATAGAACGTAAAAAATCTCCAAATGGTGTTGCTGTCAAAAGTTTATAAAACATATGTTTGTTTTTTGGTTTGTTGTTTTACGCCGTACTCAGCAATATTCCAGCTATATGACGGCGGTCTGTAAATAATCGAGTCTGGGCCAGACAACCCAGTGATTGATATCATGAACATCGATCCACGCAATTGGGATTCGATGACATGCATAAACCAAATCAGCGAGCCTGACCACCCGATCCCGTTAGTCGCCTTTTACGACAAACACAGTCGCCAAGCATGGGTTGCTGAAAACATATGTGATAGAGTAATCTTTGTTAATCGTAACTGCCGTTTTATATTTGACATCGATTTGTTGGGGTACGCTTATTCCGGTATATTTTAATGTCAGAAAAATAGATAGCATTTGATAAAGGAGGTTGTTTCTGACAATTGGTACAACCGTGGTCCTTGTTTCATGTCAGTGCTTGCTGATCGCAATCGCGTTCTGACACTGATGGATGGTGTTTGCAATATCTAGTTTAAAGTATACAGTATGACGATAATGGTTTTTTTGTTATGTTATATCATGGGCATCGATCCGCACAATTGACAACCAAGTCAGCGAGCCTGACCACCCGATCCCGTTAGTCGCCTTTTACGGCAAACATGGGTAGCTGAAGACCTATTCTATCCCGCCATCGTGTCAAAGGGAGGTGGAATTGATGTATATTCATGCTACTCATGCGTCTGTGTGTGCGTGTACGTGTGCGTGTGGGTATACTAGTCTGGAGTGCTGAGATACCGCACCGCAGTTTAACACGGATACCACACAGACTCCTAGCTACTACTTGTCTTATCCTTTTAATGCCGAGCACAAGGCAGGTTAACAACAAGTACCACGATTCAACGTCTTTTGGCCAGGGGATCGAACAACCGACAAATCGGCACAGTATGCATATTGGTCTCCATAACAACAACTGACAACCACCTACTAAGCGTTCAAAATGAATCCGTAGAAGTTGATGACTGATATTACTCGCTGATCAGCACGATCATTTATATTGGTAAACTTTACTCATGATAAAATTGGGTAATTAGGTTTTCGATCTTACAATTACTCGTGGGGATACGTGCCCGTGAGGATCCGGGGTAGAATAGGTCTTCAGCAACCCATGCTTGCCATAAAAGGCGACTATACTTGTCCTAAAAGGCGTCTAACGGGATCGGGTGGTCAGGCTCGCTGACTTGGTTGAAGCATGTCATCGATCCCAATTGCGTGGATCGATGCTCATGATATCAATCACTGGATTGTCTGGTCCAGACTCGATTATTTACAGACCGCCGTCGTATAGCTGGAATATTGCTGAGTGCGGCGTTAAACAAACAAACAATTGACACGATGGGCATAACTTAGGAGGGTTAGAAATCTATGATTGGGGGTTCGAATCTCGCTTCGCCCTGATTATATCTTTAGGTTTGTCAGCACAATTCCCGTGCTCACAAAACATGCATCACTTCAGATGTTCCTCTTATAAAAAGCAGACACGCCTTGTTGTAAATGAAATGCTATAAATCGGCGATAAACCTAACTCACTCACTCACTCTTATGGTTGGTTGGTTGGTTTGTTGTTTAACGCTGCACTCAGCAATATTACAGCCATATGACGGCGGTCTGTGAATAATCGAGTCTGGACCAGACAGTCCAGTGATTGACATCATGAGCATCGATCCACGCAATTGGGATCGATGACATGTATCATCCAAGTCAGCGAGCCTGACCACCCGATAACGTTTGTCGCCTTTTACGACAAGCATAGTCGCCTTTTACGGCAAGTATGGGTTGCTGAAGTCCTATTCAACCCCGGAATCTTCACGGGTCTTACGTTGGTTGGTTGGTTGGTTTGTTGTTTAACGCTGCACTCAGCAATATTACAGCCATATGACGGCGGTCTGTGAATAATCGAGTCTGGACCAGACAGTCCAGTGATTGACATCATGAGCATCGATCCACGCAATTGGGATCGATGACATGTATCATCCAAGTCAGCGAGCCTGACCACCCGATCCCGTTTGTCGCCTTTTACGACAAGCATAGTCGCCTTTTACGGCAAGTATTGGTTGCTGAAGTCCTATTCTACCCCGGAATCTTTACGGGTCTTACGTTGGTTGGTTGGTTGGTTTGTTGTTTAACGCTGCACTCAGCAATATTACAGCCATATGACGGCGGTCTGTGAATAATCGAGTCTGGACCAGACAGTCCAGTGATTGACATCATGAGCATCGATCCACGCAATTGGGATCGATGACATGTATCATCCAAGTCAGCGAGCCTGACCACCCGATCCCGCCTTTTACGACAAGCATAGTCGCCTTTTACGGCAAGTATTGGTTGCTGAAGACCTATTCTACCCCGGATCTTCCCGGGTCTCACTCCAATGGATCGGATCGCCGCGAATAGCTGCAAAATTGCTGATGCGGCGTTAAGCAATATTCACTCACTCACTCACTTATGGATCGGATGGACAGTCTTATTGACGTGGTTGATTATGTGTCATCGTAGCACGACAACATGGACCATTGTTTGTATTAGTAGGCACTACTGATGTGACTCCATTATTTACAAGCTGCAGTCATGTAGCTGGGATATTGCTGAGTAAGCAAATGGCAAATAAAGCGACAAATCCCTTTCCATATCCAATAGAAAGCTCTGCTTAAAGCAGCGTCGATTGTACAATTCCGACGATATCATGAACCTATGTTTATGAATCACTATCAAATAGTAATGATATCAGGTGTTCGCGAAAAGGTGAGCGTATCCTGCCCCACCGGTGGCACCCGTCACAAACACATGCATAGGCAAGTCAACTGTTCACTTGAAAAAAAAACACGGGAACAAATGGTACAAGTCAAAATAGGGAATTGCAAGGAAAATCTTTAAACGACGTCGGTTTAACGCCACTTTCAAGATTTTGTCAGTTATATGACAAAGTGTCACCTTTACTTGAGAAGAAAGTCCAAAGCGATGTAGGCCTGAGTATTTTACATCTTCAGTGGGAACCCTGTCGTTTTGTAACAGGCATACGAATACCCCCAGATTTTTAATTTTTGTACAAATGTATGTTGAGTGAGTTTGGCTTTACGCCGCGTAAGCAATATTATCACGGCGGGGGATACCAGAAATGGGCTTCACACATTGCACCCAGTTGAGGAATCGAACCCGGGACTTCGACGTGACGAGCGAACCCTTTAACCACTTGGCTTCCCCATCGCCCGCACGTTGAGTGTGTATGCTGTTAACGACATCAAGATGCTGACTGCGATAAACGCAGTGGTCTGATTGTTGATGTACAGATTGTCAATGCAGGGTCCATGGTAAGGTCAAAGACAGGAAGGCAGTGGCAGGAACTAGATTAATAAGTCATAAAGTGACGCTGGAATTAGATTAATGAGCGTCAGACACACGACCTTGTCAGAGATTGAAGTCTCACACAGTATTGATGATATATGAAGGGGGCTCGGGAATCTTATTGACTTTGGATGATGGCTGAAGCCGAAAGAGTCATAACTACGTTTTGTTTCTTATTAATAAACGAGTGTTCACTTGATAATGTTGGGCATATTTTTTGGTTGGTTGGTTTGTTGTTTTACGCCGCACTCAGCGATATTCCAGCTATATGACGACGGTCTGTAAATAATCGAGTCTGGACCAGACAATCCAGTGATTGACATCATGAACATCGATCAACGAAATTGGGAACGATGACATGCATCAACTAAGTCAACCAGCCTGACCACCCGATCCCGTTATAGTCGCCTCTAACGACAAGCATAGTCACCTTTTACGGCAAGGATGGGTTGCTGAAGACCTATTCTACCCCGGATCTTCACGGGTCATACCTTAAGTCATACTACTCAACATTTGAAAGAGATACTGGGCTTTTTTTATGCAGCAACTAGGGTACTTGGGTTGTGTGTTTTTTTATAAAATTTAATTAAGCTGAACATGCACCACTTTCATGGCTATAAAGGATTTTGTTTGATACTCCAAGCTGCCAATCACATACATTCAGACCCTAGAATAGGTCTTCAGCAACCCATGCTTGTCCTCAAAGGCGACTATGCTTGTTGTTAGAGGCGACTAACGAGGTCGGTGGTCGATTCGCTGACTTGGTTGATGCATGTCATCCTATCCCAATTGCGTGAACTGGATTGTCGGGACCAGACTCGATTATTTACAGTCCGCTGCCATATACCTGGAATATTGCTGAGTGCGTTGTTAAACAACAAATAAACAAACAATCAAAGCTGAGCTAAGCAAACTCACTCACCATGCTAACGAGACATTTACATGAAACCAACCTGACCTCTTGGTACATACATAAAACTACGGTTATAACGAACTCAAAGGGACCACTATTTAGTTCGTTATAACCGTAGTTTACTCTATCCATATATTTTAGCGAAGCATGGTTGATACAGCAGATCTCGAAACCCGTGTGGTGAGTTACCAGTCTTCATATTGCTGAGACCCGTGAAGATTCCGGGATAGAATAGGTCTTCAGCAACCCGTACTTGCCGTAAAAGGTGACTATGCTTGTCGGAAAAGGCAACTAACGGGATCGGGTGGTCAGGCTCGCTGACTTGGTTGAAGATTGTCATCGATCCCAATTGCGTGGATCGATGCTCATGATGTCAATCACTGGATTGTCTGATCCAGACTCGATTATTTACAGACCGCCGTCATATAGCTGGAATATTGCTGAGTGCGGCGTTAAACAACAAAAAAACAAACCAATCATATTGCTGAACCTACAGCAAACATTATTGTTTGTTTGTTTGTTCTTTGACACCAGCTATGTGACAGCTGCTTGTAAATAATCGATTGTAAACAAGCATGAGTGAGTGAGTTGGGTTTAACTCCGCTTTTAACAGTATTCCAATTATATCACGGCGTGTCAGCTTAATGTGGGAGGAAAGCCTCAAGTTTACCAGACGTTTACCACTTCGGTGAAACCCACGAGCACAGGTATGGTGCTGACTAACCTAGAAACATAATCGATGGATTCGAGCCCACAATCATAGTTCTCTGGCGTGCCCAAGGGACGCAACTCTGCCCATCGAATCGCGGCGCCTTAGACGACTGCGCCACCCGTGCCCCCAGTAAACCAGAGAAACGATTGATAAAATCACTTCAACGAGCCTGACCTCTGGTCCTGTCCTAAAGTAGTTGCCTCTTACGACAAGCGATGGAGTGATGTGGGCCTATTCTAACCCTAAATCCCTAAGGGATCCACAGTGATTGGAAAACAAAACCAACGTGTTAACCGAATATGGTAACTACATTCCGGAATTCATAGGCTGAAGAGGTGGTCCTCCAAAGACTACATTAGATATCACATACGTGTAATATCGCAGGGCGGGGGAATTGGTGGTCTTTGTGCGGACGTGCTTGCGTGTGTTGTGTGTGAGAGTGTGTGTGGTGTGTATTCGTGCGTGTGTATGTATGTGTTGGGGGGGAGGGGAGTTCCCACCCTTGCCGAACTAGGCTGGAATTAAGGAGTTCAATCAAAATCGAGAAACGAAATCGACATTGGTCCTTAACAACATGGCGACTGATGTGCATTTTAACGCCTTTTTTACACATTATTGATACGGAGACAATTAGACCTTGAAAAATGTCGCGTTGTCACATTGTCGCCCTTTGGTAAAATAAAAAATCTTATTTAAAGCGCGACAATGCGACAACGCAACAATGAGATTTCAATGCGACAAATGGCCAATATGTCGTGTTGTCGCCTTGTTCGCGCGTTGGTTTATTTTGACACTTACTCCTTTTTTTGTTAGGGCGACAACGCGGCATATTGGTCATTTGTCGCATTGAAATCTCATTGTTGCGTTGTCGCATTGTCGCGCTTTAAATAAGATTTTTTATTTCGGTTTCCAAATTTAATAGTCCAAAACGTTAGGATTAATGTTAATAATTGCAGTGGCAGATTATTTATTTGGAAAAACTGTGATTGATGTATCTCTTGAATATAATATGTATAACGGGCCAGCCGGTGAGATGAGCATGCTATTTATCCAAACCAGACCACTTTCCTCCATCTACACTATTTTAATGTGACAAAAATGCCAGCCGTAATGCATCAATAGCACTGAATTATTCATTGTCGTGATCATTGCGGTACATAAATGTTTATAAATGTCTAACAAACACCTTATAAATTGTTCTGCCTCTCGCATCAGTTGTGAATATAAATAATATATCTTGCCACGATCAAAGCTTTTGTGTTTTTATAACTTGTTTTACATTGGTAGGTTTCCAATTTTACATCCATAACAACATGACACTTTTTTATGGATCACTGCTTTATTTTTTGCCCCATTCACCGGGCAACTACTAAGTTGTTTGATGTTTGTTGTTTAATGGCGCACTCAGCCAAATTCCAGCTGTATGACGTCGGCCTGTAAATAATCGTGCTGGACCAGACAATCAAGTGATTGACAATAGAGCAGTTGGGATACGATGACATTCATCAACCAAGTCAACGAGCCTGACCACCGATCCCGTTAGTCGCCTCTTTTTAAAAATGAGACAATATTTATTTGGATTTCAAACGTTTCTTGAAGTTTCCTATTGTTCCAGTGAATGTTGTTGGTATGGTGAATTGGGGTTTGCTGCCAGGAAATATCGTAGTCAGGATTGTTGATGAGGTGTTCCGTAGCAGAGAACACTGTTGCTCTCACCCAATGGGCATCCGTCATCTAGGTCAAATGTAGTTCAATAATATGATACGTTAGTCACAATGAAAGGCGACGGAGTATTTATATCGGCCACGTTATATACATCACTCATAATGATTTGGTTGGTTGATTTGTTGTTTAACGCCGCACCCAGCAATATTCCAGCTGTAAGTGGACATATTTCACCTTTCATTCGCTCTATGTCTGTCGTAAGAGGCGACGTGGTTCGGGCGGTCAGGCTCTCTTTCTTGGTTGATGCATGTCATCGTAACCCAATTGAGCGGATCGATGCTCATGATGTCAATAACTGGATTATCTGGTCCAGACTCGATTATTTACAGACCGCCGTCATATAGCTGGAATATTGCTGAGCCCGGCGTTCAACAACAAGCAAATATCGGCACAGACTACGTCGTCGTCTTAGACGTTACGAGATTGTTGCGAGGAGACCAGCCAGACGCCCAATTCTGACCAACAATCACCGCCCATTGCGTCTTCAGAGGTGTAGACATCGAGTGCGTTAGACGGCAAATCAGTGGAGACAGATTCTGTTCACCGACGAGTCTCGTTTTCACCTCTTCCACGGCGATGGCCGACTACGAGTACACCGAGTCGGTGTACGTTACGCTCAGAACAGTGTCGTGGGGGAAGACCGTTTCGGAGGAGGCAGTGTTATGGTATGGGTAGGAATCACCGAGAGACAAAGAACTCGTTTGCAAGCGATCAATGTCAATTTGAACGGGTAGAGTTACATTGACGAGATCATCTAGCCTATCGTTGTGCCTTTTTTTTAATCAACATGGACCTGGCATGATTTTTCACCATGACAACGCCTGACCCCATGTATCCCGACAGTAAGCACTTGGACAGAACAACGTGAATGTGATCCCATGGCCTGCTCGCTCTCCAGATCCTTCTCCAGTTGAACACATGTGGGATGAAATGGTGCTAAGTGCTACGACTACAGTACGGGAACTAAGAGACAGGGTGGTGGTGATTTGGGATGCCAGCCCACAGCACTGTTGTAAACCTTTGATACGTTCAATGTGAAGGAGGTGAGGTGAAGTGAAATCGGGTTTAACGTCGCGTCCAAGATTATTGCACTTATATAGCGACGTGCATGCACGTGTGTGTGTGGCTGCTCTACCACTAGACCACGGCGCCCGGCGGTCTCAGTGTGAAGGAGATGCATTGCGTGCATCCAAGCGAGAGGGGACACAACGCTGTTGTTGCATCTCTCTCTTGTCATAACGTATTTCTGTGCTAGACATGTGTCATTACAGGTGTAAACTTGTTTTATTGGTAGCCTAGTGGTTAAAGCGTTCGCTCGTCACCCCGAAGACCCGGGTTCGATTTCCGACATAGGTACAATGTGTGAGGCCCATTTCTGGCGTCCCCTGCCGTGATATTACTGGAATATTGCTAAAAGCAGCGTAAATCCATACTCACTCACTCATTGTTTAAAAAAATGAATTCTTGTGTGCACCTACTTTGATGAGGTTTTTGTTTTATATCGTGTCATAGCAGCGTTTGTTGCTGATTATATATAAATGAGTGAGTGAGTTTGGGGTTAACGCTACTTTGAATGTCATTTCGCATAAACCCCGTGAAGATCCGGGGTAGAATAGGTCTTCAGCAACCCATGCTTGTTGTAAAAGGCGACTAACGGGGTCGGATGGTCAGGCTCGCTGACTTGGTTGATGCATGTCATCGATCCCAATTGCGTGGATCGATGCTCATGATATTAATCACTGGATTGTCTGGTACAGATTCTATTATTTACAGACCGCCGTCATATAGCTGGAATATTGCTGAGTGCGGCGTTAAACAACGAACCAACCAACCAATATGTCAATTTTATTGTTAAAACGGACGCGTGTAAAAGACGTATATCACTGGTGTGGTAAGGGCCCACGGATCATCCACTATAAGGACGTACATAGAAATCATACCACCAAGCAGCAGATCCTGGCAACTTAACACGCCATCAACCAACCGATCCATTTAGTCGCCTCTTACGTTGGTTGGTTTGTTGTTTAACGCCGTACTTAGCAATATTCCAGCTATATGATGGCGGTTTGTAAATAATCGAGTCTGGACCAGACAATCCAGTGATTGATATCAGGAGCATCGATCCATCGATGCATCAACCAAGTCAGCGAGCCTGACCACCCGATCCCGTTAGTCGCCTCTTACGGCTCACCTCTTACGACCAACATAGGTTGCTGCGGGCCAATTCAAACCCGGGATCCCACTGGGCCTTAAAAGGTAAATATTACCTTTTTCGACGTAGTATTATTACCGCCTCATTATAAAAAAGGCATAAATGGAACAAAGATCTGGGGATATAATGAGTTGTGTCCCTTTGATATGCTGGATCCGCTAAACACTTTAAATTTATGTCAGCACCATGCATGTGCTCATCTAAGAGGTAACGTCTACAGTTCACGCCGTCATGAACCTTCCTCATGTACAGGATACTGTTGATCTAGTGGTTAAATGCGCCGCGTTGCAGTGCAGAGTCACGGCCCTTAGCCACACCTGGATCCACTTACAGTAAACTACGGTTATAACGAACTAAAATTAGTAGTCCCTTTGAGTTCGTTATAACCGTAGTTTACTGTATCTTGTGTTCGTTACAATCCTTCGTTTTAGCGGTAAACGCCAAAGACCAGCATCACTTCGTGTGTTCCCCCATTAACCTGACATGCATGTAACACTAAGGCGTTAAACACAACTCGCTGTTTAGGTTGCCACACATAAAAGACCAAAAATCACGATCGGGATGAGTCTCAGTCTCGAACCCTTGACTACCTGGTCCTTGTACAGCTAAGGGAGACGACTCTGAAGAGGGTACCCAAAACCACCAGTACTTTACTGAGCAAAGCCTATGATCGTGGGATCGAACCTCGGTTCGCCCCGATTTTGTTTCTAGGTTTATCAGTACCAAACTCGTGGGTTTCGCCAAAGAGGTAAACGTCTAAGACCTGCATCACTTAAGGCTTTCCTCACGCTGACACGCAGTGATATAACTGGGATACTGTCAAAAGCGAGTCCGTAATATCTTATTCACACACTCACTCATTCCTACTGAACCTGTATCCCTGGGACCCGTGAAGATTCCGGGGTAGAATAGGTCTTCAGCAACACATGCTTGCCGTAAAAGGTGACTATGCTTGTCGTAAAAGGCGACTTACGGGGTCGGGTGGTCAGGCTCGCTGACTTGGTTAATACATGTCATTGATCCCATTTACGTGGATCGATGTTCATGACATTAATCACTGGATTGTCTGGTCCAGACTCGATTATTTACACAGACCGCCGTCATATAGCTGGAATATTGCCGAGTGCGGCGTTAAACAACCAACCAACCAACCAACTGTATCCCTGGATACCAGTGAATTAGGAGCCGCATAGTTCGCGGATGGTTATATGACCGATATAAGAGCATGGACCATCAACATCACCGTGGAAACCGGAAAGATGAGCTAATGGTTAAGTAACCATGGTGGAGAATGTGCTAATGTGTAAATGTATATATGACGTCAGTCTGCCAAATAGGTTAACCATTACATTGTCCCTATGGGCTGTCGAACTATGTTCCAATTTGCAGAAAACTAGATCACTGGTGTCTCGTCCGTGAACCGCCGGTAATCCCAAAAAAAACATGACCGAGTTTTCGTAGTTCAGATGGTATTAAGATGGTACTCTTAACATTTATCAAGTCAGATTGAAAGACATGTGCAGCGAAATATGGACTAATCATTTATTATCATCTGGTACTAGATATGAATGCTATAAACTTTTTAAGATAAACCTTGACGCAGACAAATAATTAACAGATTCGACCTTGTGTACATTTGCTCCCGATGTTTCTCTCCCTTTAGTTGGATGTATATTAATACCGGAAGACACAAAATTTCAAAATCTCATATTGTAATCTAAACAATATCGAAGGTCTGTATCATTTCACCTGAATATGTCCATCCTTGAAAGACATTCGAAAGCTACACATACAAAATTATCGTGTATGTCGACCGTCAGTACTACAATGTATTCGCCTTTGGCAACTGGAAATGATCAAGATATGCAAATCTGTTATGTTACATTTCAAATATGCCTTCAAGAGTAGAAAATGAAGTGAAATGAAACATGTGAATCTATTTGTACAATGAATGCACTGTTTGATTTGCATTCGATTTATTTTGGCCTATTCATACAATACAGATTTGAATTGAAAATTAAGAACACAATTAGACGTCTGTTAAAATGTCTTTGCATGTGTTTGTGAGGGTGCTACCGGTAGGGCAGAAAACGTTCATCTTTTTGAGAGCACATGGTATCATCACCATGTCGCATTCATATTGAGTCGCATTTTTGGCTTGGGGCCACCAGTCGCATTCATTTGGAGACGCATTAATTTCAAGATTGACAGTATACATTTGTTAGAGGTGCACGTGGGAGTGCGTGACGGGGGGGGGGGGGGGGGGGGGTTGGCGATGCAGGTGTCCATGCACGTGTAGGCACAGATGAGGGGTATATGGTACGAGTGGGTTAGGGTGCGGAGGTGTATTGTAGGTGTGTCTGTTCCGCAGCAACCCATGCTTGCCATAATTATGCTTGTCGTAAAAGGTGACTAACGGGATCGGGTGGTCAGGCTCGCTGACTTGGTTGATGCATGTCATCGTATCCCAATTGCGTAGATCGATCCTCATAATGTCAATAACTGGATTGTCTGGTCCAGACTCGATTATTTACAGACCGCCGTCACATAGCTGAGTGCGGCGATAAACAACAAAGAAACAAACAAAACTTTGTCTATTATCAAATATGTGAGTTTGTCCCGCTGTGTTGTGTCATGTAACTGTCACGTGCACGAAACTGCTTCCAATATGGATTCCTGCTAGTGCTGGCCATGGGCCTATTGGACTGAGACGATCACATTGCTCTCACACGGCTTGATTAACTTAGGCACTCAATTGGAAGCGGAGCCACGGAGCCTAAGAGCCAGCGTCTAGTTTTCAATTACTGGAAACTTATGGTGCTCGGGTGAAAACGGTAAAAAGATCATATATACTTGTCTCTTTTTTAGCCGTGATTTAACCTTCAAATCGTCTGTGGCATTAGCTAGAGCTATAAATCTTGTGATAAGCGAGAATAATCAACAGGCTATGCGATCAGGTTCAATCAGCTGTCTTATCAGGATTCTGTGACTATTTTAAGGGGTGAACTTTACTTCCAATACAAAATGATAATATTACCGTAACGTTATCAATCACTGGCAGACAGTTGCGAAGATGGGTCAAGTGTTAACCGACTAGCGAACAGACACGTCTTATATTGTGGCGATAGGTAAGGGGAATACATACTTAGATATACCCGTGAAGATCCGGGCTGGAAAAGGTATTGAGCAACCCATGCTTACGAAAAAAGGCGATTATGTTTGTCGTAAGAGACGACTAACGGGATCGGGTGGTCAGGCTCGCTGACTTGGTTGAGGCATGTCATCGTATCCCAAATACATGGATCGATGCTCATGATGTCAATCACTGGATTGTTTGGTCCAGACCGCCGGGTTCGATGACTTGCTAGACTGCATGCCATAGTATGACAGTTGCATGGATATTCATGGGTAGGAGTGATGTTCATAATGTCAATCATTGAATCGTCTGGACCAGACTCGATTACTTACATACCACGGTCTTATAGCTGGAGTATGACTGAGTAAACAACCAACAAACAAACATTGATTTAATTTACAAGCTAGTCAGCTGATGAAAAACAGATATCTGGCTGGTGATGAAGCTTTTTGGAATGATACATGTAGTGTTGAAGCGAAAATTTGGTAGAATGTTATTCAACGTAGAACGACATTCCTCAACTTCTAGCTCATGACATTAATCCGGTCCAGACTCGATTAAATCTTTACAGACCGCCGTCATATAGATGTAATATTGCTGAGTGCGGCGTTAAACAACAAACCAACCAACTCAATCTCCAGAATGCCGAGGGGCAATTTGTCATTACATTACCTAACCCGATTGCTTAGTAGCAAGAGAATGCTCTTTCAGACTTGAATAACTGTTCGAAATGGTTATTAGTTTGCTGATTGTCTAGAACTGACTATTGCTAGCAAATGTCAATGCTTCTGACCTAAGCGCTCGTCGAGTTGGTGTTGAAGGTCCGTGACTGTATATAACCTGAAGATACTGGAATTACAACGCAAGACCAGTTTCACAGCTTGTGTCCGGTCCATTTGTCTTTTTGGCTTGTTACTGGCAATAAAACATGTTTAAAGTGCTCATGACCTCTTGAAGATCCGGGGTAGAATAGGTCTTCAGCAACCCATGCTTGCCGTAAAAGGTGACTATGCTTGTCGTAAGAGGCGACTAACGGGATCGGGTGGTCAGGCTCGTTGACTTGGTTGATGCATGTCATTGTATCCCGATTGCGTTGATCGATACTCATGATGTCAATCACTGGATTGTCTGGTCCAGACTCGATTATTTACAGACCGCCGTCATATAGCTGGAACATTGTTGGGTGGGGCGTTAAACAACAAACAACATCTCAAAAAGTTACAAATTTTCTCTCCCTTTTGAATGTCACTCGAGACTAATAGTCCCTATTATCTCTTAGTACGGCTCATAACTGTAATTGAGTATTCTCGATGTAACTATAAGACAAGTGGGACATGTCTTGAGAATCAATAAGGAAACTTGAAATCTAACATCCGTTACGAAGAATGACGCTTCAACCAAATAATTCCGCGCAATAGTGGTGGGCACTTGGCAGTTTACAATTTCTTTCCGTTTGATCTTGAAAGCTTTCCAATAAAACATAATTAAAAAGCTTCTAAAGAGGCGATGCAGAACAAATAAAATGCTTTTAGAGAATCAAGGAAACAGGCAGTTTCATGTAGAGATAAATGGACATGAACACATTAAATTTTCGCAACATTTTATGCCGACCTGAAACGCCATTCAATTTTTTTTTCATTTGAATTATGCAGAAAAAAACACCCCCCAAAACATTCTCTTAATGATACCACTCAGGCACATAATGCTATTATGCAGGCACCGTTGCCATGAAACAGGGATACCTTCTCCATCAATGTGTCAGACGTCGACACGCGCCGTAAAATATTTCGTCTACAACGTTTTTGCTGCAAAAGGTTCAACACGAGAAGGGGGCATTAGGTAGACTAGTGGTTAAGTGGAAGCATTTGTTCTTCAAACAGAGTACTCGGGTTCGATACCCAGCGTGGGAACAATTTGTGGTTGATTGGTTTGTTGGTTTGTTGTTTAACGCCGCACTTGGGATCGATGTCATGTATCAACCAAGTCAGCGAGCCTGACCACCCGACCCCGTTAGTCGCCTTTTACGACAAGCATAGTCGCCTTTTACGGCAAGTATGGGTTGCTGAAGACCTATTGTGAAGCACATTCATGGTGAGATGTTGCACCTTTGTCAGCAACCAAGCAGCATTACCACTACAAGGGTTCACCACAAATAGGTGACCCACGTGAAGAACCGAACCGATGTCTTTGACGTTGCGAACGAATACATACTCCTATAAAACTACCCCACCGCGTCGTATTCTGATTTATGTTTGTTTGTTTGTTGTTTAACGCCACACTCAGCAATATTCCAGCTATATGACAACGCTCTGTAAATAATCGAGTCCGGACCAGACAATCCAGCGATTGACATCATGACCATCTATCACTCAATTGGGATCGATGACATGCATCAACCAAGTCAGCGAACCTGACCACCCGATCCCGTTAGTCGCCTCTTACGACAAGCAGAGTCGCCTTTCACGGCAAGCATGGGTTGCTGAAGACCTATTCTAGCCCGGATCTTCACGGGTCCGTATCACCTTTTAAACAAATCGGATAAACTATGTTTATAATGACTGCCATGAAACACAAGCGAAGAATCAATTTAAGAAGTATGTCAATGTTCACAGTGACATCAAGGTACATGTACGTGGGCGTCACAAAACACAGTTACATCAAGGTACATGTACGTGGGCGTCACAAAACACAGTTACATCAAGGTACATGTACGTGGGTGTCACAAAACACAGTTACATCAAGGTACATGTACGTGGGCGTCACAAAACACAGATACATCAAGGTACATGTACGTGGGTGTCACAAAACACAGTTGCATCAAGGTACATGTACGTGGGCGTCACAAAACACAGTTACATCAAGGTACATGTACGTGGGTGTCACAAAACACAGTTACATCATGGTACATGTACGTGGGCGTCACAAAACACAGTTACATCAAGGTACATGTACGTGGGTGTCACAAAACACAGTTGCATCAAGGTACATGTACGTGGGTGTCACAAAACACAGTTACATCAAGGTACATGTACGTGGGTGTCACAAAACACAGTTACATCAAGGTACATGTACGTGGGCGTCACAAAACACAGTTACATCAAGGTACATGTACGTGGGTGTCACAAAACACAGTTACATCATGGTACATGTACGTGGGCGTCACAAAACACAGTTACATCATGGTACATGTACGTGGGTGTCACAAAACACAGTTACATCATGGTACATGTACGTGGGTGTCACAAAACACAGTTACATCAAGGTACATGTACGTGGGTGTCACAAAACACAGTTACATCAAGGTACATGTACGTGGGTGTCACAAAACACAGTTACATCAAGGTACATGTACGTGGGTGTCACAAAACACAGTTACATCAAGGTACATGTACGTGGGTGTCACAAAACACAGTTACATCATGGTACATGTACGTGGGTGTCACAAAACACAGTTACATCAAGGTGCATGTACGTGGGTGTCACAAAACTTAAATCACTTCCAAGGTAAATGTAATTCAGAATCAAATAAGGTCAAAAGAAGAAAAAATATGTTTAAGAAGTGATGTTAGAAATGGTGACTGTTATGACTCTCAGAAGCATTGCGACAGACGTCTTCCAAATGTCACAATCCAATCTTCCAATAAGTAATTTTGTACACGTAGCTTCTTGTTAAGAACTTTCAACAACCTGATTCAACTAGGAAAATACTGTTAGATAACATGAAATATGAAGTTCCGGGAAGGACATTATCCCCTGCAAACATATCCCATTACTGCTGTTATTTCTCTTCTCTCTTCAAGCGATGACGCTGTAGTATTTATAATGGCTTTAAATGTCAAACATGTTATTTCTCCTAGAAACAAACTGTATACATTTCAGATTTATGCGAACTATGTGCTTATATGTATCTGATATGTATTATGGGCCAGAGGCCTCAAATGCAATGTTTGTTTGTTGTTTAACGCCGCACTCAGCAGTATCCCAGCTATATGACGGCGGTCTGTAAAATAATCGAGTCTGGGCCAGACAATCCAGTGATTGACATCATGAGCATCGATCCACGCAATTGGGATATGATGACATGTATCAACGAAGTCAGCGAGCCTGACCACCCGATCCCGTTAGTCGCCTTTTACGACAAGTATAGTCGCATTTTACGGCAAGTATGGGTTGCTGAAGACCTGTTCTACCCCGGAATCTTCACGGGTCTCAAATGCAATGAATATCTTTGACTTTTACTACACGTAGGTTAGAAAGGATGAGGCGAATTGTGACATCAATGTCTTCATTCCACAGAAACGTGCTCAAGCTGTTTGCTGCCAACATAAGATGAAAGTAAAACGTGCGGGTTTTTTCCTCACCTTGCATCAAGATGACAAGAGATTTAACTTGTAATTTCCTGTTTAAGTGACCTATTCTTTTGCACTCGCAATCAAACTGATAAATGTTTTATCAATGTCAATCAACACGTTAGTGCTGAAAAGTGACTGGTTTTAATTGCAAACTGACAGCGGTCATTTCCATAATTTGAAACCCAAGGGGATAGATTTGATTTGAGAATGTAGATTTAAAATGGCTTTATTCCCACTACCATTTAACTGCCATGTATTATGTGATGCTTTGCTGCTTGGTAACCGTTTATCTAAAACATGTGTGGATAGTGTTCTTTACCCCAAACTGAAGCCACAGAATAGCTCTGACGTTTTCTCATTGATTTGTTTGATTGTCGTTTAACGCTTCACTCAGCAATATTCCAGCTATTTGACAGCGGTCTGTAAATGTTTGTTTGTTTGTTCTTTAACGCCGCACTCAGCAATATTCCAGCTATATGACGGCGGTCTGTAAATAATCGAATCTGGACCAGACAATCCAGTAATTGATATCATGAGCATCGATCCACGCAATTGGGATCGATGACATGCATCAACCAAGTCAGCGAGCCTGACCACTCGATCCCGTTAGTCGCCTTTTACGACAAGCATAGTAGCCTTCTACGACAAGCATGGGTTGCTGAAGACCTATTCTACCCCGGGATCTTCACGGGTCCGGTCTGTAAATAGTCGAGTCTAACATTCAATATAATCATGTTCTTAAAAAATGCTATCATAATATCTTTGCAGCATTGTTTTAAGTGCCAATAACTGTGTCCTCTAACAGAAAACATCGATCCCAATTAACGTCATGCTATGATTAATCATTAGCTGAGGCTGGTTGCAGTTTATCACTGTGAAACCATGCAATCACTGCTCGAAGGGAATACTTGCAAGACTGCTGACGTTAAACAATATTCACTCACTCAATACAATCATTTCATGTTTATATGGTGACTTGTTAAGAGACCCGTGAACATCCGGGTCGAATTGGTCTTCAGCAACCAATTCTTGCTGTAAAAGGCCGCTATGCTTGTCGTAAAAGGCGACTAACGGGATCGGGTGGTCAGGCTCGCTGACTTGGTTGATGCATGTTATCGTATTCCAATCTTCACGGGTCTTTATACAGTTATATCACGTCGTGTAACCTCATCAGAAGAAGAAATCCCTCACAGTCATGAATCGGAGACCATATATAGTGCTGACAACCCTGGGAGCATTAAGGCACAGATAACGGTTCTTTCCAAGCTGGCCTTCGTAATTGAAGTCACGTCCAGCACAGCAATATACGGATACACTCCTAGCAGTACACTACATTGAAGAGTGTCAGTTGAAAGGCTAAAACCACGAGACTCTTCCGCCGTGGGTTTCCTTTGTGTCAACTGTTCACTATATACACGTATATACCTATGGTGGGACTCAATTAAATGGCCGAGGAGTGACAGAGGAATCGCAGTAAGAAGATAAAAAGTAACCGCTGCGAGAACGGACTCTCGTCATCCTTTCTGTACCGTTATATCTGATAAGGATTTTGTATGGAGACAAAAACAGATATTTTAAGTAAAACTATTCACCTGAACTATTTTTAAAAATCTTGCAACAAAGTATTTTTGTGCCATACAATTTTTCATGTTTTCAACAGTCTGAAATATAATTATTTGTATTTACCTTACTCTCTCTATCTATTATTTTGAGCATAGTTCCCGGTAGTTATATCTTGACGAATGTTTTTTTCGAAAAAGAAGTTATCGTGTTATTTGTTTTGCTTCAGACGAAGGGGAATATGTATTTCCATCAATATGGTACCTTATTATTTCAACAATTTCGGTGTATTTGTCTCAAAATTGGCAAACGTGAAGGTAGAAATGCAAAGTAGAATGAATTCGTCCCGTGTACTCATTTGATATTTCCCATATTAACAAACACAGTTGTAATGTATCATAACAATAATGTAACTTGATGTCCCTTCAGGTACATGTGATGTTCATAATTTAAGAAATTAATAATACCCTTGAAAATCATTATTAAATTTATCTGATGTGTTCAAATGAAAGAGAACTTGAAACCCATGTTTTCGTCTCAAAGCAACTCATAATATAAATATAGTCGATGCTAAAATGTGTTGAAAAAGATGATTTTACAGGTTTTCAAGAAGAATTTTTTGTAATATTTAAATATGAGCAAGTCTCATTTTCCAACATGTTGATAACAACAGTACACGGATGTGGCGAAAGATTCTTGGGCCACGGACATGCTCATGTTTACATGTTTACATGTTTATATAGACCCGTGAAGATTCCGGGGTAGAATAGGTCTTCAGCAACCCATGCTTGCCGTAAAAGGTGACTCTGCTTGTCGTAAAAGGCGACTAACTGGATCGGGTGGTCAGGCTCACTGACTTGGTTGATGCATGTCAGCGATCTCAATTGCATGGATCGATGCTCATGATATTAATCACTGGATTGTCTCGTCCAGACTCGATTATTTACAGACCGCCGTCATAAAGCTGGAATATTGCTGAGTGCGGCCTTAAACAACAAACCAACCAACCAACCAATCATGATGTCAATAACTGGATTGTCTGGTCCATGCTTGATTTATTTAAAGACCACTTTCATATAGCTGGAATATCGGCGTTAAACAACGAAGTTTTAAGATCTGTGCTTTTAAGTAAGTTGTGTACCTATCAGTCCGTGGATGGTTGAAATAAAACTTCATTATCCTTATTAGCAATAAAACGTGATGATTAACGTTGTCCTAATGACATTGAGCATCCAATTCTGTTCTCTTTTCATCGAACCGAACCGATCACGAACGATATTACCACTGAGTATATGACACATTGAGTATATGAAACGTCTTGCTTATGAAGGGAAGAAATCAAGGGAAACTAATATTGTATGAAATATGAGATAACCATTTCAACAGAAATTATGGATATTCTAAATAGACACATTTAATGAAAAGGTGCATTAATAATATAGGAACATCTTAATGAAATCCAGTTTCATATCAGAAATAATATTAGCAAAACATGTTACAATGTTTGGAAATTAACAGCTGTAGCGTTTAATGGTTCCAGCGAGGAGGAAATATATATTTGCAATTGTGATATAAAAACTGTTCTGACTTTCTCTATTAATGCACGTTAATAGGGAATTATTATACATCACTGGATACTGGCTTAATTTAGACTATATAATGCACCTTCTTTCAGTAACTGACGTAAGCCATGTTGTAAATACGTTTTGTCATACTTTCCTTCTAAAGGTACACGTTTAGAAACCGGTTGCGGCCCTTTGTAGTGCCAGTATTCGATAATCACTTGATCATTATGGCCTTTTCTCTACGTCAAAGTGACATGTCGTAACACGTAGTTTCACGAACACCCGGTGTCATCGATGATATTCAGTGATCCGTTCATGTAATCACCCTTTTTGCCTTTGAATCTTTTTCGGCAGATATCCTCTGGCGTTGATGCAGTTCACAACAGCCTTAACCAATTGTCACTGTCAGGTTACAAAGGCAGGTTTTGGCGTCCAGCAGGCATTCAGTGACACATTAGGAACCTGAGGATTCGTATCTCCCACACACAAAAATGCCGAAAAATTGGAACACGTGTCCAAACAAAAGAGAAGGATAATACAAGAGCCTACATGGATCACTATACAATACACCGCGGATACAAGTGAGACATATCTGTCCTACGGGAAGATCATGCCATTGGTAAGGGTCAAGTCCCATCGGAGACTAAGTTTACTAAGGAAAAACATGGCAATACTAAAAAAGTGTTATTCCAAACATAACATTTGTTACTCATATTAGTACATTTTACAAAACATCGTAAGATACTCTGTACATGTATGTGCCTATCTCTCAAGGCATCTTGACCCGTGAAGATCCGGGGTAGAATAGGTCTTTAGCAACCCATGCTTGCCGTAAAAGGTGACTATGCTTGTCGTAAAAGGCGACTAACGGGATCGGGTGGTCAGGCTCGCTGACTTGGTTGAAGCATGTCATCGATCCCAATTACGTGGATCGACGCTCATGATGTCAATCACTGGATTGTCTGGTCCAGACTCGATTATTTACAGACCGCCGTCATCAAGCTGGAATATTGCTGAGTGCGGCGTTAAACAACAAACCAACCAACCAACCAACTCAAGGCATCTTGAGATCAATATAATATTAGCCAGGCGGACAATGACTAGCCCTTACACGTTTCTAGTTTCTGAATAGCTTTGGTCATATACAGCCAGCTGATAAAGATCTGATACTAGTCTAACCTAGTCGGACGTTAGGTTCAAGGGCGAGTCCGAATATGGGATTTATCATTTAAATATGTTCCATATATCCCGATCAAAAACTTTGTTTCAAAGACAAATATTAAAAGAATGCTTCCTGAAAAAACTCTAAAATCAGGTTTTGTGACACAGTTTAACCTTACCTCACAAGTCGGTGTACGTTATAATTTACAAAATGCAAATGTGTTATTTTTAAGAGATCTTTCATAACAAGTCCAGGGGGCACGGGTGGCCCAGTCGTCTAAGGCGCCGCGATTCGCTGTGCCATTTAATGCTGCATTACAATTGTTGCATTTTCATCCTATTTTTCAGTTAATCGATTAATGCTCAACCATCTTTGTGTCTGTCATACACCAGAACTTTGTATACATCTCCATTAATTCCTGAGTTAAATGGGGGCACGGGTGTCCGATGACAGCGCCGCGATTCGCTGTGCAGAGTTGCGTCCCTTGGGCGCACCAGAAACCTATGATTGTGGGTTCGAATCCCAGTTCACCCCGATTATGTTTCTAGGTTTGTCAGCACCATATCCGTGCTCGTGGGTTTCATCGAAGTGTCAAACGTCTGAGACCTGCATCACTTCGGGCTTTCCTCCCACATTAAGCTGATATAACTGGGATACTGTAAAAAGCGGCGTTAAATCCAACTCACTCACTCATAACAAGTCCTAAAATGTATGATCAGTTCTCAAATTACGCAGATGCTGTTGGCCAAGTAGGGATCATTAATGGTCCCTGGAATCAGTTCATTAAATTTAAAGATCCATGAATTTTTATGCACGTATATCTGTCATGTTGGGAATATACAAAAACTGCTTTTATTACAGCATAAAATTTCAATAGGTTAGACCTTCAATCAATCCAGTTCAAGTTTTTAAGATCCACGTGTGGTTGAAGCCACTCATCACGACATATTTTCATGTGAGGTACCATTGGAGTAACATTGAGGCATGCTTGCCGTGAAATGCGACTGACGGGATCGGGTGGTCAGGCTCGCTGTCTTGGTTGATGCATGTCATCGTATCCCAACTGCGTGGATCGATGCTCATGATATTAATCACTGGATTGTCTGGTCCAGACTCGATTATTTTACAGACCGCCGTCATATAGCTGGAATAGTGCTGAGTGCGGTGTTAAACAACAAACAAACGTAACATTGAGGAAACGTTTTCTTTTGGAATCGTGAATTTGTATCAGCCAGGAAGTGACGTCACACACTTCGATATCTGGGTCACTTCTCGAACTGTTGCAAGCAAGCGGTTACGTGTCTTCTTCGGAATAGCTTGTGTCCGTGCGTTCCGCAGGACTGCACCACAAGTTATGTTCGTTCTGTTTCTCTTGGCATAGTCGTCTACGAAGCCGTAGTTCGCTACGTGCAGACACCCCTAGGCGTGCAAGTAACCCGTGTGGGTTCGAATGCCAGTATGTCCTGATTATTTTTCCAGGTTTGTCAGCGCCATACCAATTCACGTGGGTTTCATCAAAGTGGTCCACGTCTGAGACCCGCATCACTTCGGGCTTTCCTCCCACACAACACGCAGTGATATAACTGGAATACTGGTAAAAGCGTTTAACCCACATGGTACAATGTGTGAAGGCCATTTCTGGTGTCCCCCGTCGTGATACAGCTGGAATATTGCTAAAGGCGGCGTAAAACCTTACTGACTCACTCAATCACCAAAAGCGTTAAACCAAATTTCCTCACTCAAAGTATTTGTACGTACATGTATGTATGAATTATAATATTGTCCACTTTTGATTATGTTCACCAGACTTAAATAGGGAGAGGGCTGCCTAATGTTACGAAGAGATTTCTAACGTATTGACCAAAAATACGGTTCGTACAGAACTAAATTATGAAATCAGTAACTGATCACACAATATCACGAAATTACACCGAATATCGGTTACACCAACTTGGGTTGTCAGTCCAGATTTGAAAAGGTCATTTTACGACGATGTCATTTTGGCCATTCTCGTTATACTCCTATTAAAAGGTGAGGATCCTTCATTCTGTATCCCTTGTGATGAAAGAATCACTGTCAAGATGTCCTGCTTGACTATTGATTTCTCCGTTACTAGGGATAATTATTTCAAATCATCATCTGTTAAGGATCTTTTAATAGTACTAATTCTCATTTTATTATGTGTTTTTTTAAAAAGATATTGAACTTTTTGATAAATGTTGAAATTGTGTATATAGTTAAATTTTAAAAGATTGTTAGTTATATCTTCAAAGGGGATAAAATTATTGCCACCCCCCCCCCCCCCCCCCAGAGTTTTGTTTCTTTGTGTTTTGTTTATCTGTAAATATTCAAGTCTAGACCAGACAATCCGGTGATTGACATCATGAACATCGATCTACGCAAACGGGATACGATGACATGCATCAACCAAGTCAGCGAGCCTGCATAACAGATCCCGTTATTCGCCTCTTACGACAAGCAAAGTCGCCTTTTACAGGAAGCATGTGTTGCTGATAACCTATTCTACCCCGGATCGTCACAGGTCCCTCTGTGTGTATGTAGATGCTAACCAATGGGTGGAGGGGTTTATCAAAACTTACCTTGTAAAGATATTCTGTGGTAAAATGTGGAGGAGGGTGGGGGCTGTGTTACAACCCGTTTTGTAATAAAGTTGCAAAGTGTAATACTTATTACACTTTGCAACTTTATTACAAAACGGGTTGTAACAGGGCTGTCATGAGCGCCAAACAATGACACTGGCGACAACCCAGGGTCCGAGGGAACAGACGAGATGTAAAACAAAATGCTAACAGAACACCGGGGATTCCCAAAAGAGGTCCTGTGGCGGCCTTAACAACAGCAGGAAAGAAAACCCTACTGGTACAAAACAGATGCACTGTAACTTACCAGTGGTATCAATATTTTGAATTGAATTGAATGTATCACAACTGCAGATAACTGGAAAAGAATTACCCCTATTGGTAATTAAGCACCATTCTCACATTAACGATAACAGTTTTAACTTACACTTTGGTAAAGTTCATATATTTTGACATTTGCAATATATATGAATAATTATCGGCATGATTATGGATTACATTAATGTTTGTTTTCTTGTGAAATTATTACCATGATATATTAATACAATTTGTATTCCTAATACATAACATTTACGTCACGGAATCACTCTAAGATAATAATCTCTTTTTCCGTCATCCGTCCTATGCCTGCAGAACTAGCCGCAGTATGAAGATGTCACGTTTGTGTTGATGAAAACACATGAAACAGTACTTTATACATTCTGACAGGTTTTGTTGAAATCCTATTTTAACATTGGCATGGATTTCTACAGTTCGGTGAAATTTTGAATATCAAATCTTTATTCCATCTTTCATTCTTGGTGTAAATTGTGCAGAACTTCCGACACATTTATTCTATTAATAAATATTGGTTTTAGATATTCATAAATATCATCCACAGTAAAACAGTGAGGTGAACATCTCAGATTGAATAACAGAATTTAATGAGACAGAGGTAAAGTGAAATAGGGTTTAACGTCGCGTTCAAGATTACATAGCGGGCGCCAGGCAGGGTCACAACAAGTACCTTCTTTTAGGTAGGAAAGTAGTAGGTAGAAAGGAAGGTGTAAAATTGAATGCCATTTAGATCTCATGATCAATTCCCTTTAATAATCTGTTTTCCCTCTGCCCATTAGACCCGTGAAGATCCGGGGTAGAATAGGTCTTCAGCAACCCATGCTTGCCGTAAAAGGCGACTATACTTGTCGTAAGATCAGGTGGTCAGGCTCGCTGACTTGGTTGATGCATGTCATCGTATCCCACTTGTGTGGATCGATGCTCATGATGTCAATCACTTGATTGTCTGGTCTACAGACCGCCGTCATATACCTGGAATATTGCAGTTCGGCATTAAACAACAAATAAATAAACAAAAAAACATCTGACCATTAACGAAGTGCCAAGGTGATATTTCCAAGTAATACACGGATGATTGTGATGTATTGAGTAGCACAGGTCAAACACAAAGTGTGGTCGAATGAATGAAATGCCCATGTGGGTGTTCAGTGGACGTGACTGTGAATAGTGGCCTAAGCCTTAAATTATATTACCAGTGACCGACTCTTTCAAAGCTACAAGCCAGTCAATACCATTGGGCGGGAGATTAATTACCCACTCAAACAGACATGAGACATGAGTGCATGAGATTTCCTTGTGGCTAAAAGTGGAATGTGTAAGGAAGGCAATACCCCGTTGGGACCCGGATCATTCGTGACTAACTTGTGTTATTCAGGGACAAGCCGAATAGCGCTTCTTTCAGGTTACGGAAAGAGGCGAGTGGTGACGAATGGAAACGGATTAGAATCGGATCTCATCAGTCTATTATTTGTTGTAAATGGCGACTAATTGGGTCGGGTTGTTAGGTGAGATGATTGATTGGCTGTTTAGTCGCTTATTGAACAGTCATGTCGCTATTCATTTATAAGTCATGAAAACATGAGGTCAATAATTGTTTTATTTCTTGTGGCAAATACAGTATATTCACAGATGATTCCAAGCTGAGTTTTAGGTGATAGCATAAGTTGCCAACTATCTCGAGGGGTATATACACAGGCTCACACACAGGGTACATCACACCATATGCCCCAAGGGATCTGTTGACAACGAATGTATTCTCACTGACATTCATTCATACAGACCCGGGATATAAGTTTCACCTAGTAAAATGCTTTGATTCAGCCATTTTGACAGCTATTAGACGACGCAAACCAAATTACTTCCCATCATCCAATGCATTCTAAAAGAAATCGGTTCATTTCAGCTCAACGATAATTATGCGAGATAAGCAAGTTACCTAAGATGTGTTTCGATTGATTTCTCAGCGGGCTACATGAGCGAGCTACATGGAAAATAATTGCCTGCTCCTTAACCAATCAATGAGGTTGGTTTGTTTATTTGTTGTTTAATGCCGCACTCCAATATTCCAGCTATATGACGGCGGTCTGTAAATAATCGAGTCTGGACCAGACAATCCAGTGATTGACATCATGAGAATCGATCCACGCAACTGGGATACGATGACATGCATCAACCAAGTCAGTGAGCCTGACTACCCGATCCCGTTAGTCGCCTCTTACGACAAGCATAATCGCCTTTTACGGCAAGCATGGGTTGCTGTAGACCTTATACTACCCCAGATCTTCACGGGTCAATCAGTAAGGGGGAGATGAGGTAATTGTAAAAGTGACGTTCAAACACGCGAGTGTGTGGACTTGTACTAGTCCGTGCTTATGGCGGTTTTATAGTGCTAGCCCACGGAGATACCATGCCTCAGTATAACATGGATGCCCCACTCAGACACAATCGGATTCTGAACCGATGCCGAGCGCCAACTTTTACCGTCTTTTGGTATGATGCGAGCGGGGATCGAACCCCCGACTTTCCGTTCTCCCGACAGATTCTCTATCCACAAGACCAAGGTGGCGGTCGTACCAAAAGGGAAGTGAGTCATGTAAACTACCATAGTCAACTTTATCACGGCAGCCTGTGAATATGAATATGCGTGTCTGAGCCAATCAAACCAGTGACGAGAGAGAGAGAGAGAGAGAGAGAGAGAGAGAGAGAGAGAGAGAGAGATGCGGTTGTAAAAGGGGGTATTGTGTAGAAAACAGAATGGCCACTTAAGGCTACATCTACCCTAAGTTATCCTGTAGTAAGTTAGGGTCAGGATGTTTCACCAGTAATCTAGTAGACCGGTGAAGATGATTCCGGGGTAGAATAGGTCTTCAGCAACCCATGCTTGCCGTAAAAGGTGACTATGCTTGTCGTAAAAGGCGACTAACTGGATCGGGTGGTCAGGCTCGCTGACTTGGTTGATGCATGTCATCGATCCCAATTGCGTGGATCGATGCTCATGATATTAATCACTGGAATGTCTGGTCCTTCTCGATTTTTTACAGACCGCCGTCATATAGCTGGAATATTGCTGAGTGCGGCGTTAAACAACAAACCAACCAACCAACCAAGCAATCTAGTAAGACTATTTGCAATAATCGTCAATCACTGGTTTCTCTGGACCGGGCGCCTTTGCTATCTGGCATCAGAGGCACGTCTTCTCTTTTCTGATTTCTTAAGACTTGACTCACTGGGTGTCATAAATGTTTTTCTCTTACTTTGATGTGATGCAGATTTACACAAAGCCAGCTTTCTTTGTGCATCAGGATGACTTACTGGAGTTCCGGAAAATTCAATTTACCGGCGGAAGAACGGCTGTCGGATTTCCCTGCATGGCATAATTTTCAAGTAAATTATCCCCAACGATATCTCTGCAACGGAAATATCATGCAGGACAGCACAGACGAGACTACTATTAATTTGAAAATATTGGCAATATCCAAACAAGCACGCATTTCACATTTCTCGTTGATAAAGTACATTTATTAAAGGATGCAATTATCTTTGGAGATTGATACATGTCAGTGGAAATGAAAAAAATATCAGCTGGGTGCGCGTTTTTAAGCCTACAGATTTGGTATTTTCGTAAAAGCTTAGAATTAAGGGCAATATGTCGACACAACACAGTTCTCTTGGTTGGTTGAACTGATATCTAAATAATCTAAATATATAAATAATATCTTAATAAAATTGTGTATTAAACAAAAAGTAGTTTCAGCAATTAATGGAAACGAAAATGTGACATTTAATAAATGTAACTTGACGCCGAAATTTCAGTCTGTGGTTGACGCTATTTCAAGACAGGACATGATGCAACAAACATATACCTTTTCATGCAAATCGTGTTTGGCGGATGCTACCAGCAGGGCAGGTCAAGCTCACCCTTTTTTCGACCCATTCCTTACATTTTCACCGCTTTTAGGAACCGATCATTTGATATTTCAGAGGGGGGGGGGGGGGGCGCTGGGAATTTTTTTATATAATCCGGACAGGTGTTTTTGAGTGAGTGAGTATGGTTTTATGCCGCTTTTAGCAATGTTCCAGCAATATCACGGCGGGGGACATCAGAAATGGACTTCATACATTGTACCCATGTCGGGAATCGAACCCGGGTATTCGGCGTGACGAGCGAACGCTTTAACCAGTAGGCTACCCGACCGCCCAGGTGTTTATGAACCCTCAGACAGTGATAATACCTGGTGTTTATGAACCCTCAGACAGTGATAATACCTGGTGTTTATGAACCCTCAGACAGTGATAATACCTGGTGTTTATGAACCCTCAGACAGTGATAATACGCGGTGTTTATGAACCCTCAGACAGTGATAATACCTGGTGTTTATGAACTCTCAGACAGCGATAATACCGGGTGTTTATGAACCCTCAGACAGTGATAATACCTGGTGTTTATGAACCCTCAGACAGTGATAATACCTGGTATTTATGAACCCTCAGACAGTTATAATACCAGGTGTTTATGAACACTCAGACAGTTATAATACCAGGTGTTTATGAACACTCAGACAGTGATAATACCAGGTGTTTATGAACCCTCAGACAGTGATAATACCTGGTGTTTGTGAACCCTCAGACAGTGATAATACCTGGTGTTTGTGAACCCTCAGACAGTGATAATACCTGGTGTTTATGAACCCTCAGACAGTGTTAATACCACGTGTTCATGAACCCTCAGACAGTGATAATACCTGGTGTTTATGAACCCTCAGACAGTGATAATACCTGGTGTTTATGAACCCTCAGACAGTGTTAATACCACGTGTTCATGAACCCTCAGACAGTGATAATACCTGGTGTTTATGAACCCTCAGACAGTGATAATACCAGGTGTTTATGAACCCTCAGACAGTGATAATACCTGGTGTTTATGAACTCTCAGACAGCGATAATACCAGGTGTTTATGAACCCTCAGACAGTGATAATACCTGGTGTTTATGAACCCTCAGACACTGATAATACCTGGTATTTATGAACCCTCAGACAGTGATAATACAACGTGTTTATGAACCCTCAGACAGTGATAATACCAGGTGTTTATGAACCCTCAGACAGTGATAATACCAGGTGTTTATGAACCCTCAGACAGTGATAATACCTGGTGTTTATGAACCCTCAGACAGTGATAATACCACGTGTTTATGAACCCTCAGACAGTGATAATACCTGGTGTTTATGAACCCTCAGACAGTGATAATACCACGTGTTCATGAACCCTCAGACAGTGATAATACCAGGTGTTCTCGAAAAGGTGAACGTATCGTGCCCTACCATGGTTATATCCTTGGAACTATCCGAGGCAAGGTTACCTCTTCATGCATGGAACTTTATGTTATTAATGTTTCTTCACAACTCACATCACATACATGCCAATGCCTTTATGTCAATGTCATTTATGTCAAAGGTCATGGTAACCCTTTGAGACTATTGTAAAATGTAGTGACAAAAGTTATGTCCGAAGAATTTCCTTACTTTGACCTGTACCATATGTTCTCGTGGGGTTTTTTTCGGCTGAACAATTGACTTGCCTTTGCATGTGTTCGTGACGAGAGCCACCTTTTTCGCGAACACCTGGTGTCAACACTATTTGATATTTATTCATAAACACATGCTCATTATATAAAAATAAATATATAAACCTCCGAGGTTTCTTAGGAATGTGGATTTTGTCGCTTATGTTCACAATACTTTCTCTTGAATATGGCTCAAGGATTATTGACATTTTATGATATCCTGCAATGCTCCTAAGCCACACTGGCCTGGGGAATTCTTTTTGCGCGACCCGTGAAGATTCCAGGGTAGAATAGGTCTTCAGCAACCCATACTTGCCGTAAAAGGCGACTATGCTTGTCGTAAAAGGCGACTAACGGGATCGGGTAGTCAGGCTCAGCAACCCATACTTGCCGTAAAAGGTGACGATGCTTGTCGTAAAAGGCGACTAACGGGATCGGGTAGTCAGGCTCAGCAACCCATACTTGCCGTAAAAGGTGACGATGCTTGTCGTAAAAGGCGACTAACGGGATCGGGTGGTCAGGCTCGCTGACTTGGTTGATGCATGTCATCGATCCTAAATGCGTGGATCGATGCTCATGATATTAATCACTGGATTGTCTGGTCCAGACTCGATTATTTACGGACCGCCGTCATATAAGTGGAATATTGCTGAGTGCGGCGTTAATCAACAAAACCAACCAACCAACAATCTTTTTGCACATTCTATGAGAATGCCATGACCTTGAGCACATTCACTCAAATTTTAACTTTACTAACGAGGAAGGAGAGTTAAAGATTGTCACAGGCGACTATGTCATCAAAGGCGACTAATTATAACAGGATCGGTAGCTGGTAGCTGACATGTCATCGTGTCCCATTTCCGTGGATCGATGCTCATGATATTAATCACTGGATTGTCTGGTCCAGGCTCGATATTTACAGACCGCCGTCATATAGCTGGAATGTTGCTGAGTGCGGCGTTAAACAACAAACAAACAAACAAACAAGCACAAACAAAGATTGGCACACAGGTGGCCTGGTTAGCGACAACATCTGAGTGAGTAGAGTGGCCTCCCGCTGTCATGACATAGTCGACATGATCTTGAACCTCGGTTCGTCAGAACCAAACACGTGCCTTTGAGTTCCACTGACGTTGACCTCGACCTTACACCACTTTCTGCCCACGTTGATAACCCTAAAGACAGATCAATGTGGATTTAAGCCACAACTCACTTTGCAAAGAGTTTATAATTTTTTATTAAAACTTTTTATTGATCATAAGGTTTGTTTCTGTAAATTAGGAAAAGGGTTTTCTTAATTATTTTCGTACAGTTTGTATCATAGTTCATGCAATGTTGAACAGCATATTTTATACTAACTTAATGTAGTGAGTGAGTGAGGATTGTTTCACGCCGCTTTTAGCAATATTCCAGCAATATCACAGCGGGGAACACCAGAAATGAGCTTCACACATTGTACCCATATGGGGAATCGACCCCTGGTCTTCGGCGTGACGAGCGAACGCTTTAACCACTAGGCTACCCCACCGCACTTGATGTAGTGTTGTGAATATGTCGGAAAATATAATGATAAAATGTGAACTGTCAAGTACGTCATTTTAAATACAATACATGCATTATCATACATGTACATTAATTTTTTAATGGGTTAGCATGATATAAGAATGTTTTAGTATATCCAGAAAATATTGTTTCATCTTCACCTTTCAATAAGTTACGTGTTGTGTGTCCATGTTATGCTTGTGTGTGCGTGTGTGTGCATGTGTTTAGTGGTGTATGTTCCCAAACCAAATATTAGGAGCTTCTTATCACAGCAACACCTACCCATGGGGACTCCGGGTTAGATTTGTTCCCCAGCAACTCATTCTTGCTGTGAGATGTGTATTAATGGACCGGGTGGTCAGGCTCGGTGACCTGATTGCGTGTCATCGCACTGGATTGAATGGCCTATACACGATTATCATATAGCTGCAATATTCATGAGTGCGTCTTTAAACAAGAAACAAAACTCTTATTATAATAGACATAATTTAACATTCGTATTTTCACAAGTGAAATGTTAAGGAATCATGTGAACTATATGTCCGACATTAAAACGTTATTGTAGGTTTGTTTTTAAGTCGAGTTTTCTAAACTTTAAAGAGATGTCAATATTAATATGTCTAGCCGTCTTATGTCAACATTTGAATGTTTCATCAAAATGTTGTATTTAATAGTATCATTTGGATTATTTTATTTCCATTTTTTGTTTATTTTATTTTATTTTATTGTCTCATTGTGTTTTCTTAAAAGGAGGATCAATTAATATCAGATGTCTTGCGTAGATTAAACTAGTGTTTGTCGAATACATTCCACTTGGTATCGGGATGAATAATTAATAAATATAAAAATGACCTAATGATATGTTGTTTTCTTCAAACTCCGTTATTGATCTCAAATCCAGATAAGATCATTTGAATTTCATCTCAAACAACACAAATACCAGCACATTCTGATGAAGATATAATTTGGTATGATCTTTCTGATATGGATTGTAATACAGCCATACGACAAGAGATGGTATTAGCGGCTATTTTCAGTAGTATTGTCTGGTCCTGACTCGATTATTTACAGACCGCCGTCATATAGCTGGAATAATGCTGAGTGCGGCGTTAAACAACAAACAAACAAACCAACTAAACTGTCGAGTGCCACCAATGGGGAACGATACGCTCTCCTTTTCGCGAATATCTGGTATCATCAGTCGTTGATGATGTGCAGGTGATTCACATCCTCTCACCGACATAAATTGTATGAGGTGGAAGCCAACAGTCAGTGTGAAGAGTACTCATGAACTGCTGTGCCCAGCGTCTGTCAATCCACTTTCTGCCAGACCCGTGAAGATTCCGGGGTAGAATAGGTCTTCAGCAACCCATGCTTGCCGTAAAAGGTAACTATGCTTGTCGTAAAAGGCGACCAACGGGATCGGGTGGTCAGGCTCGCTGACTTGGTTGATGCATGTCATCGATCCAAATTGCGTGGATCGATGCTCATGATATTAATCACTGGATTGTCTGGTCCAGACTTAATTATTTACAGACCGCCGTCATATAGCTGGAATATTGCTGAGTGCGGCGTTAAACAACAAACCGACCAACCAACCAACTTTCTGCCATGTTAATATGTCATATACCTTCATTAGAATTGTTCTTTCATGACCATGACATGAACTGTATGAGATGGAAGCCAACAGTCAGTGTGACGGGTGTCAATCCACTTTCCGCCATGTTAATATCACAAAATGTCATATAAATTCATTAAAATTGTTCTTTCATGACCACCTTGAACTCTTATCTTTTGCAGGGTTTAATACTGTTGAACACTTGACAACGATCATGTAAACATACTTTTCATAACCGTCTTGTTTCATATTATAAGATGGCAAATATATTTTGGTCACTATATAGTCTGAATCTTACATTCGACTTGACTCTTAGCAGATATTTCTTATGATTATGGAAATGTTTTTTGTTGCTTTTATTTGATATTGGTATCTGAGTATTAGATATTATATTTGTTCTAAGAGGTTTGTTTGTTGAGGATCCGGGGTAGGCTACTTGTAAGGAAAGTGCAGCTTCGTGTCATTCTAAAGCAATTAGACCCGTGAAGATCCGGGGTAGAATAGGTCTTCAGCAACCCATGCTTGCCGTAAAAGGTGACTATGCTTGTCGTAAGAGGCGACTAACGGGATCGGGTGGTCAGGCTACTTGACTTGGAAGATGCATGTCATCGTATCCCAATTGCGTGGATCGATGCTCAATCACTGGATTGTCTGGTCCAGATTCGATCATTTACAGACCGCCGTCCTATAGCAGGAATATTGTGCGGCTGAGTTGCGTCCCATGGACACACAAGAAACCTTGGATCATGGATTCGAATCCCGGTTCGTTCTGATTATGTTTATAGGTTTGTCAGCGCCACACACTTGCTGGTGGGTTATATCAAAGAGGTAAACGTCGAAGCGGCGTTACCCCTTACACACTCACTTAATTTTCAGCAAAGTCGATTGTTGGTGTATATGGTATGGTTTATTTTCAAGCTTCATGAACCAACGATGAGCTGCCTCGGGTCCTACTGATCATGACAACGTCAAGTAGAGATACGGTTTCTTTCGTTTAATGAGGCCCATTACGTATCGGGTTGAAGTGGATATGAATTATTCCTGATCAACGAAATATTATCTTCAGTTTTGTTGATAGTAATATTTCCATCATAAAACATGAGTACGATGTACAAGCGTGAAGGTATATACATGAACACCTGTCTTTGTCTCTTAGCTTGAAACAATATTGACAAGCAGTTAGAGAATGAAAATTAAATGTAGACTAAAGCGAAGGAAATAAGCTGGTGGGTGAGTTGTTTTGTTTGTTTGTTTATTGTTGTTTAACGCCGTACTCAGCAATATTCCAGCTATATATGACAGCGTCTGTAAATAATCGAATCTGGACCAGACAAACCAGTGATTGACATCATGTACATCGATCCATGCAATTGGTACCAATGACATGCATCAACCAAGTCAGCGAGTCTGACCACCCGATCCCGTTAGTCGCCTTTTACGACAAGCATGTGTGAGTCGAAATAAGGTTTAACGTCGCGTTCAAGATTATTGCACTTATATAGCTGGGTTAAAGGAAATCATATCAGTTTTTAACCAAAATATATAACATCATATTCCAGTCGCATTCGACACTATTGTCTTTCGTATTTCTACAAAATGTAAAACATTGCAATACTTTCAAACAAAAAGTACGGATAGTTTTACAAGGACCATTTACGGAAAGTAAAAATGTAATAATTTCGTTGTTTTATGGTTGAATCAAAATAATAAGTCTCTTCTTTCAGTTTCTTTAGCTAGAGGTCTGCGCATTTTCTTTTTTAATGGGAACTGTTAAATATCAATTAACCTAGAAATGAAGGAGACTTCTTTACTGCCAAAGGATAAAATAAAAAGCACAGCGGTTCAAACAAAGAAAATCGAGTAGAAGAAAGCAGATATGCAGAATTGCATTTTTAGAGCTTTTTAGGCATGATCTGAATTTATTTGTAATCTTAAATTGACAGAATAGCGAATCTATGGATCTACATATAGGTTTAGCAACCTTTTTTGCAATCCACAATTCCAATTAACAAGAGAACACGCGGGTTTTGACAGGGAAGTAACGTTAATATCAGGGCTGCTTGGATAAATTGACTAAGCTGCTGACACACAAACCATATAAAAAGATATGTGTCAACTTGTTGTCCCTTAATAGTCTTTAAAACACATACACGGTGAAACGGTTTTTTGTACCAGGATCTGTACAACATCTGTTTGATAATATACTGTCGAGTGTGTTTCTTTGTGTCTATTTACTGAGCTTAAGCTGCTATCAGCTGGAAGGTTTAATAACGTAAGAACCAATATTTTTTCGATCACAGCTTCAAGACACTCTTTTTCTGTGAAAGGAGATTGAGCCAAACATTTTTTTGCAGGACATTCAGCATTGCCAGCGAAACATGTTTTGATACTTTTTCTAAATCATGAGAAAAAAAGGTGAAACTACGATCGTGGGTTCAAAAAGGTGAGGGGAGATGAAATGGGGTTTATCGTCGTGTCCAAGATTATTGCACATATATAGCAACGTGCATGCACGTGTGTTGCTATTTGTACTAGTTCGGACTGATGTCGATTTATAGTGCTAGCTCACTGAGATACCACGCCGCAGTTTAACATGTATACCCACCAGTGTACTGACTCCGAGCCGACCAGTCCTTGTTTTAGCTCCTTATTGCCGAGCGCCAGACAGGGTAACAACAAGTACCACTTTTAACGTATTTTGGTATGACGCGGCGGGGATCGAACCCCGGACCTTCCGCTCTCCGGACGGACGCTCTACCACTAGACCACGGTGGCGGTCGGTTCAAAAAGGTATTCCCCAATTATGTTTCTGTTTGTCAGCACCATAACAGCGTCGTGAGTTTCATCAAAGAGGTAAAAGAGGTAGACCCGTGAAGGTTCCGGGGTGGAATAGGTCTTCAGCAACCCATACTTGCCGTAAAAGGCGACTATGCCTGTCGTAAAAGGCGACTAACGGGATCAGGTGGTCAGGCTCGCTGACTTGGTTGATACATGTCATCGATCCCAATTGCGTGGATCGATGCTCATGATGTCAATCACTGGATTGTCTGGTCCAGACTCGATTATTTACAGACCGCCGTCATATAGCTGGAATATTGCTGAGTGCGGCGTTAAACAACAAACCAACCAACCAAAATCAAAGAGGTAAAACGTGACACAACGTATCAAGGATGATAACATGATCATGACTTCATGTTAAAATGGGGTTATCCCCAGCCCTTGAGAAAAGCTTGGCAAGCTTATGCCGTGATAATACCCCATGCCTTGAGGAAATATAATAGCCATCATTAGTGCAGTTACGATTCTGAATCGGTTCCTTGTATCTGAGACGAAAGAGCACATTGCGCCTTTGGGTAGTTCTAAATTAACACGAAAGGTACGGCTGAATGTATAGGCGACTGATGGCGCTATTCTGGTGGTGCACTACATACTGTGTTCCATTTCCGGATTCAAGTTCTATTTATAAAGAACAAACGTGTTCTTTAATGTATTACATTCCCCAGACGTAAAATGTGGGTTTTAAATGACGTTGGAAGGTGTGGACATCTATTGATTACGTGTTATTTCAGAAAGGACGTCATATGACGTCGACCTCTACGTAAACACCTTGTTTGGATGGAAAATGAAAAGTCATTATTGCCCCTTTTCGTTGGAATCTTTCCTTTCCATGTTAGTATAGACGTCAAATGATGTTCCTTTCGACGTCATGATGGAAATGTACTGGACATTAAGCTAAGACATGTGGTCTCAGTATTTTGTATGACGCAGTTAGGTTGTTAAACCATAGACGTTGATAAATATTTATATATACATATATATGCGCTGATTAGGGATCGACCCACTTGTGGTGGCACATATACGTGGGGACCGGAGGAGTGGGGTCTAAAGATATGTTTCAAAAAGGCATTTCGTTACCGAAAATGTTTGAAATAAATATTTTCATCAAGTTTTACGCAAAGAGAATAAATCGCAGGGTACGTTGGACGTCCTGAAAAAAAGCAATGTCTCAAACATGAACGGGTTACTCCCAAAGAGGCGTAGATGTAACGTAACTCAGCGCTCGCACCAAACCGGTGAGTGTGAGTGAGTGAGTGAGAAGTGTTTAACGCCGCTTTTTACACTCAGTATTCCAGTCATATCACGGCGTGTCAGCTTAATGTGGGAGGAAAGCCCGAAGTGATGCAGGTCTGAGACGTTTACCACTTCGGTGAAACCAACGAGCACGGGTATGGTGCTGACAAACCTAGAAACATAATCGGGGCGAACCGGGATTCGAACCCACAATCATAGGTTTCTGGCGTGCCCAAGGGACGCAACTCTGCACAGCGAATTGCGGCGCTTTAGGCGACTGGGCCACCCGTGCCCCTCCCCAAACCGGTGAGGCAGTTTTGATTTGAGCAGGAGCGTTAACCAACAAACAAACTAACAAGCAAACAAATGGGTATACAGACAAGTTGCCTGATGGTGTCTTATGATTACAGTGTACAGATTGGAAATCTCTGTACAAGAGACTTTGTGTTCCTATGTACAAATGAATTTCTTTAAAAACTTATATTAATACCTGTCCCAAGATGAATTGCACATGTCCTCATCAAACATAAATCAGGAAATATGTAACTGTTTTGTGTAAGAGAAAGCCAAATTGTTCCGTTTGGTTGGTTGGTTGGTTGGTTTGTTGTTTAACGCCGCACTCAGCAATATTCCAGCTATATGATGGCGGTGTGTAAATAATCGAGTCTGGACCAGACAATCCAGTGATTAATATCATGAGCATCGGTCCACGCAATTTGGATCGATGACATGCATCAACCAAGTCAGCGATCCCGTTAGTCGCCTTTTACGACAAGCATAGTCACCTTTCACGGCAAGCATGGGTTGCTGAAGACCTATTCTACCCCGGAATCTTCACGGGTCCCAAATTGTTCCGACCTCTTGGTGACCCGGGTCACAATAGGTCCCCAGTTTTCCCCAAAAACGACACAAAATGGATCGGTGGTTTGGCACGCTGACTTGGCCGCCCGACGGCGTGAGGCGTTATTCACTCTTTGATCAGGTCCAGACTCGAGAAGTTAGGGCTCTGTGACATAGCGGGAATATTGACGCTACCAAACTCAACAACAAAAAAACCAGAGCGTTTATTTTTCTATTGTTTGAAAAAACATAACATCAAGAAACATCTGTGTGCACAGCGAAGCACAATGTATGACCTAGCCTATAAATCTCGCTTCAGAGGTCACAAACGATACTCCCGCGAGATATGGATCAAACGTAGCGGTGTTTGCTTTCCTTTCAAACAAGATCTCTTGATTTATCAAACAAACAATTCGTTATGTGGTATTGACTCGTTTAATTCCCTGTGAGGAGTTTATCATGCGGGGCTACAGAGTGATGTAAAGAGTTGGAGTAGACGCGCCATTAAACGCGAATGAACATGCACTTCATATCTAACATGACTGATAGTCGGAGCGGGCGCCAAACAAGCCATATCTCATGACTGTCTCATAAACACACGACCGCCTCCGTGGTCTAGTGGTAGAGCGTCCGCCCGGAGAGCCGAAGGTCCGGGGTTCGATCCCAGACCGCGTCATACCAAAAGACGTTAAAAGATGGTACTTGTTGTTACCCTGTCTGGCGCTTGGCATTAAGGGGATAAAACAAGGAGTCGGCTCGGAGTCAGTATACTGTGTCTGAGTGGGGTATTCATGTTAAACTGCGGCATGGTATCTCAGTAGGCTAGCACTATAAATCGGCATCAGTCCGGACTAGTACAAGCAGCCACACACACACACACACACACACACACACACACACGTGCATGCACGTCGCTATATAAGTGCAATAATCTTGGACGCGACGTTAAACCCCATTTCACCTCACCTCACCATAAACACACATGCACGAAGACCCCAAACATCAACCTTTGATTTGTATTTGTGAGGGACTGAAACAAAAAGAGGTTCGTCATTGTTAATTCATCAGGTTTGACCACAGAAATACGACCAATAAGCTGATCTGACTGAGCATTATCAACGTCATAGGTAGAATTCAAGTTTACATGAGTATGTTGTTCGCTGTTCAGAGTTATAATATTCATGGAAGTACTTGTCATGTTTGGGGTGGTGGGGTAGCCTAATAGTTAAAGCGTTCGCTTGTCACGCCGAATGCCCGGGTTCGATTCTCAACATGTGTACAATGTGTGAAACCTATTGCTTGAATATTGTTAAAAGCGGCGTAAAACCATACTCACTCTCTTACTTGTCATGTTTAATTCATTCCTATATTTGTAGGGTCGTCGGAATCCCGGGTTAATGATTCAGCGACCTAGATGATTGCACATCATCATACCCCAACGGCATGGGATATATCTTGAGCTCAGGATATCAATCACTTTTGTGTCTGGTCCAAGCTCAGTTAGTTTCAGGCCCGTCGTTGTATTGTTGAAGTATTACCAGTAATTGTGACGTTAAACAACAAATAAACAACATTAAAATGCATGTCTACTTCAGAAGATTCGCTGTGCAGAGTTGCGTCCCTTGGGAACGCCAGAAACCTATGATTGTGGGTTCGAATCCCGGTTCGCCCCGATTTTGTTTTTAGGTTTGTCAGCACCATACCCGTGCTCGTGGGTTTCACCGAAGTGGTAAACGTCTGAGACCTGCATCACTTCGGGCTTTCCTCCCACATTAAGCTGACACGCCGCGATACAACTGGAATACTGTTAAAAGCGGCGTTAAACCCAACTTACTCACTCCCTCAGAAGATTCGCATAAACCACTGGTCTACATGTTATCGCTTCTCGTAAGAGGCGACTATGCTTGTCGTAGAAGGCGAATAACGGGATAGGGTAAACAGGCTGCTGACTTGGTTGATGCATGTCATCGTATCCCAATTACGCAGATCGATGCTCATAATGTCAATCACTGGATTGTGTGGTCCAGACTCGACAGAGGTCACCAGAAATGACGTAACCACTGCGCTACCACACCGCCCCGAACAGCTACGTGATTAATACAATTATATAACGTTTTCATTAAAGATATATTTACGGAATAATTTTTCAAAATATAAATGTTGCATATTCTATATCCTCATAATGTCCATTTAAAATTAGAATAACAATGAAAAGACACTGCCGTGAATCGTGGATATGACAAGGTTACAACAGGTCCTGGGAGTTCCAGTCTAAACCGGAGAGAACGAGTTCCCATGGCTCGAAACAAAAGAACGTACTGAAGCCTTTTGAAGATGAGAGCTTTAATTTTCAACATACCTTCTCGAGTTTTCAAGACAAGAATTATACAGGTAAAAAATATTAATTTTGTGGCCCTAATCCGTTAGAAAGAATTCCCTCACTGATTAAACCTTGACATTTGGCACATACGAGATCCTTTACGATCGATAGCTGCACTTAAACATAGGTTTTGATTAATATATTTTTAAAACGAATTCAAGGAAGCGTTACAGATTTAAAAGTTAATGAAATAACGACATCAAGCTGCACTTTAGAATTTAAATAATATGTTAGGCTACTTATTAGGAAAGTGCAGCTTGATGTCATTCTAAAGCCATTAGACCCCTGAAGATTCGGGATAGAATAGGTCTTCAGCAACCAATGCTTGCCGTAAAAGGCGACTATGCTTGTCGTAAAAGACGACTAACGGGATCTGGTGGTAACGCTCGCTGACTTTGTTGATACATGTCATCGATCCCAATTGCGTGGATCGATGCTCATGATATCAATCACTGGATTGTCTGGTCCAGACTCGATTATTAACAGACCGCCGTCATATAGCTGGAATATTGCTGAGTGCGACGTTAAACAAGAAACAAACCAAACCAAACCAAACCTAAATCAATTAATGAGTTCCCATGACAAAAACTGGCAACAAAGTCGCTGATCAACTCTGAAACATATTGGTCTTAAGATGTAAGAATGGACATCAGTATGAGGAACGATCCTCTTTTGTGATGAAGTAGGTCACAAGAAATGCCTCCTATTCCTATCACAGAAGTAGTACAGGTAACAATATACGAGGCACCGTTTTCAAAGTTCACGCCGTCCAATATTAGACGCAAGGTCATTCTAGGGCCTTCTAGGGATAGTAAAAAGCTTCCGGGATCGGAAAAAATATATCAGGGAGCGGGGGAAATATTGATCTGCCTTCTGATATGAGGTTGTAGGGTTATTCAGAAACATTCCCTCTTCCACCATTACGCTTGGGGAAATTGGGTGAAGTAGTTCCTCCATTCCCAAACCTTATCCCAAACACTTATATTCAGCGATTATCGCGCACTCCTTCGTGGCCTTGGGGCAGAAATAAGGTATTTTGTCAAGGAAATCAATAGACGTTTTGTCTCATTGGTACTACCTCAGGCTCGATGATATTAAGTTTTTCGTAAATACATGTTTGAGTAGACATAGTCCGCTTGTAGTCGTCAGTGGAATGTGCTTTATCCAACCTTTCATAAAGTTTTTATGGTAGACATGTGGAGGACATTTCTAAATTTGACACACCTGTGGCCAAATTGATGTCCGATGCAATTCCCTGTATTACTTGTGCTATATGTTTCCGTGTTTGTTGATGTGCATACTTGCGTTGCATCTGCATGTGTTTGTGACGGGTGTCACCGGTGGGGCTGGATACGCTAGCCTTTCAGCGAAAACCTGTTATCGTCACTGTTTCATTCATAAACATATGCTCATGATATCGTCTGAATCGTACAACAGATCCGTGAAGATCCGGGGCAGAATAGGTCTTCAGCAACCCCTGCTTGCCGTAAAAGGCGACTATGCTTGTCGTAAAAGGCGACTAACGGGATCGGGTGGTAAGGCTCGCTGACTTGGTTGATGCATGTCAAAGTATTCCAATTGCGTGGATCGATGCTCATGATATCAATCACTGGATTGTCTGGTCCAGACTCGATTATTTTACAGACATCCGTCATATAGCTGGAATATTGCTGAGCGCGGCGTAAAACAACAAACCAAACCGAAAAAAACCCAATGGACTTTAAAAAGAGATTTCTGATGATTAAGGAAATTGTGTTTACTCCTAATAATTATTTAGGAATACCACAACAAAACTCATTGCGTGAGTGAGTGAGTAAAGGTATACACCAACCTATCAATAATCAAGCACAATCACGACAGGAATCGAACCCGGATCTTCAGTGTGATGAGTGAACACTATCAACTGGGCTACCTCACCGCTACTAAGGAATATCACTTAGACCCGTGAAGATCCGGGGTAGAATAGGTCTTCAGCAACCCATACTTGCCATAAAAGGCGACTATGCTTGTCGTAAGAGGCGACTAACGGGATCGGGTGGTCAGGCTCGCTGACTTGGTTGATGCATGTCATCGATCCCAATTGCGTGGATCGATGCTCAAGATATTAATTACTGGATTGTCTTGTCCAGACTCGATTATTTACAGACCGCCGTCGTATAGCTGGAATATTGCTGAGTGATGCGTTTAACAACAAACCAAACCAGCGGATAGAGATTTAATTCAGGAGTGAGTAAGTGATTTGGTATTTAGCACCGCTTTGACATATATTCCAGTTATATCACGCTTGATGTGGGAGGAAAGCCTAAAGTGAAGTAGGTCTCAGACGTTTACCACTTTGGTGAAACCCACGAACACGGGTACGGTGCTGACAAACCTTGAAACATAATCTGGGTGAACCGGGATTCGAACTCACGATCACAGGTTTCTGGCTCTCCCAAGGGAAGAAACTCTTCACAGCGAAATACGGCGCCTAAGACGACTTGGCCAACCGTGCCCCCTTTAATGATTGAGTATTAATCACCTTTAACCGCGTGCTTGTCCTGTAAAGATTATCATTCAGTTTTGCAATCCCCGCAGTTCAATGGCGGTCACATTATTCAATTAAATGAAAGGAGGGTTTACCTCCTCCATTTGAGCATTTGGAGATTCAATTAGACTCTGTAATTGGAACTAACCCCAGTAACGATCGGCAGTTGTGGTACTGGAACAGACTGGACGTGATTGACATGATAGCTAGTTGTTAGGAAGGCTGTATATAACACTTGCCTTATTACTGTCGTTTAACCGGTCACAGGACTGCTGAAACACGGTAACCAGTTATATCGCTGAACCGTTCACATAAAACACTGGGCGACAGATGCAGTACATGCCAAGACACAACAAATAATTGGGGAAACTCAAATAAAGTTATGTTAACCTGGCTTTATAAATAGTTTTATCGCTTCTTCGCGACGTTAGCACGTCGTAACACACGAGGACGCAGTGAAATTACATGGTTACACTACAAATAAAAAAAAACAAGATTTATTGACAAATGCGGTTGTCTTTGCTTTGCGAGCAGCGCTGAGGTATTGACTTTTCGCGGAGTAAACTAATTTTCATGTAAACAATGTGTTTGAGAAGATTTCTGGATGTCAGCTTCTTTAATCCTTTTTTTGCGACGATCTGGCACAGATGCTTGTACGTTTATCACATTTCCCTTAACATGAATCACTGGATGGTCTGATCGAGATTCGAGTATCCACAGGTCACCATCAGGCCACCATCAATGAGCAGAAAAGAACAAAATAAACTCTCTCTCTCTCTCTCTCTCTCTCTCTCTCTCTCTTCTCTCTCTCTCTCTCTCTCTCTCTCTCTCTCTCTCTCTCTCTCTCTACATGACAGAAAAACTGAATTCGAAGCGGCGCCAAATCAGGACATTACGCTAACAGAGATGGCCAATACACAATTGGAATATCTCTCAGCAGTCTGTAATTTCTATCCTACAGTTATGAAAAGAGTCTCATACCTACAACAGCCGATATGTTTTAAATAATTGAAACTGGATCAGTAAGATCCGCGGTTTGTAGGCGTTTTATATTCATCCCCATACCACGTTTATAACTTAGTACTTTGTCCGTAAAGTGACGCTAATGCATTGAACACGTCCCATTTTAATTCTGGAAACCCAAAAGTCCAGAAACTCTACGGTCTTTGCCCAGTCTCGGTTAAAGGTATTTACAAAATTAAACATGCCGTTTTCATGGGAACATACCAAGGAAGAAAAAATGAAAAAAAAATTGTTTAAAAACTCAATATTTAGACTATGTCGCCCATGGGCCTGCCCATGGGCGAAGTTTGGCCCATGGGCCTGCCCATGGGCGAAGTCTGGCCCATGGGTAGGCCCATGGGCAGGCCCATGGGCGAGAATATGTTCCTTTACTTAAAACTCATGTTTTTGTTTCGCAAATACATTTAATGTATTCATTCAAGTATCATGACACAAAATGTAATTCATTTTAACTTAATTCAACGATTTTATAGCGATATTGAAATATTTCGCCCATGGGCGAGAAAAAGGTTTGGCCCATGGGCGAGAATAAGTTCCTTTACTTAAAACCCATGATTTTGTTTCGCAAATACATTAAATGTATTTATTGAAGTATCATGACACAAAATTTAACTCATTTTAACTTATTTCAACTATTTTATAGCGATATTGAAATATTTCACCCATGGGCGAGAAAAAGGTTTGGCCCATGGGTAGGCCCATGGGCGAGAATATGTTCCTTTACTTAAAACTCATGTTTTTGTTTCGCAAATACATTTAATGTATTCATTCAAGTATCATGACACAAAATTAAACTCATTTTAACTTAATTCAACGATTTTATAGCGATATTGAAATATTTCGCCCATGGGCGAGAAAAAGGTTTGGCCCATGGGTAGGCCCATGGGCAGGCCCATGGGCGAGAATATGTTCCTTTACTTAAAACTCATGTTTTTGTTTCGCAAATACATTTAATGTATTCATTCAAGTATCATGACACAAAATTTAACTCATTTTAACTTAATTCAACGATTTTATAGCGATATTGAAATATTTCGCCCATGGGCGAGAAAAAGGGTTTGGCCCATGGGCGAGTATATGTTCCTTTACTCAAAACTCATGTTGTTTTTTCGCAAATACATTAAATGTATTTATTCAAGTATCATGACACAAAATTTAACTAATTTTTACTTAATTCAACTATTTTACGGCGTTATTAAAATATTTCGTCCATGTTTACGTCAGTCCCTTTCAAGCATCAACTAACTGTTTGCAAAGTATATTGTATCATGTGAAATATACTTTGTATTATATCATTACATTACTATTTAAAAAGGGCATTTGGTTGGATGTTTCCTTTAGTTCTACAAATTTCACCTGTTTTACATATTGTAGCGATCTTTAATGAACCCGGCCTTACCTCTCAAAACGTTTTGACAGTTTATCATACGAATTCATGTGCGTGTACTCCAATTCATTGGAGTTATTTTCCACAACATTAAATTTTAGTTAGTTTCTATTTCATTTCCCATTTAATGTCCCGTTGATACATCACACTGGGCAATTACGTGACACCAGGTATGCAATATACAGGTACGCGTGCGCGTATTTTAATGAAAAAAACTATTCGTCTTTTATCGCATAACGTTTGGCTGAATATCTTACATTCTAACGAAATCTCGAAATAATTATTTAATTACATGCGGTTTCGAACTGACCAGTAGGAATTATGTTTCAATGCGATTGAGGAAAACGTGAGTGAATATTGTGACACTAAAGCAACTTTTAACTGCATTGTCACTTTTGGTATGAAAATGGTAACAGTTCAGAAAAAACAACAGCCTCCTTATGATAATTCTCATTAGTACGTTGTATCTAATTACAGTGTCGGCCTTATTTACAGGTGATTCTACAATACCTGCTCTCGGTCAATTACGATCTACCACACCACGCGTGAATAAACAGTTATGCAGGTGTTGCTGTGGGCAAATACCTAGCCTGAAAATGTTTATTTTTTTTAGGATACATGTTTTACAAATGTTCGTTGATATGTGGATATATTAAGCACAAAGACAAAAAAAACGTTTATGAAAGATGAATTAGTGCCTTGATATATTCATCGAGATGTGTATTATCGTTTAAGGGGGTCATTCAATAAACGTATGTTTGGAGGAGATATCAAAGGAGCCGCCCAATATACACAGTGTCGTCCGGTGAACTACCAGCCCACCCTGTCCATTAGAGTTATGTAATCGGTACACAAACATATTTGATGCGGTGTCAGTGCGGAAGGAGTTTGAATTACGTCCGCCAGTTGTCACAGAAATCCTCAAAGTATAGAAACAATAAACAAGGTCAATCCGTACTAATTACCTAGTGACGCACGTAACAACGACTGTCAATAGGGAAAATGGTGAAAACAAATTGAAATAGATTTTAATAAAACATTACTGTACTACATAACTCGCAAAAGCGGTGCCTAAAATTTTTGACCGTGTTATGTGTGTTGTAAACTGACGAATAGCAAGTAATTGTCATGCTGTACGCATGGTTCCATATACAAATTCAGTTATACAACCGGTATGAAACTGAGAACTGAGATACCAAGTACAACCTGCATTCACACACGGAAGCAATATACTTGTGTGTATGCCCTCTCCTCTAAAAAATGTATCACTAAAGTATTTGCATTGTAATAAATATAGTAATGATAAAACTTGGTAATTTGGTAGGTCTCCGACAGATATGATTTTCAGTTTTTTTACACCTTTGATTGATACGGATTACGTACCTGTAGTCTAGTCACTGTCTCTAATGTATCTGCTTGTTAGAAATTTCAAATGTCTTGTTATAGCACTGTTCCTAAAATACGGCAGTTTCTTTTATCGGGTATAAATAGTTGATTCGTCTTGTCACGCAGTCATTTTTTACTTGATCGAATGATTTCCACAAAAAATTACGGCAGAGAGTTTTGTATTTTATTATATTTTTAGAAGATTTTAGAAGATGCTTACATCACTGTATCTCAGAACGTAAAACTGATAACATTCAAACATGTAATTAGTACACAGTTAATTGTTACATATAATTTCCTGCATATTCCTTTTTGAACAAAAAGCCTACATGTATACTGATATCAGTGTCCACTGTTAAAAGGGTATTAGTGCAGTCAGCCATGGTAAATGGAGAGACAATAATAAGGTGATTAATTATAGTCTGTTGCAGAATATGCGGTATAAGTGTAGTCATTGATACATATACACATTACACATATACAGATGAAATACACGATATGATGCAGTGCAAGAACAAATTAAGATACGGTTTCTATTAAAAATAATTATACGATTTTGGATTTAATTAGCATGTTTAAATTTTCAGGCCAACACGGCTGAGATACAGCATCGGCATACTCAACTGGAGTTGTTTTCTGCCGGTCGTAAGTTCATTGTTTGACTGAGCACACGCGTGTCGGGGTTGCGATATTTTCTTCTCTTTGTTGGCAACCTGCCACCGGTCTGAATTTTGAGAAAGGTCTCAGCATGGGACTGTTAATTACTTGTAGATGTTGGGTGCGGTTAGGACCAAACTTTTTCAGCTCAGAGTGTTAGTGGTCCTGGAACCCATAGTGTCAAACAGGTTCTGCACAAAACGTCCATCAGATTCTATTGTTCAGCAACATTGTCACTGAATTTCAGAACTCTGGCATGATATAATAATCAAGGATTTCGAAGGTGAACGAGGGGAAAGGCAGACGCACGTGGATTTACCCTCAGGTTATTATTGTCTGGAGTTCACATTTTGGGGCATTTCATATACTAATTGAACAGAGTTCACCTGCACATGTCCACTTTAGTGATACAGACTGTAACCAAAAATGCAATTAGCCGTAGCTCTTAATCCCTTATAACAACTGTAACAACAACCAGGGTGAGGACACAGTAAGGTTAAACCGTGTCCGACAGACAATCTGAGGTGGCTATCTCCCATCAAGTCAGCTCTGTTTTTAAGCGCATAGTTATGTTTTTACATATTGAAATAAAAGGAATGAAAAAAATTATATTTAACAAACCTACACATTACCAAATACAAAACTGTATAACCCTCTCTAGACTTCGTTCCAATTAACCTGGATCATTCAACTCGCTCGCGAAGGTCGTATGCGACTTTAAAGTGAATACGTCTACAGTGTACAAGTAACTTTTAACTGTATCATATATACTCATGATAAGCAATTATTTTCGTTCCTAATTCGAATGAGCACATTCTGAGGCTAAATATGCAAAAGGACAGATAAAATATTTCTTTGTACAATGCAAACGATACAAACGTAGCGGCTGATAATAGAGACAATGATTTAATAATCTGCAATATATCAAGTGTTCTCGTTCAATCTATTGTACATATTGAAGTGATTGTAAAGTTTCAAGGAGTACTAAAATGTTGTGGTATTATGAATGTATTTAGAATATGAATAGCGAAAAACAGTCACCATATCGGATGTACATGTATAACTTGTCTTCCAACACCACGCTTGCGCCGAGGCCCATGGTCATAAAACTAATCGGTCCCATAAAAGGAGCAAATAGTTTCGCAGATACTTCTTGCTATGGTTCACTCACAATTGTCAGACGACCTAATCATCAGTCAGACCAGTCAAGTGTGACCAGCGTACCTGCCTGGTTTTAGCTCCTAATTACTGAACTGCCCAATATTTTGATACTGTGGGCAAAGTAAGCGGCCTCGTTGAGTGATACAGACTAACCAGATTATGATTGTGTTTGTAAGTGCGTTTAATCTGTGTCGGGTTGCAGTTGTTTTATTAGTCAAGACTACGGGTAGTTTTTTCAATGAAACCTTTTAGCCGTTGAGTTTGTTTTGCATTCATTTCATTAAATACATTGTTAGGTAGAATAATAACACGTTATACGGATAAAACATCTCCCTAATCTGAGTATAATCTCACATGTACTCTAAGTACCGTACTATATTACTTTGCGGAGACACTGAGTATAATTTTTTAGTTGGCATTGTATGCTGTCTGAATGACTTTACACAAATCCCTGCATTCAATAGACCCGTGAAGATCTTCAACAAACCATTCTTGGCGTAAAAGGGCGACAGCGCTTGTCGTAAGAAGCGACTACCGGGATCGGGTGGTCAGGCTCGCTGACTTGGTTGATGCATGTCATCGTATCCCAATTGCGTGGATCGATGCACATGATGTCAATCACTGGATTGTCTGGTCCAGACTCGATTATTTACAGACCGCCGTCATACAGCTGAAATATTGCTAAGTGTGGCGTTATACAACTAACAAACAAACAAAACACAAAAAGAGAAAGTGTATGAGTACTAAAACTTGCAATAGATATGCCTACCCTACGTACACACATGTGTCCCATTCGACAGTCTACAACACACGAATAACTGTCAAACAAGTTTGGGTACCCTTTCTGTTCAGGCAAGTTATTTAGTTCGATAATTTTATATTAAAATCCTTTTCAATTTGTTTTCATCCTTTTTCCCTATTCCATGCATGTTTATGTTGCTACATCTTATTGCTCATGTTTCCAAGTATTGTAAAACACTTTAATGTTTCTCCTTCTTAATCTAACGTTATAATATTTCCGGTCATTGCCATCATCTAATACACAAGAGATGATACCAAGACATATTTTATTCGGTTTTATGGTCCATGCGGTCTTACAATTGATTTTATTAGTCATTAAATCTTATGTCTAGTAAATATTTTCACAAACAGGGCTGTTAACTGATATAAGGAATGTAACATCCAGTTGAGGACTGAATACGACGTACGTTAGTCTGGTAACGACATTTCTACAATTAATATTTTGAATAAGCCGTTAATACGCCAGTTGTGACAGGGATGATGGTATGGTAGATGTAGCAGACATATTGACAGCCGTTGTTACGCGAGTCACTAGGTTATTAGTACGGCATTGGCCTTGTTGATTGGTGCTATACTTTCTGTGGCCACTGGCGGACGTAATTCAAACTCCTTCCACACTGACACCGCACCAAATATATTTGTGTACCGATTACATAACTCTTACTGACAGGGTAGGGTGGTGAGAGATAAGGCCGGGTTCATTAAAGATGTTGGGTGCGGTTAGGACTAAACTTTTTCAGCTCAGAGTGTTAGTGGTCCTGGAACCCATAGTGTCAAACAGGTTCTGCAAAATACGTCAATCAGATTCTACTGTTCAACAGCATTGTCACTGAATTTCAGAACTCTGGCATGATATAATAATCAAGGATTTCGAAGGCAAAACCTTTTCTCGCCCATGGGCGAAATATTTCAATAAATCTGTAAAATAGCTGAATTGAGTAAAATTGTGTTACATTATGTGCCATGAAAATAGTTAGAACTCCTGCATGTATTTACGAAACAAAAACATAAGTTTTAAGTAAAGGAAAATATTCTCGCCCATGGGCCAAACCCTTTTCTCGCCCATGGGCGAAATATTTCAATATCGTTATAAAATCGCTGAATTAAGTTAAAATGAGTTAAATTTTGTGTCATGATACTTAAATAAATACATTTAATGTATTCGCGAAACAGAAACATGAGTTTTAAGTAAAGGAACATATTCTCGCCCATGGGCCTGCCCATGGGCCTACCCATGGGCCAAACCTTTTTCTCGCCCATGGGCGAAATATTTCAATATCGCTATAAAATCGTTGAATTAAGTTAAAATGAGTTAAATTTTGTGTCATGATACTTCAATAAATACATTTAATGTATTTGCGAAACAAAATCATGAGTTTTAAGTAAAGGAACATATACTCGCCCATGGGCCAAACCTTTTTCTCGCCCATGGGCGAAATATTTCAATATCGCTATAAAATCGTTGAATTAAGTTAAAAAGAGTTAAATTTTGTGTCATGATACTTAAATGAATACATTAAATGTATTTGCGAAACAAAAACATGAGTTTTAAGTACAGGAACATATTCTCGCCCATGGGCCTGCCCATGGGCCTACCCATGGGCCAAACCTTTTTCTCGCCCATGGGCGAAATATTTCAATATCGCTATAAAATCGTTGAATTAAGTTAAAATGAGTTAAATTTTGTGTCATGATACTTCAATGAATACATTTAATGTATTTGCGAAACAAAATCGTGAGTTTTAAGTACAGGAACATATTCTCGCCCATGGGCGAAATATTTCAATATCGCTATAAAATCGTTGAATTAAGTTAAAATGAGTTAAATTTTGTGTCATGATACTTCAATAAATACATTTAATGTATTTGCGAAACAAAATCATGAGTTTTAAGTACAGGAACATATTCTCGCCCATTGGCCAAACCTTTTTCTCGCCCATGGGCGAAATATTTCAATATCGCTATAAAATCGTTGAATTAAGTTAAAATGAGTTAAATATTGTGTCATGATACTTGAATGAATACATTAAATGTATTTGCGAATCAAAAACATGAGTTTTAAGTTAAGGAACATATTCTCGCCCATGGGCCTGCCCATGGGCCTACCCATGGGCCAGACTTCGCCCATGGGCAGGCCCATGGGCCAGACTTCGCCCATGGGCAGGCCCATGGGCAACATAGTCTAAATATTGAGTTTTTAAACAATTTTTTTTTCATTTTTTCTTCCTTGGTATGTTCCCATGAAAACGGCATGTTTAATTTTGTAAATACCTTTAACCGAGACTGGGCAAAGAGCGTAGAGTTTCTGGACTTTTGGGTTTCCAGAATTAAAATGGGACGTGTTATTGGGTGATCTGGGAATTCATTGACGGATCGCATGTACATTAAGTCCACATGTACCGGTTATACATGCTTTTGTCCGCAGGGAGATAAATGCACTGGAAACAGTGATCATTGTGCACGTCACACTTGTCTTTAACTAACAAAGGGGCGGTTGGGTAGCCTAGTGGTTAAAGTGTTCGCTCGTCACGCCGAGGCCCGGGTTCAATTCCCGACATGGGTACAATGTGTGAAGCCCATTTCTGGTGTCACCCACCGTGATATTGCTGAACTATTGCTAATACTCACCCATACTCACACACTTAAATTATTTGATGTAGGCTTTGCTTCATGCGCATTTTCCATTAAATCCGACAGAGAAATGTATGGAACTGATATACATTAGATTAGTTGACAGTTAGCACTTGTTGAATATGACTTGTTTTCAATCCTTAATACAATCAAGAGACGACTTTCTTTATATTCACAGAAAGTATTTGAGACAAGTGGAATTATTACCAAAAATTCAAAGGATTTGCTTGATTTCTTACAATCTCAGAAAAAAACTAAGTACAATTCGGGTATTTGAATGGCATTCATTTTCAGTGAATGATGGAGTAAGTATATACACCGAAATGTTGTGTTCCTCATAAATAAATAAGTTGGCGTCCATAAATTCTCTTCCTTATGTGCATCACTTCTAAATGCCATTTTCACTTGATGAAGGAGTAAGTATATACTCGAAACTTTGTGTTACTTATAATAAAGAAGTTGGCGTCCATAAATTATTTCCCTGAAGTTCAATTCAATTGAAACATTTGATTTTTTTAACTTTGTACTTTCCTCATGGGCACTTATTGCGCTCCTCTTCTTGCTTATCTGTTTCTTTAGGCATATAAATCGGAATTTCTGCTCGGCGTCAAAAAAAAGGTAATTTTGCATAGAAGCTTACCTAAAGCTTTAGGTATATCGATGATCTGATCTCGTTCAATAACACACAAATAGCCAAGTCTCTTCCACTGATGTACCCACCTGAACTAGAAATAAAGGACAACAGTGAGATCATCTCATTTTGTTTCATATTTATAGCTATGCGTGAGTTAAATATTTAAAATTTAACGTCGCATCTGCATTATTTCAGCCATATAGCTATGCATAAAGATTCAGAGATACAAACCACTTTTCACAAGACTGAATGTCAAGAGGGATAACTTCAACTTTCAAGTAGAAAATTTTCCCTCAATGTCGAGGATTATTTCTACAGCTCCAGCGTGTGGTGTTTACATTTCACAACCAGTTGGATATAATCGAGCATGGTCTTTCTACCGAGATTTCAAGGAGTGCAGTACGACGCTTCCTCTGAAGTTATTTGATCAAGGTAACAACATTCAGGGCCTCGGTAAAGCTTCCAAAAAGGTAAATACTTGACAAGTGAAGGACATTTCCAAATTTGACGTATCAGTGATAAAAATGATGTCAGATGCAGTTCCCTTTTTGGACGTATACAAAACGTTCCCGTGGTTTATTTTAATCAGGTGAAAAATTGACTTGCCTTTGCATGGGTTTGGGATGGGAGCCACCGGTGGCTCAGGATACACCTGGTATTATCACTACTTGATAGTGATTCGTAATCGCATGATCATGATATAGCCGGAATCGTAAATCGACTCTTTTTGGCATAGATATCTTATACACATGGAAAGGGTTTTATTGTTTTTATTAACAGAGAGACCGCCTCCGTGGTCTAGTGGTAGAGCGTCCGCCCTGAGAGCCGAAGGTCCGGGGTTCGATCCCCGGCCGCGTCATACAAAAATACGTTAAAAAATGGTACTTGTTGTTACCCTGTCTGGCGCTCGGCATTAAGGGGATACAACAAGGACTGGTCGGCTCGGAGTCAGTATACTGTGTCTGAGTGAGGTATTCATGTTAAACTGCGGCATGGTATCTCAGTGAGCTAGCACTATAAATCGGCATCAGTCCGGACCAGTACAAGCAGCCACACAAACACACACACACGTACATGCACGTCGCTATATACGTGCAATAATCTTGGACGCGACGTTAAACCCCATTTCACCTCACCTCACCTATTAACAGAGACCTGTCCTGGGCGACCGACTGTAAACTGATAATCTGTGTCAGTTTTGCAGCGCTCCCCGCATTTGTACTAATTTTATTTATTTACTTCAGTTATTTTGTATTGCAGTTTGAAAACAAGCGCAATTTTATTGCCGTTTTACAAGGTGAGGTAAGATAGAAAAATAACTGTGACGACATACATGTACAACCAAGTGCATATTCTTTAAATCTTAAGTACTGTTGGTTATTCACCACAACCATACGGATATAGATGACAGGAGTACTGCTGAACGGAGTCAGGCAACAAACAAATACTTTTATATGCAAATTGTGTGAATTGGTGGTGCTACCGGTAGGGCAGGACATGCTTACACTTTTCGCGAACACCTGGTGTCATCACTGATTTTCAGTGGTCCATTCATAAAACTTCCACAGCTATTTTGCCCTTTGCGCCAAATGGAATCAGTTTCGGCAGCTTATATACTAGACTGGTTATTTTCTTGTCATGACGATTTATATTTCCAATTTCTAAGGCCAAATCATCAGTTAACCTCGTGTCGTCAGTATAATTTCTCAATGATTCGCAAATGTGCGGGATTCCTGGAATAAAATGTCCCAGCTGTTTCCCCGAAGGACTTGTTGTTTTTCATTCAGATCATATTGCTAGATATGTGTTTTTATATATCTAAATTCTGAAAACATGCCAATCACATGTCTATCTAAAGTACTTATTTACTGGTTAATCTTATGACTGAGTTCGTTAATTCAAAATACATTTCACGACAAAAAGTTAATATCCAGAGTGATTGACGAAAGTCAAATTCAGAAAAGCCATCTGGTTCTTCTGCTCACTGGGGAAATTTAGGTGATCTGTCAGCTGCCATCTCCGATGAGAAAGCTTCACGTAGCAGATTTGTCATCGAGGTATTTTTTTTGTCATAGTGAGTGAGTGAGTGAGTATGGTTTTACGCCGCTTTTGGCAATTTCTTTTTTTTTTATTCATAGGCATTCATAGGGATTCCATTTGCTTACACATGCTGACATAAACACTACTTAAACCCATCACAACAATATGATCGCCTCCATGGTCTAATGGATAGCGCGCCTCCCCTGAGATCGGAAGGTCGATGGTTTACTGTGAGTGAGTGAGTGAGTTGGGTTTAACGCCGCTTTTAACAGCATTCCAGTTATATCACAGCGTGTCAGCCTAATGTGGGAGGAAAGCCCGAAGTGATGCAGGTCTCAGGCGTTTACGACTACGGTGAAACCCACAAGCACGGGTGTGGTGCTGCCAAAACCTAGAAACATAATCGAACCAACAATAATAGTTGTCTGGCGTGCCCAAGGGACGCAACTCTGCATAGCGAATCGCGGCGCCTTAGACAACTGGGCCACCCGTGCCCCCTCGAAAAAGGTGACTATGCTTGTCGAAAGAGGCGACGAACGGGATCGGGTGGTCAGGCTCGCTGACTTGGTTGATGCAGGTCATCGTATCCCAGATTGCGAAGATCGATGCTCATGATGTAAATCACTTGATTGTCTGGTCCAGACTAGATTATTCACAGACCGCCGTCATATTGCCGGCATGTTGCTGAGTGCGGCGTAAAACAATAAACAAACAATTTGCAAAAGACCGCCGGTATCGTAAACTTTCATTCGATAATGCTGACACTTAGCCAAGCAATTTGTCCAGAACACCGATGGTCAATCGGCGCTAGGACCCGTGAAGATCCGGGGTAAAATAGGTCTTCAGCAACCCATGCTTGCCGTAAAAGGCGACTATGCTTGGCGACTCACGGGATCGGATGGTCAGGCTCGCTGACTTGGTTGATGCTCGTCATCAGTCCCAATTGCGTGGATTGATGCTCATGATGTCAATCACTAGATTGTCTGGTTCAGACTCGATTATTTACTGACCGCCGTCATATAGCTGGAATATTGCTGAGTGCGGCGTTAAACGACAAACCAACCAACCAACGCTAGGGAAGGACGATAAATGAAAACAGATAACTTGAACATTGCCAAGTTCGGCGTTAACCACAACCGTAAGTCTTTAACGTTGCTGTAGGTAGGCAGTGTATCGTGAAATCCTGTTATGTAACTGTTAGTGAGTGAGTGAGTGAGTTGGGTTTAACGCCGTTTTTAACAGTATTCCAGTTATATCGCGGCGTGTCAGCTTAATGTGGGAGGAAAGCCCGAAGTGATGCAGGTCTCAGACGTTTACCACTTCGGTGAAACCCACGAGCACGGGTATGGTGCTGACAAACCTAGAAACATAATCGGGGCGAACCGGAATTCGAACCCACAATCATAGGTTTCTGGCGTGCCCAAGGGACGCAACTCTGCACAGCGAGTCGCGGCGCCTTAGACGACTGGGCCACCCGTGTCCCCTTATGTAACTGTTAACCCTGTCGTAACCCCGCATCCGTCCAACAGAAAATGGACGAAAACGTATAAAGAAACACCCAATTATGAACACAGCGCTTTTAAACAAACTGCAGAAACGCGTTGCAACTATGAGCACTACCATGTATCATTTACTGCCTCGCCGTCTACGCGTAATGGAAGCCGCTATTAATTCAATTATTGAATACTCCGATACACAACGTAATTATTGTCATTTGTCTTATTGTCCCCCCTGAATCGACAGCGCGGTTCACACTGTTGATAGACGTCCCTACTGAATCGACAGCGCGGTTCACACTGTTATAAGGGTAACGCTATTTTTCAGGGCATTATCATTTGCAGAAGCCCGAGGTCTTCCATTAACTGCCCGACGAAGGAGGGCAGTTGAAAAGACCGAGGGTTTCTGCAAATGATAATGCCCTGAAAAATAGCGTTAACGTTATTATAGCTAAAATGGATGGAATTTTTTATCAAAAAGAAACAACAATATCGGTTTTGAAACATTTACTGCAATCAACACGAATGTCACTGACCAACTTTTACAAGTATGGAAACGTCATAGAACAAACCAGATGACGTCACTATTGAACGTGACGTCACCTATCCCACCCTATGACGTCACCTAACAACGGGCGTGATAATGGCCCGTCGTCAAGCAATATGAGGGCAATATCAAGTTACAGTGGCCCGCTCATTTCTGATAACATGCGGGCGGTTTAATGATAATTCTATCCATTTTAGTTATAATAACAGACAACACATGCCGCACGTCTGACCTCCGAGTCTTATTCCTGATAACGCCTCACACGTGTCGTCATTAACACCAGTGAGCCGGGTGACCCAGTCACGTAAGGCGCCGCAATTCGCTGTGCAGAGTTGCGTCCCCTGGGCGCGCCAGGAACCTACACCTATTCGGTTCGCCCCGATTATGTTTCTAGGTTTGTCGTGCTCTTGGGATTCACCAAAGTGGTAAACATCTGAGGCTTGACTCACTTCGGGCTTTTCTCAGACATTAAGCTGACACGCTGCGATATAACTGGAATACTGTTAAAAGCGGCGTTAAACGCAACTCACTCACTCACTCATGAACAGCTAAGTTTTTCGCTTTATACGATGTCGACAAGAGATTGCAATTAACCTTTGCTCACGTGTTTTGATGATTTGCCAAAAAAAAAGATAAAAGGTCTTTTATACATTCTTAAAAGTATGATTTTCAATAATTACTCGTTTTAACACAATTTATGTAGAATATGTTAATGCCGGTATGTGTTGATGATATTTCGGTCCTTTTAATAGTCGACTACATCGGTCCAATGGATTGCACGGATATAATACGGTTGGTTGGTCGGTTTGTTCCAGCTATATGACGGCGGTCTGTAAATAATCGAGTCTGGACCAGACAATCCAGTAATTGATATCATGAGCATCGATCCACACAATTGGGATCGATGACATGCATCAACCAAGTCAGCGAGCCTGACCACCCGATCCCGTTAGTCGCCTTTTACGACAGGCATAGTCACCTTTTACGGCAAGCATGGTTTGCTGAAGACCTATTCTACCCCGGAATCTTCACGGGTCGGATATAATACGGTACGTTTTCGGATTCAGTACGGTACGTTTGCGGAATTAACAGGCACGTTTAAGGATTCAATACGGTACGTTTGTAGAATCAACAGATCGTTTGTGGATTTAACGCGGCACGTTTACGGGAAAAGAGATAAGTATTTGCCTTTGTATCACTGTATGAAACTGATCTTATATGGTATCTTAAAACAAAGTCGCATGAATGTTTGTGTGAACTTGGTCATGCACATTCATACTGTAATCCTCCAGTAGTCGGTGTATTGCAGATAAACCTCTCCAATAGTTATCAACTAATGTTCACCCTCCAATAGTTATCAACTAATGTTCACCCTCCAATAGTTATCAACTAATGTTCAACCTCCAATAGTTCTAAACTCCATTACCCGATCATGTCAGTCGAACCGTGTTTGTGATCTTTGATAGACAAAACGTAGAAACGCACCCGCTCAATCAGTTAAGGAACTACGCTCCTCATTGGTTTGCATGTACCAGTTGACGTTCGCACATTACCCTGCAACACATAACCTGGTTTTGCAGGCTTTTCTTCTGAAATGTAATATGCCGTCGTGATATAACTGAAATTCTGTATTCAAAAAGGGCGCTTGACTCCGAAAACAAGAACCGTCCTGTACATGTGTTAACACTTTAAAACTATCCATGATTTCCGACATCTGAGGCAAATGAAACGGAGACACATTAGAAATAAATTTATTTCAGAAAGACGACGGCAAAGTTGCCCAATCTGGTAATACGAGTTTCATTGATTTTTGTGCTGCACTCTCGGCTGTAGTTGTTTCAGTTACTGCGAGAGTTGACATTTCATCCAGAACCGCTGTAGGTTGGTTGGTTGGTTTGTTGTTTTACGCCGCACTCAGCAATATTCCAGCTATATGGCGGCGGTCTGAAAATAATCGAGTCTGGACCAGACGATCCAGTGATTGATATCCTGACAACCCGATCCCGTTAGCCGCCTTTTACGACAAGCATAGTCGCCTTTTACAGCAAGCATGGGTTGCTGAAGACCTATACTACCCCGGATCTTCACAGGTCACCGCTGTAGCTGTCAACATTGCCTCAGCCGATGTAGAGGCAGTGGATGTCAACGTTTTCGAATTTGAGATAGCAGGACCAGAGGCGGCAGATCCCAAAAGGGCACTAAACCCCAAATACAGGAACCGTCCTGTATTTGTGTTAACACTATAAAACTACCATGATTTCTGACAGAAACAACATTTGCCTGTCTTTTCTAAATGCCAATACCCTGCTTAGCTAATGACTTCATGCGAGCATCCAAGACGTTTCTCATCCCCTTGAAATATGGAGACTCGTAAACGTTAATCTCGATATCTTCGGCGATAGTATTGCGATGAGGCGATCGCGATCAGATCAGATATTTTTCGCCCTTTAGGTTTCGTACTTCCACCAAGAACGCATGAGATTTTTTATTAATATCTGTTTCACGATGCGAAAGAGCAATACTGTCGGGGTTTAACACGACGTCATGACGTAACCCATGGGATTGTCTTTCCTTGACCCGCGCTTGGAAGACGTCGACGGCCTATCTACTCTTGTTTTCTGTGTTCTGAGAAAAAGCCGAATTACAATTTAGACTTTGAAGATCTTGCTCTGACACAGGCTTGCAAAACGGTTAGGAATTCCAAATACTATCTGCGTCATCAATGTTATGAGTTGTAACGGGAATTTGTATGGCCTGGGGAATACTTGCTTCTACGTGTTGAGAGAGTACCACCAAATCTGTATCATTTCCAGACAACTCATCTGATTCCAAGATATAACTTTTACCCACATCAAAATCTGGTACAACCACTTCAAGTATTTCAATATGAGCATTAATGAGTCTTTCAAAATCTGAGTTAATTGCTGCATGGTTCGAGCTCGTGTAATGAATGTTCACCACATACAAAGACTGAAAGCTAAATGAGAAATCGCACGTGCTCTTCCGCGCTCATATTAGACGAGACCTCCAATAGTTTTGCTCGAACTTTAACGCGTTCATGCGCGCAGTTTCAATCGATTCAGCATAAACAAGAACGACCCTCCATTATATATGCACGTGCATATTGGGTGGACATTAGTTTAACATGTATTTTAAATGGGACTTTGTTTTAAGTTGGATATAGTCCTCAAAGTCACGATTATTTTTGCACGTGGGGCAAGTTCTCGGCCTGACGGCCTCGAACTGACCCCACGTGCAAAAATAATCGTGACTTTTCGGACCATATCCTACACATAAAACACAAAACGAAATAAAACATCGTCAGTGGAAGCCTTTGGTGGCGGAGTGGGTTGGATACTTGACTCTGTGAGCTGGCGATTAGGTGTCTCACTTTGGCAGTGTGGGTTCGAATCCAGGATGGGACTCAACCAAAGAAGTACTAGAATCTGTACTTTACTAAGAAAGTGTTATCCAAATATAACATTTGTTATATTTCCAGTGGTCTATTCATATTACTTTCACAGCTATTTTTCCCTTTACGCCAAAATGGTATACAATAAACTACGGTTATAACGAACTCAAAGGGACCACTAATTTTAGTTCGTAATAACCGTAGTTCGTTATAAGCATAAATGCAGCATATATACAACAAATGGCCTGGACGTAAAAATAAGTTCGTTATATCGGTCAGTTCGTTATAAGCATGTTCGTTATAAACGTAGTTTACTGTATAATATAGTCTGGGTATTTATTCTCTTGCATTGATAATTGATATATAATTCCATTTCTTAACACCAATTTGTTTGTCTGTTAATTCCCTCCTGCTGTCATGTAATTTCAATTATGAATTCCATTCTGTTTATTGTATTCAAGGCCATTGGCCAACATACAAGGTGAGGTGAGGTCAAATGGGGTTTAGCGTCGCGTCCAAGATTATTGCACTTATATAGCGACGTGCATGCACGTGTGTGTGGCTGCTTGTACTAGTCCAGACTGATCATGATGCCGATTTAGTGCTAGCAAACTGAGATACCATGCCGCAGTTTTAATATGTATACCCTACTCAGACACAGTATACTGACTCCGAGCCGACCAGTCCTTGTTTTAGCCCCTTAATGCCGAGCGCCAGACAGGGTAACAACAAGTACCATCTTTTAATGTCTTTTGGTATGACACGGCCGGGGATCGAACCCCGGACCTTCTGCTCCGGACGCGGACGCTCTACCACTAGGCCAAGGAGGCCCACACACAAAGGTACAGTAGAGGTACATATCATTAAAGTGATTTTCTTTATTATAATACCAGTTTACAGAACGCTATTAAGTTAACTACAACGGAGGTTCGGCTTTCAATCATACAAAATGAGTTGAATGTACATTTAGCAATATATCGTTTTGGTATATAATCTTTTCTTATTTTATTGCATAATGGACATTTCATTATGACATGAAATGCATCATCTATCAAATTTAAATTATTACAAAATGTGCAGATTCTGTCTTCCTGCGACATTTTGCCAACGATCTACCGTATTCGTCATAATAAGCGCCCACGGCGATATTTGCTAATATATTAGCCAGTGAACAATCCAAGCACCCCTTCCGATTGGTCAATGTACACAAGACTTATTTTTTCGCGTGTTATACGCACTCGTATGTTATATTTACACTTAATTATGGCAATTAAATCCTGGAAACATATATCTGTCGTACATAAACATTTCAGGCTGTCAGCATAAACCCCGAAATTTATCTTTTAACTCTGTTTTTTTTTTCACTTAAATAATATTCTAATAAGAGCCCCCTATTTCTAATTTTGAGAGCGCCCTGGGCGCTTATTACGTCGAATACGGTTACCTATTTTGTAACCCCGCCCCACCAGTTCTCAATTGAGGTAAATACCTTCTGCTGTACAAGGAATAGTTATTAAGCAAGTGACCCGTGAAGATCCGGGGTAGAATAGGTCTTCTGCAACCCATGCTTGCCATAAAAGGCGACAATGCTTGTCATAAGAGACGACTAACGGGATCGGGTGGTCAGGCTCGCTGACTTGGTTGATGCATGTCATCGATCCCAATTGCGTGGATCGATGCTGATGATATCAATCACTGGATTGTCTGCTCCAGACTCGATTATTTACAGACCGCCGTCATATAGCTGGAATATTGCTGAGTTAAACAACAGACAAACAAACAAAACAAACACCATAACGTAACAAAAACTGAAGTGGCCAGCATTTGTTCATATGAGCCAGTATGTATGATCAAAACACAATATACTGAACATTGTTCCCTTTAATGAATATTCTAATGGAGGGAACATGTAGTCCTTTGAAATTGTGAATAATCAGATCAAATATTGCATTGTTTGACAAGGATAATATTTATGGATAACAACTTCTTTATCACATAGACAACGTTTCAGGGCCACGGCGTGCTCCTTCATCAGTTGAATGATAAAGAGGGAACTCACGTAATGAAGGAGCAAGAAATAGCCCTGAATTTGGTTGGTTGGTTTGTTGTTTTACGCCGCACTCAGCAATATTCCAGCTATATGACGGCGGTCTGTAAATAATCGAGTCTGGACCAGACAATCCAGTGATTAATGTCATGAGCATCGATCCACGCCATTGGGATCGATGACATGCATCAACCAAGTCAGCGAGGCTGACCACCCGATCCCGTTAGTCGCCTTTTACGACAAGCATAGTCACCTTTTTACGGCAAGCATTGGTTGCTGAAGACCTATTCTACCCCGGATCTTCAAATAGCCCTGAAACATTGTGTATGTATATCCAAGATGTCGTATCCATGACGATACGTCTTGTCATGTTTATATCCAACTTCTAAATGCCAATAAAGATTATCAGCTGTTTTGCTTGTCTGACTAATGGAATTGTATTTGATCTGTACGTGATATATCTCGATATATCGGTTATGATTATCCTCATAACAAACACAGTGATCAGTTTCACACAGGGCTCTAATTAAACGTCTAGACCGCGGCTGGAGATGTACAAGGCCGAGTGCACAGTTCCGCTTTATGCCAACAAACTTGGTGACATTTAAACATTGACAAAGCAATATCCAATTTAAATTGTATTAACCCTTGTATGTGATTGATTTTATCATATGACTTTAAATAATAATCTCGTAACAACAACCAAGCCTCAGTTTATGACTAAGGACATAGTTGCCGAAATACAAAAACGTATATAAGCAAGATATTATCTTCCTATCTGTATAAGCTTACCACACTACCTTTCACAACTATCAAACATTTCACCGCAGAAACCTTTACCGTTCCTGAAACGTTTGCGGAATTAGCACTGTACACTAGTGGAATTAAAAGGTACGTTTTCGGATTTAATACAGTACGCTTGTGGAATTAACATGTACGTTTTCGGAGTTAATACGGTACGTTTTTTCGGATTTAATACAGTACGATTGTGGAATTAACGTACGTTTGTTGAATTAAGAGGTACGTTTTCGGATTTAATACGGTACGTTTGAGGATTTTATACGGTACGTTTGTGGAACTAACATATACGTTGAAGGAATTATTACGTAAGGTTTGTGGAATTAACATGTACGTTTGTGGAATTAACAGGTACGTTTTCGGATTCAACACGGTACGTTTGAGGATTTAGTACAGTACGTTTGTGGAATTAACAGGTACGTTTATGGATTTGATTCGGTACGTTTGAGGATTTAATACGGTACGTTTTCGGATTTAATACGGTACGCTTTCGGATTTAGTACAGTACGTTTATGGATTTAATACGGTACGTTTGTGTATTTAATATGGTACGTTTATGGATTTAATACGGTACGTTTGTGTATTTAATACGGTACGTTTATGGATTTAATACGGTACGTTTGTGTATTTGTCAGTGAGCTACATCCACTCGACATGCACTTTGTGGATGGTTTGTGTTTGTTTGTTTGTTGTTTTACGCCGCATTCGGCAATATCGCAGCTATATGACGGCGGTCTGTTAATAATCGAGGCTTGACCAGACAATCCAGTGATGACATCATGAACATCGATCCACGCAATTGGGATACGATGACATGTATCAACCCGATCCCGTTAGTCGCCTCTTACGACAAGAGTAGTCGCCTTTTACGGCAAGCTTGGGTTACTGAAGAACTATTCTACCCCGGATCTTCACTGGTCTGATGACATTATAGACATGCTGTTAATGTATATAACAATGACGGTACTGATAATTTTGAACCTGTTCATTGGTGGTAACTATTTCAAGAATTGGTTGCTGAAGACCCCGGATCTTCACTGGTTTTACATAAGTAAAGGATTTGTGTCTTCGACTACTTTCATATTTATTATGGGTTTACTTGTCCCACAGATGCCGTCTTCGGTAGTAATAGAAGTGTCAAAGTATTAAAATAGCAGAATGCCACTGCCCCGCGAACAATCCCTCCTCTGCTAGATTTATTGACTGCACGGATCATGGAGATCCCTCGATTCATTATTATTGTCGGACAGTAGTTTTTCCTAAGTTTGTTAGGTTGTATTCTGACTGACATAGTCAAAATTATTATTTTCTACATCTTTGAAATATATTTTCTAATTATGTTTTTCGGCTTTGCATTTTTCAGGCCAAATTACATTTTCACAAACATTTTATTTTTACATCTCATCATCTCATACAAAATCCAGTCACTCTGAATCAAACATATGGATGTGATATATTATATATTAATAAATTATTGATTCTTTTTTAATATCTGAAGCAATTCAAATTTCCGAGAATTTCCTTGCAGTTACTCTTGCTTTTAGAAACTTTTTTTGTTAAACGTTGTTGATACAAACAGATAATATTCATGTACAAAACATGTGTACTGACATTTCAACAAGTGTACTCCTCAGTTTCGATGTCTTTCGGCTATTGATTAACCCCAGCTTTTATGTGTTCACATTTAACATTCATGAGAGAAAAGCTTGCGCCTCGAAGGGCCAGTCAGATTACTAATTTTCAAGAAAACGGTTTTATCGTATTAAATTTCAGGAATCATACAAACATAAAAATATATTCAAATATGAAATTTCAGATCTAAAGGAGAAATTATCAAATGAAAATGGATTAATTTTCAATTTTAGTATTTTGATCGCCTACGAATTGTGTTTATTCTTCATAAAGCCTGTCTTTATTACACCGTTGAAAGACCACTTAGTTAACAAAGGTTAATAACAATTGTTTGGGCTACGTTGAATGAAATTCAAACTGCGACTAAATTTACGTGCGATGTTGTTTACCTTGGCATGCGTTTGCAGCAAAAACATATATATGTATTTAGAACGATTAAGGCACAATGAGGAGGAATATAAATATTTTATGTTGAATAGTATTGTCAATAACAAAGCACCAGAGAAGTTCAATAATTGATTATCCTAGCGTTATACACGACACCAAGTTGGTGAGGACGTCTATGTGTCATAATCATGATTGACGCCAAAGCCTGGGTGTTAATGGCCCTAACAAGGTAGCAAGACGGAACGCAAGTTCATGAAAGTATATATTAATCAATCAGGTCACAAATAGAAATTGCCAATCAGTACCAACGTCCCTAACAATCTCATCAGATGCATCACATAAACACGTCCCACACAACCACATCAGATGCATCACATAAACACGTCCCTTACAACCACATCAGATGCATCACATAAACACGTGCCTTACAACCATATCAGATGCATCACATAAACACGTCCCTTACAACCACATCAGATGCATCACATAAACACGTCCCTTACAACCACATCAGATGCATCACTTAAACACGTCCCTCACAACCACATCAGATGCATCACATAAACACGCCCCTCACAACCACATCAGATGCATCACATGAACACGTCCCTTACAACCACATCAGATGCATCACTTAAACACGTCCCTCACAACCACATCAGATGCATCACTTAAACACGTCCCTCACAACCACATCAGATGCATCACATAAACACGCCCCCCACAACCACATCAGATGCATCACATAAACACGTCCCTCACAACCACATCATATGCCTCACATAAACACGTCCCTCACAACCACATCAGATGCATCACATAAACACGTCCCCCACAACCACATCAGATGCATCACATAAACTCGTCCCTCACAACCACATCAGATGCATCACATAAACACGTGCCCCACAACCACATCAGATGCATCACATAAACACGTCCCCCACAACCACATCAGATGCATCACATAAACACGTCCCCCACAACCACATCAGATGCATCACATAAACTCGTCCCATACAACCACATCAGATGCATCACATAAACACGTGCCTTACAACCATATCAGATGCATCACATAAACACGTCCCCCACAACCACATCAGATGCATCACATAAACTCGTCCCTCACAACCACATCAGATGCATCACTTGAACACGTCCCTCACAACCACATCAGATGCATCACATAAACACGTCCCTCACAACCACATCAGATGCATCACATAAACACGTCCCCCACAACCACATCAGATGCATCACATAAACTCGTCCCTCACAACCACATCAGATGCATCACTTGAACACGTCCCTCACAACCATATCAGATGCATCACATAAACACGTCCCTCACAACCACATCAGATGCATCACATAAACACGTCCCTCACAACCACATCAGATGCATCACATAAACTCGTCCCTTACAACCACATCAGATGCATCACATAAACACGTCCCTTACAACCACATCAGATGCATCACATAAACACGTCCCTTACAACCACATCATATGCCTCACATAAACACGTCCCTTACAACCACATCATATGCCTCACATAAACACGTCCCATACAACCACATCAGATGCATCACATAAACACGTCCCCCACAACCACATCAGATGCATCACATAAACACGTCCCTCACAACCACATCAGATGCATCACATAAACACGTCCCTTACAACCACATCAGATGCATCACATAAACACGTCCCCCACAACCACATCAGATGCATCACATAAACACGTCCCTCACAACCACATCAGATGCATCACTTGAACACGCCCCCCACAACCACATCAGATGCATCACATAAACACGTCCCTCACAACCACATCAGATGCATCACTTGAATACGTCCCTCACAACCACATCAGATGCATCACATGAACACGTCCCTTACAACCACATCAGATGCATCACTTGAATACGTCCCTCACAACCACATCAGATGCCTCACATAAACACGTCCCTCACAACCACATCAGATGCATCACATAAACACGTGCCTTACAACCACATCAGATGCATCACATAAACACGTGCCCCACAACCACATCAGATGCATCACATGAACACGTCCCTTACAACCACATCAGATGCATCACATAAACACGTCCCTCACAACCACATCAGATGCATCACTTGAACACGCCCCTTACAACCACATCAGATGCATCACATAAACACGTCCCTCACAACCACATCAGATGCATCACATAAACACGTCCCTCACAACCACATCAGATGCATCACATAAACACGTCCCTCACAATCACATCAGATGCATCACATAAACACGTCCCTCACAACCACATCAGATGCATCACATAAACACGTCCCTTACAACCACATCAGATGCATCACATAAACACGTCCCTCACAACCACATCAGATGCATCACATAAACACGTACCTCACAACCACATCAGATGCATCACATAAACACGTCCCATACAACCACATCAGATGCATCACATAAACACGTCCCCCTCAACCACATCAGATGCATCACATAAACACGTCCCTTACAACCACATCAGATGCATCACATAAACACGTCCCTTACAACCACATCAGATGCATCACATAAACACGTCCCTCACAACATCAGATGCATCACATGAACATGCCCCTTACAACCACATCAGATGCATCACATGAACACGTCCCTTACAACCACATCAGATGCATCACATAAACACGTCCCCCACAACCACATCAGATGCATCACATGAACACGTCCCCCACAACCACATCAGATGCATCTAACACGTCCCTCACAACCACATCAGATGCATCACATAAACACGTCCCTTACAACCACATCAGATGCATCACATGAACATGCCCCTTACAACCACATCAGATGCATCACATGAACACGTCCCTTACAACCACATCAGATGCATCACATAAACACGTCCCTCACAACATCAGATGCATCACATAAACACGTCCCTCACAACATCAGATGCATCACATGAACATGCCCCTTACAACCACATCAGATGCATCACATGAACACGTCCCTTACAACCACATCAGATGCATCACATAAACACGTCCCTCACAACCACATCAGATGCATCACATAAACACGTCCCTCACAACCACATCAGATGCATCACATGAACACGCCTCTTACAACCACATCAGATGCATCACATGAACACGTCCCTTACAACCACATCAGATGCATCACATAAACACGTCCCTCACAACCACATCAGATGCATCACATGAACACGCCCCTTACAACCACATCATATGCATCACATAAACACGTCCCTCACAACCACATCAGATGCATCACATAAACACGTCCCTCACAACCACATCAGATGCATCACATAAACACGTCCCTTACAACCATATCAGATGCATCACATAAACACGTCCCTCACAACCACATCAGATGCATCACATAAACACGTCCCTCACAACCACATCAGATGCATCACATAAACACGTCCCTCACAACCATATCAGATGCATCACATAAACACGTCCCTCACAACCACATCAGATGCATCACATAAACACGTCCCTCACAACCACATCAGATGCATCACATAAACATGCCCCTTACAACCACATCAGATGCATCACATGAACACGCCTCTTACAACCACATCAGATGCATCACATGAACACGTCCCTTACAACCACATCAGATGCATCACATAAACACGTCCCTCACAACCACATCAGATGCATCACATGAACACGCCCCTTACAACCACATCATATGCATCACATAAACACGTCCCTCACAACCACATCAGATGCATCACATAAACACGTCCCTCACAACCACATCAGATGCATCACATAAACACGTCCCTTACAACCATATCAGATGCATCACATAAACACGTCCCTCACAACCACATCAGATGCATCACATAAACACGTCCCTCACAACCACATCAGATGCATCACATAAACACGTCCCTTACAACCACATCAGATGCATCACATAAACACGTCCCTTACAACCATATCAGATGCATCACTTGAACACGTCCCTCACAACCACATCAGATGCATCACATAAACACGTCCCCCACAACCATATCAGATGCATCACATAAACACGTCCCTCACAACCACATCAGATGCATCACATAAACACGTCCCTCACAACCACATCAGATGCATCACATAAACACGTCCCTTACAACCACATCAGATGCATCACATAAACATGCCCCTTACAACCACATCAGATGCATCACTTAAACACGTCCCCCACAACCACATCAGATGCATCACATAAACACGTCCCTTACAACCACATCAGATGCATCACATAAACACGTCCCTTACAACCACATCAGATGCATCACATAAACACGTCCCCCACAACCACATCAGATGCATCACTTAAACACGTCCCTCACAACCACATCAGATGCATCACATAAACACGTCCCTCACAACCACATCAGATGCATCACATAAACACGTCCCTCACAACCACATCAGATGCATCACATAAACACGTCCCTTACAACCACATCAGATGCATCACATAAACACGTCCCTTACAACCACATCAGATGCATCACATAAACACGTCCCTTACAACCACATCAGATGCATCACATTAACACGTCCCCCACAACCACATCAGATGCATCACTTGAACACGCCCCCCACAACCACATCAGATGCATCACATAAACACGTCCCTTACAACCACATCAGATGCATCACATAAACACGTCCCTTACAACCACATCAGATGCATCACATAAACACGTCCCCCACAACCACATCAGATGCATCACATAAACTCGTCCCATACAACCACATCAGATGCATCACATAAACACGTGCCTTACAACCATATCAGATGCATCACATAAACACGTCCCCCACAACCACATCAGATGCGTCACATAAACTCGTCCCTCACAACCACATCAGATGCATCACTTGAACACGTCCCTCACAACCACATCAGATGCATCACATAAACACGTCCCTCACAACCACATCAGATGCATCACATAAACACGTCCCCCACAACCACATCAGATGCATCACATAAACTCGTCCCTCACAACCACATCAGATGCATCACTTGAACACGTCCCTCACAACCATATCAGATGCATCACATAAACACGTCCCTCACAACCACATCAGATGCATCACATAAACACGTCCCTCACAACCACATCAGATGCATCTAACACGTCCCTCACAACCACATCAGATGCATCACTTGAACACGCCCCCCACAACCACATCAGATGCATCACATAAACACGTCCCTCACAACCACATCAGATGCATCACTTGAATACGTCCCTCACAACCACATCAGATGCATCACATAAACACGTCCCTCACAACCACATCAGATGCCTCACATTAACACGTCCCTCACAACCACATCAGATGCATCACATAAACTCGTCCCTCACAACCACATCAGATGCATCACTTGAATACGTCCCTCACAACCACATCAGATGCATCACATAAACACGTCCCTCACAACCACATCAGATGCATCACATAAACACGTCCCTCACAACCACATCAGATGCATCACATAAACACGTGCCCCACAACCACATCAGATGCATCACATAAACTCGTCCCTCACAACCACATCAGATGCATCACATAAACTCGTCCCTCACAACCACATCAGATGCATCACATAAACTCGTCCCTCACAACCACATCAGATGCATCACATAAACTCGTCCCTCACAACCACATCAGATGCATCACTTGAACACGTCCCTCACAACCACATCAGATGCATCACATGAACACGTCCCTTACAACCACATCAGATGCATCACATAAACACGTCCCTCACAACCACATCAGATGCATCACTTGAACACGCCCCTTACAACCACATCAGATGCATCACATAAACACGTCCCTCACAACCACATCAGATGCATCACATAAACACGTCCCTCACAACCACATCAGATGCATCACATAAACACGTCCCTCACAATCACATCAGATGCATCACATAAACACGTCCCCCACAACCACATCAGATGCATCACATGAACACGCCCCTTACAACCACATCAGATGCATCACATAAACACGTGCCCCACAACCACATCAGATGCATCACATAAACACGTCCCCCACAACCACATCAGATGCATCACATAAACACGTCCCCCACAACCACATCAGATGCATCACATAAACTCGTCCCATACAACCACATCAGATGCATCACATAAACACGTGCCTTACAACCATATCAGATGCATCACATAAACACGTCCCCCACAACCACATCAGATGCATCACATAAACTCGTCCCTCACAACCACATCAGATGCATCACTTGAACACGTCCCTCACAACCACATCAGATGCATCACATAAACACGTCCCTCACAACCACATCAGATGCATCACATAAACACGTCCCCCACAACCACATCAGATGCATCACATAAACTCGTCCCTCACAACCACATCAGATGCATCACTTGAACACGTCCCTCACAACCATATCAGATGCATCACATAAACACGTCCCTCACAACCACATCAGATGCATCACATAAACACGTCCCTCACAACCACATCAGATGCATCACATAAACTCGTCCCTTACAACCACATCAGATGCATCACATAAACACGTCCCTTACAACCACATCAGATGCATCACATAAACACGTCCCTTACAACCACATCATATGCCTCACATAAACACGTCCCTTACAACCACATCATATGCCTCACATAAACACGTCCCATACAACCACATCAGATGCATCACATAAACACGTCCCCCACAACCACATCAGATGCATCACATAAACACGTCCCTCACAACCACATCAGATGCATCACATAAACACGTCCCTTACAACCACATCAGATGCATCACATAAACACGTCCCCCACAACCACATCAGATGCATCACATAAACACGTCCCTCACAACCACATCAGATGCATCACTTGAACACGCCCCCCACAACCACATCAGATGCATCACATAAACACGTCCCTCACAACCACATCAGATGCATCACTTGAATACGTCCCTCACAACCACATCAGATGCATCACATGAACACGTCCCTTACAACCACATCAGATGCATCACTTGAATACGTCCCTCACAACCACATCAGATGCCTCACATAAACACGTCCCTCACAACCACATCAGATGCATCACATAAACACGTGCCTTACAACCACATCAGATGCATCACATAAACACGTGCCCCACAACCACATCAGATGCATCACATGAACACGTCCCTTACAACCACATCAGATGCATCACATAAACACGTCCCTCACAACCACATCAGATGCATCACTTGAACACGCCCCTTACAACCACATCAGATGCATCACATAAACACGTCCCTCACAACCACATCAGATGCATCACATAAACACGTCCCTCACAACCACATCAGATGCATCACATAAACACGTCCCTCACAATCACATCAGATGCATCACATAAACACGTCCCTCACAACCACATCAGATGCATCACATAAACACGTCCCTTACAACCACATCAGATGCATCACATAAACACGTCCCTCACAACCACATCAGATGCATCACATAAACACGTCCCTCACAACCACATCAGATGCATCACATAAACACGTCCCATACAACCACATCAGATGCATCACATAAACACGTCCCCCTCAACCACATCAGATGCATCACATAAACACGTCCCTTACAACCACATCAGATGCATCACATAAACACGTCCCTTACAACCACATCAGATGCATCACATAAACACGTCCCTCACAACATCAGATGCATCACATGAACATGCCCCTTACAACCACATCAGATGCATCACATGAACACGTCCCTTACAACCACATCAGATGCATCACATAAACACGTCCCCCACAACCACATCAGATGCATCACATAAACACGTCCCTTACAACCACATCAGATGCATCACATAAACACGTCCCTCACAACCACATCAGATGCATCACATGAACACGTCCCTTACAACCACATCAGATGCATCACATAAACACGTCCCCCACAACCACATCAGATGCATCACATGAACACGTCCCCCACAACCACATCAGATGCATCTAACACGTCCCTCACAACCACATCAGATGCATCACATAAACACGTCCCTTACAACCACATCAGATGCATCACATGAACATGCCCCTTACAACCACATCAGATGCATCACATGAACACGTCCCTTACAACCACATCAGATGCATCACATAAACACGTCCCTCACAACATCAGATGCATCACATAAACACGTCCCTCACAACATCAGATGCATCACATGAACATGCCCCTTACAACCACATCAGATGCATCACATGAACACGTCCCTTACAACCACATCAGATGCATCACATAAACACGTCCCTCACAACCACATCAGATGCATCACATAAACACGTCCCTCACAACCACATCAGATGCATCACATGAACACGCCTCTTACAACCACATCAGATGCATCACATGAACACGTCCCTTACAACCACATCAGATGCATCACATAAACACGTCCCTCACAACCACATCAGATGCATCACATGAACACGCCCCTTACAACCACATCATATGCATCACATAAACACGTCCCTCACAACCACATCAGATGCATCACATAAACACGTCCCTCACAACCACATCAGATGCATCACATAAACACGTCCCTTACAACCATATCAGATGCATCACATAAACACGTCCCTCACAACCACATCAGATGCATCACATAAACACGTCCCTCACAACCACATCAGATGCATCACATAAACACGTCCCTCACAACCATATCAGATGCATCACATAAACACGTCCCTCACAACCACATCAGATGCATCACATAAACACGTCCCTCACAACCACATCAGATGCATCACATAAACATGCCCCTTACAACCACATCAGATGCATCACATGAACACGCCTCTTACAACCACATCAGATGCATCACATGAACACGTCCCTTACAACCACATCAGATGCATCACATAAACACGTCCCTCACAACCACATCAGATGCATCACATGAACACGCCCCTTACAACCACATCATATGCATCACATAAACACGTCCCTCACAACCACATCAGATGCATCACATAAACACGTCCCTCACAACCACATCAGATGCATCACATAAACACGTCCCTTACAACCATATCAGATGCATCACATAAACACGTCCCTCACAACCACATCAGATGCATCACATAAACACGTCCCTCACAACCACATCAGATGCATCACATAAACACGTCCCTTACAACCACATCAGATGCATCACATAAACACGTCCCTTACAACCATATCAGATGCATCACTTGAACACGTCCCTCACAACCACATCAGATGCATCACATAAACACGTCCCCCACAACCATATCAGATGCATCACATAAACACGTCCCTCACAACCACATCAGATGCATCACATAAACACGTCCCTCACAACCACATCAGATGCATCACATAAACACGTCCCTTACAACCACATCAGATGCATCACATAAACATGCCCCTTACAACCACATCAGATGCATCACTTAAACACGTCCCCCACAACCACATCAGATGCATCACATAAACACGTCCCTTACAACCACATCAGATGCATCACATAAACACGTCCCTTACAACCACATCAGATGCATCACATAAACACGTCCCCCACAACCACATCAGATGCATCACTTAAACACGTCCCTCACAACCACATCAGATGCATCACATAAACACGTCCCTCACAACCACATCAGATGCATCACATAAACACGTCCCTCACAACCACATCAGATGCATCACATAAACACGTCCCTTACAACCACATCAGATGCATCACATAAACACGTCCCTTACAACCACATCAGATGCATCACATAAACACGTCCCTTACAACCACATCAGATGCATCACATTAACACGTCCCCCACAACCACATCAGATGCATCACTTGAACACGCCCCCCACAACCACATCAGATGCATCACATAAACACGTCCCTTACAACCACATCAGATGCATCACATAAACACGTCCCTTACAACCACATCAGATGCATCACATAAACACGTCCCCCACAACCACATCAGATGCATCACATAAACTCGTCCCATACAACCACATCAGATGCATCACATAAACACGTGCCTTACAACCATATCAGATGCATCACATAAACACGTCCCCCACAACCACATCAGATGCATCACATAAACTCGTCCCTCACAACCACATCAGATGCATCACTTGAACACGTCCCTCACAACCACATCAGATGCATCACATAAACACGTCCCTCACAACCACATCAGATGCATCACATAAACACGTCCCCCACAACCACATCAGATGCATCACATAAACTCGTCCCTCACAACCACATCAGATGCATCACTTGAACACGTCCCTCACAACCATATCAGATGCATCACATAAACACGTCCCTCACAACCACATCAGATGCATCACATAAACACGTCCCTCACAACCACATCAGATGCATCTAACACGTCCCTCACAACCACATCAGATGCATCACTTGAACACGCCCCCCACAACCACATCAGATGCATCACATAAACACGTCCCTCACAACCACATCAGATGCATCACTTGAATACGTCCCTCACAACCACATCAGATGCATCACATAAACACGTCCCTCACAACCACATCAGATGCCTCACATTAACACGTCCCTCACAACCACATCAGATGCATCACATAAACTCGTCCCTCACAACCACATCAGATGCATCACTTGAATACGTCCCTCACAACCACATCAGATGCATCACATAAACACGTCCCTCACAACCACATCAGATGCATCACATAAACACGTCCCTCACAACCACATCAGATGCATCACATAAACACGTGCCCCACAACCACATCAGATGCATCACATAAACTCGTCCCTCACAACCACATCAGATGCATCACATAAACTCGTCCCTCACAACCACATCAGATGCATCACATAAACTCGTCCCTCACAACCACATCAGATGCATCACATAAACTCGTCCCTCACAACCACATCAGATGCATCACTTGAACACGTCCCTCACAACCACATCAGATGCATCACATGAACACGTCCCTTACAACCACATCAGATGCATCACATAAACACGTCCCTCACAACCACATCAGATGCATCACTTGAACACGCCCCTTACAACCACATCAGATGCATCACATAAACACGTCCCTCACAACCACATCAGATGCATCACATAAACACGTCCCTCACAACCACATCAGATGCATCACATAAACACGTCCCTCACAATCACATCAGATGCATCACATAAACACGTCCCCCACAACCACATCAGATGCATCACATGAACACGCCCCTTACAACCACATCAGATGCATCACATAAACACGTCCCTTACAACCAAATCAGATGCATCACATAAACACGTCCCTCACAACATCAGATGCATCACATGAACATGCCCCTTACAACCACATCAGATGCATCACATGAACACGTCCCTCACAACCATATCAGATGCATCACATAAACACGTCCCTTACAACCATATCAGATGCATCACTTGAACACGTCCCTCACAACCACATCAGATGCATCACATAAACACGTCCCCCACAACCATATCAGATGCATCACATAAACACGTCCCTCACAACCACATCAGATGCATCACATAAACACGTGCCTTACAACCACATCAGATGCATCACATAAACACGTCCCTCACAACCACATCAGATGCATCACATAAACACGTCCCTTACAATCACATCAGATGCATCACATAAACACGTCCCTCACAACCACATCAGATGCATCACATAAACACGTCCCTTACAACCACATCAGATGCATCACATAAACACGTCCCTCACAACCACATCAGATGCATCACATAAACACGTCCCTCACAACCACATCAGATGCATCACATAAACACGTCCCTCACAACCACATCAGATGCATCACATAAACACGTCCCTCACAACCACATCAGATGCATCACTTGAACATAACCAGCACACACAATTCTCACAGTAGGACAGGTCAGCCGAAGGCCAAACATAGAAAGGAAACGTATAACCACATTGTACACCGACATCAACATGGCGGCGATGACTGACAAAGTGATCTTAAAATATACGTGTCATAGTCACTTCCATTATCATTAGAATGTCCATTGTACGATTCAGACTTCATCTAAAGTAGGTGTCTTTGAATCACTATCAGACAGTAATGATACCAGGTGTTCGCTGAACGGTAAGCGGATGCTGCTCCATCGGTGACACCAGTCACAAACACATGCAAAGGGAAGTCAATTGTTCACCTGAACAAAAAACACGGGAATATATCGTACAAGTAAAAATAGACAGAATAGTATGCCCTTTTTAAAGCTTTACTGAGGCTTTGAATGTTGTAACACCGATCAAACAAATGATGAACAAGAGTCTTGTAACACTGTTTGAAATCTTCGCAGAAATAGCATGTTGGATTGTTCCTCATAGGTTGTGAAGTGTTGACACCGAAAACTGACGTTTCTGAAATAAAGGACATAAAAGGGATTGTTGACGTCATCTCTCTTGTCATACAGTCTTGAGGATTGCGATTTTGTCAATCTGAATCTTTTTGTAACGGATAAATTACGACTCGAAGGTTTTTGCCGAGTTTGTGAGACCCGAGGGTTGCAGAGACCGTGCTTGTTAAACCGAGAGAAAAGCCCGAGATTCTACTCGCCTGGTCACTGCCTCCCGGGGATTTTACAATCTCGACCAAGACCGAATAGGAGTGTTTTTTCTGTCTTATAAACCGTAAAATTATTCAGTACAGAATCGTGATGTAAGCTGACAAAGACGTTATCAGGGTGTGAATCGAAGTGAACCTGTGTTTCTATACAGCGATGCGCGGTATAAAGGGTGATACTACAGTGGTGCGGCATAATTGCTCTAAATGCACGAGGTGCGTTTTGCTCGTGCAATGACTGGTACAGTCACGTGACGTGAAATACATGGCATTTCAAACAGCGTTCTGAGAGAAACATTTTCTCATAATATCCGACGATGAGGGCAATGTTTGTACCCAGAATACCTTATTGCCGACTGACAAAACTAAGGAAAAAAGTTGACACAATTATTAGACGATTTTAATCTGCGGTATGGGAATCTGCTAACTCGACATTCGTCGCCACTCGCCCCTTTCCGTAACCGCATCGGCTTGTCCCGGAATAACACGAGTTGGTCACGAATGCTAACTGGCTAGCGACAACTTATCGCCATTTTTTTTGGTGTTATTTCTGGAACATCCGTGTATAAAGTTGACTGTACCAATAACTTTGATTTTTGTGAAACTATGAGCAAATACACTTATTTCTACGCTATTTATACGCTAATGTTTGGGCAGATTTCTGTTATAGCGCGACGAGAGGAATAAAAACAATGGAATTACAACTTTCCCGTTGACTCACTGTACCAGTTATAACCATCGTTTAAACACGTGTCACATAATCACGCGCACCGCTTCAGTTATACAAATGACATGTTTTGTTATCTCTGGTGTCGCACTTTTTTAGGTCATTCAAATTAAATTTTATCAGTTTGTCGTCTGGCAACTGAGTCAGGACGTAAACCATTATCCTCCAAAATTCGATCTTCACATACTAATAGCGAAATAAGGTTTCAGAAATGTATTTTTGGACGAAATGGGGATGTGTCTTTTCTAAAGTTGTATTTGAGTAAGGTGCTTATATGGTGTTTTTTTTAATAATTTCTGACAAGATTTTTTTATCATATATCCGCAAAAATATTTCTCTTTTCTAATAAAAACCTGCAAAAGTAAAACGGAAGGCGATCGCATGCGCGCTATATTGAGGGGTTGGCCACAACTGGTCGCCAGCCTACTACAGAGGAAATTGGGTTGTCTATTGGGTTATAATTGCTAAACTCGCTTTCTTATAAACCTCTCAGTGGTTTAGTCTATAATAAAGTAGGTAATAATAAACATATTTTTGCGTTGATCATTTTAAAACCTAGGTTTTGGTAGCCCCGTTTAAAACACCCAATATCATAATTGCAGATATGTCATGTGTCACGTCTCGGAAGATGAGTCACGTGTCGAGTTTTCATTTATGGAAAGAGAAATAAGTGGCTGGTAACGCTCTCATCTAAATACAGTTCTTTCCTTTTGAAGAAACAAATTGAAAGAGTGGCGGATTTATTTGAGCCGTCAATGTGAAACAGCTGACCTTCTGATTACATTGTACATCAAGGAAGAAAGTTGTCAGTCCTTGTTTCATCCAAAAAGTCTGTCCGCCCTTGACAATTTGCAATGAGACGTTCTCAAATAAATGCGTTCAAATATAACATGGCTAGACAGTTGAAGCAAATGTCATCCCGGCAATGCCAAATCGTGAACATATGCTGTACTGATACGTATGGACGGTGACGGTGGCGAACTGTCCAAAATACTCTGTTCCTTAATCTGGCCACGTTAAAGTGGTTTCAAAAACTGTTTTGGATGATCTGGCTAAGATTACGTGAAACGTGATGACAGTGTGATGGTGATGTGATGACGGTGTGATGGTGATGTGATGACGGTGTGATAGTGATATGATGACGGTGTGATGACGGTGTGATGGTGATGTGATGACGGTGTGATGGTGATGTGATGATGGTGTGATGTGATGTGATGACGGTGTGATGGTGATGTGATGATGGTGTGATGGTGATGTGATGACGGTGTGATGGTGATGTGATGATAGTGTGATGGTGATGACGTTTGATGGTGATGTGATGACGGTGTGATGGTGATGTGATGATGGTGTGATGGTGATTTGATGATGGTGTGATGGTGATGTGATGGTGATGTGATGACAGTTTGATGGTGATGTGATGATTGTTTGATGGTGATGTGATGGTGATGTGATAGTGATGTGATGACGGTGTGATGGTGATGTGATAGTGATGTGATGACGGTGTGATGGTGATGTGATAACGATGTGATGGTGATGTTATGATGGTGTGATGGTGATGTGATGACGGTGCGATGGTGATGTGATGACGGTGTGATGGTGATGTGATGATGGTGTGATGGTGATGTGATGACGGTGCGATGGTGATGTCATGACGGTGTGATGGTGATGTGATGACGGTGTGATGGTGATGTGATGATGGTGTGATGGTGATGTGATGAGAGTGTGATGGTGATGTGATGACGGTGTGATGGTGATGTGATGAGAGTGTGATGGTGATGTGATGAGAGTGTGATGGTGATGTGATGACGGTGTTAATGGTGATGTGATGATGGTGTGATGGTGATGTGATGACGGTGTGATGGTGATGTGATGATAGTGTGATGGTGATGACGTTTGATGGTGAAGTCATGATGGTGTGATGGTGATGTGATGATGGTGTGATGGTGATATGATGACGGTGTGATGACTGTTTGATGGTGATGTGATGACGGTGTGATGGTGATGTGATGATGGTGTGATGGTAATGTGATGACGGTGTGATGGTGATGTGATGATGGTGTGATGGTGATGTGATGACGATGTGATGGTGATGTGATGATAGTGTGATGGTGATGACGTTTGATGGTGATGTCATGATGGTGTGATGGTGATGTGATGATGGTGTGATGACGGTGTGATGGTGATGTTATGATGGTGTGATGGTGATGTGATGACGGTGCGATGGTGATGTGATGACGGTGTGATGGTGATGTGATGATGGTGTGATGGTGATGTGATGACGGTGCGATGGTGATGTCATGACGGTGTGATGGTGATGTGATGACGGTGTGATGGTGATGTGATGATGGTGTGATGGTGATGTGATGAGAGTGTGATGGTGATGTGATGACGGTGTGATGGTGATGTGATGAGAGTGTGATGGTGATGTGATGAGAGTGTGATGGTGATGTGATGACGGTGTTAATGGTGATGTGATGATGGTGTGATGGTGATGTGATGACGGTGTGATGGTGATGTGATGATAGTGTGATGGTGATGACGTTTGATGGTGAAGTCATGATGGTGTGATGGTGATGTGATGATGGTGTGATGGTGATATGATGACGGTGTGATGACTGTTTGATGGTGATGTGATGACGGTGTGATGGTGATGTGATGATGGTGTGATGGTAATGTGATGACGGTGTGATGGTGATGTGATGATGGTGTGATGGTGATGTGATGACGATGTGATGGTGATGTGATGATAGTGTGATGGTGATGACGTTTGATGGTGATGTCATGATGGTGTGATGGTGATGTGATGATGGTGTGATGGTGATGTGATGGTGATGTGATGACAGTTTGATGGTGATGTGATGATTGTGTGATGGTGATGTGATGACGGTGTGATGGTGATGTGATGACGGCATGATGGTGATGTGATGTGATGATGGTGTGATGGTGATGTGATGACGATGTGATGGTGATGTGATGATTGTGTGACGGTGATGTGATGACGGTGTGATGGCGATGTTGTGATAGTGTTATGGTGATGTTATGACAGTTTGATGGTGATGTGATGATGGTGTGATGGTGATGTTATGATGGTTTGATAGTGATGTCATGACAGTTTGATGGTGATGGTGTGATGGTGATGTGATGATGGTGTGATGGTGATGTGCTGATGGTGTGATGGTGATGTGATGACGGTGTGATGGTGATGTGATGATGGTGTGATGGTGATGTTATGATGGTGTGATGGTGATGTGATGACGGTGTGATAGTGATGTGATGATGGTGTGATGGTGATGTGATGGCGATGTGATGTTATGATGGTGTGATGGTGATGTGATGGTGATGACGGTGTGATGGTGATGTGATGGTTGTGTGATGGTGATGTGATGACGGTGTGATGGTGATGTTATGATAGTGTGATGGTGATGTGATGACGTGTGATGGTGATGTGATGACAGTGCGATGGTGATGTGATGATGGTGTGATGCTGATGTGATGACGGTGTGATTGTGATGTGATGACGGTTTAATGGTGATGTGATGATGGTGCGATGGTGATGTGATGATGGTGTGATGGTGATGTGATGATGGTGTGATGGTGATGACGGTGTGATGGTGATGACAGTGTGATGGTGATGTGATGACGGTGTGATGGCGATGTGATGACGGTGTGATGGCGATGTTGTGATAGTGTTATGGTGATGTTATGACAGTTTGATGGTGATGTGATGATGGTGTGATGGTGATGTTATGATGGTTTGATAGTGATGTCATGACAGTATGATGGTGATGATGGTGTGATGGTGATGTGATGATGGTGTGATGGTGATGTGATGATGGTGTGATGGTGATATGATGACGGTGTGATGGTGATGTGATGATGGTGTGATAGTGATGTGATGACGGTGTGATGGTGATGTGATGACGATATGATGTGATGTTATGATGGTGATAGTGATGGTGATGACGGTGTGATGGTGATGTGATGATTGTGTGATGGTGATGTGATGACGGTGTGATGGTGATGTTATGATGGTGTGATGGTGATGTGATGACGGTGTGATGTGATGTGATGGTGATGTGATGACGGTGTGATGGTGATGTGATGACGGTGTGATGGTGATGTGATGACGGTGTTAATTGTGATGTGATGATGGTGTGATGGTGATGTGATGATGGTGTGATGGTGTTGTGATGACGGTGTGATGATGATGTGATGATGGTGTGATGGTGATGTGATGACCGTGTGATGGTAATGTGATGATGGTGTGATTGTGATGTGATGATGGTGTGATGGTGATGTGATGACGGTGTGATGGTGATGTGATGATGGTGCGATGGTGATGTGATGATGGTGTGATTGGTGATGTTATGATGGTGTGATGGTGATGTGATGATGGTGTGATGGTGATGACGTTGTGATGGTGATGTGATGATGGTGTGATGTGATGTGATGATGGTGTGATGGTGATGTGATGACGGTGTGATGGTGATGTGATGACGGTGTGATGTGATGTGATGATGGTGTGATGTGATGTGATGACGGTGTGATGGTGATGTGATGACGGTGTGATGGTGATGTCATGATGGTGTGATGGTGATGTGATGATGGTGTGATGGTGATGTGATGACGGTGTGATGGTGATGTTATGATGGTGTGATGGTGATGTGATGACGGATTGATGGTGATGTTATGATTGTGTGATGTTGATGTGATAACGGTGTGATGATGATGTGATGGCGGTTTGATGGTTATGTTATGATGGTGTGATGGTGATGTGATGATGGTTTGATGGTGATGTGATGACGGTGTGATGGTAATGTGATGATGGTGGGATGGTGATGTGATGACGGTGTGATGATGATGTGATGACGGTGTGATGTGATGTGATGATGGTGTGAAGGTGATGTGATGACGGTGTGATTGGTGATTTGATGACGGTGTGATGGTGATGTGATGGTGTGATGGTGATGTGATGACGGTGTGATGGTGATGTTATGATGGTGTGATGGTGATGTGATGACGGATTGATGGTGATGTTATGATTGTGTGATGTTGATGTGATAACGGTGTGATGGTGCTGTGATGACGGTTTGATGGTTATGTTATGATGGTGATGTGATGATGGTTTGATGGTGATATGATGACGGTGTGATGGTAATGTTATGATGGTTTGATGGTGATGTGATGACAGTTTGAGGGTGATGTTACGATTGTGTGATGGTGATGTGATGATGATGTGATGGTGATGTGATGAGAGTGTGATGGTGATGTGATGACGGTTTGATGGTGATGTTATGATGGTGTGATGGTGATGTGATGATGGTTTGATAGTGATGTGATGACGGTGTGATGGTAATGTTATGATGGTTTGATGGTGATGTGATGACGGTTTGATGGTGATGTTACGATTGTGTGATGGTGATTTGATGGTGATGTGATGACGGTGTGATGGTGATGTGATGACGGTGTGATGGTGATGTTATGATGGTTCGATGGTGATGTGATGATGGTTTGATAGTGCTGTGATGACGGTGTGATGGTGGTGTGATGATGGTTTTTATAGTGATGTGATGATGGTAATGTTATGATGGTGTGTTGGTTTGATAGTGATGACGGTTTGATGGTGATGTGATGATGGTTTGATGGTGATGTGATGGTGATGACGGTGTGATGGTGAAGTGATGACGGTTTGATGGTGATGTGATGATGGTTTGATGGTGATGTGATGGTGATGACGGTGTGATGGTGATGAGATAAGTGTTGTGACATGAATGATAATATTGATAAATGTCACTATCGTTTATCTGACCATATTTCGAGCGACAAGAAATTGATCTTTTCCCGGGCCCGTATCTATTATCAAAGCATCTGTACAGTCCCTATTTAATAACAATAAAGTATCAATGCCAGTTTTTCATGTTTATTTTTTAACACTAATAAACATGTATACATGTTCTTTTTATTAAGTGTATGAAAGTATGGAATTATTTTATCTGTATCTTTTATGCGGCTGATGATGCCCGGGTGAAATAAGGTCCAGTTCAGTGATAACAGTGTGATAACAGTGTGATGACGTGATGGCAGACTGATTGCGATGTGATGACGGTGTGATTACAGTGTAACAGTAAATGTCAGCTGTTTGTTCACATTCTTGTAAGCCAATGAACAAAACATAAAACGCTATCGCCAGCCAACACCCAGGGCCCAATTGCACAAAGCGATCTTAGCGCTACGACTATTGTAAGCCTATGTTAAGGTATGGGAGTTACGATCGTCTTAGTGCTAAGATCGCTTTGTGCAAGTGGGCCCACTCTCGATCATCCGCCGTTACATTTTTTTCCATCGGGCGTGAGGCAAAATAGAGGTAAAAGGTAAAATATGGATCGCTGAAAAGCTATGTCTTGCCCTACCGATAGCACCGCCACTGACACAATTCACATGAAAAAATGTTTGTTTAAAAAACTTCATTAACATAAGAAAGTTCGTTTTCATTTTCATTGAGTGTATTTGGAGTGTAGGACTTGCGTCAAAACATATTCTCATTTATGGAAATATTACCTGTGTGGTGCTTAGCGCTGGTCAAGTTATGATCTATTAACAGCTTTAGCGCTCTTCAAAATGCAGCTGTTAATGTACCAGCGAATTGAAATCTCGTGATGCGAGAATTTAGATATTATGTTCGTTGATTTGACAGTCCACAGGTTGGAAAATTTGAATGAAGTCATTGGTGAGATTTATTCTTCGAAGAATATGATGCTATATTATCGAAGTTAAAATATCCTATTTATTGATCACATTAGTTCTAGAGAAGATTGAATATATCTTAATGACCAAAGCACGGAATATCGCTATTGGATGCGATTTCGTTTCAGGAAAACTAGACTAACTTCCTTTTTTATAATCTTTAGTTATGTTTTAATGTTGCTTCAGTTCGTTGATACGTCAGTCAATTACCATGTGACGTCATACAAAAAGTTTTAAGGTGCATATATTTTTCTATGTGATTCATTCGTGATGTCAAGCGGCCCAGTACATGGCACAACACTGGCGGTAGATAGCGTTGCGCTAATGTCACCTAAACGTTGGATCGCTGACTTAATCTCATTGGTTTGCTTGCTCCAATTAAGACTTTGCTGTCGGCTTCCCTAAATTTACCTATACTCAAATGACTGTGATATAAAACCTCTTCATTCACAAACACAAATGTAGATGTTAGAATTGATGACCCGACAACGCAGGGATCCAGGCGAGGGGATCAGGAAGCTAATGGTCGACTTTATGTCCAATTTGTGGTCAGACGTTGACTAATCTTGACCTCGTCAATCAGTACATTCACGAACGTCTAACCCCTCTCGACCCATGAAGATCCGGGGTAAAATAGGTCTTCAGCAACCCATGCTTGCTGTAAAAGGCGACTATGTTTGTCGTAAGAGGCGACTAACGGGGTCGGGTGGTCAGGATCGCTGACTTGGTTGATGCATGTCATCGTTTCCCAAATGCGTGAATCGATGCTCATGATATCAATCACTGGAGTGTCTGGTCCAGACTCGATTATATGCAGACCGCCGTCATATAGCTGGAATGTTGCTGAGTGCGGCGTAAAACAACAAAACAACACACAACAGTAATGGTTATTTTCGGACTGAACTGATGGTCGAAAGAAGGTCGCTTCATGTGTACAGCTGAACAAATCAGACTGTTTGTAAACACGTTAAGAGTCTAGATAAAACCTGTAGCGCTGGTGCAGGTTCGGGGGGGGGCGGGGGGGGGGGGGGGGGGGGGGTTAAAGAACCTACGTGGACGGGAGTGTACGATGGACAGGGGAATTAAGAGTTATCACTTGGTTGATAAAGGTGTTAGGATCTACACCGAAACGTCGCACTAATTGTAATAAAGAAGTTGTTCATCCATAGAACTCGTCTTACTTCATCACACGAACTTCTAAATGCCACTGAAAGAAGACTCTGTTTTTAGCTGATATTTCTTGTCACTAAGGAAATTGTCTCTTATATTTAGAGATAATATGACCCGACCAAGAAGCAATACAAATGGCCTACCATGACAGTCAGTTCTAAGTTGTCCCAATGTTTGCTTACAGCTAGATCGTTGTTGCGACTGGTTTCAGTCATGGTGGCCAATCGAGTTACAACACGCTCAGCGTCGGTGCAAATTCCCCTGAAGCAAACAAGCTGATCTGATTCTCTATCACGTTGCCTCAGTCCGGTCAATGGTAGGGCTAAGTAGTTGATAAGCTTGTATGCGCTAAAAGCAACCATGGTATTGAATTATTCGTGATAAATGGAGTATCATTGTGTCGCATCAGCAGCAATGGTGATGTATGAGATGTATTATATATTGTTACGTGTCGATTCCCAAATTGAAATAAAATGTTAACCCAGGAATATGTACAAAAAAGAGCATAGTGTGAAACCAACAAACAAACAACAAATGGTATACAATTAACAATTGTATTACAAAATAACTAGATTTACAAATCAATACAAATTACTCCACAGCAATTGCAATGGCGGTACACAATAGAATGGTCGTAAAATATTCAATGACAGTTTATAACATGATGGCAGTTGTCAGTATCAAATACAAGAATACAGTGATGATAGCAAAAGTCAGTGACAATAGTATATTCACCCAGCGGCGACAATAGAGAAGTTTCCGAGAAAGGCCAAGGCAGGAAATCCAGGGTGATGAGTGATCTTCACACGAAAGCTGGTATATATACAGTCGAACTAGCTTCTGGACATTTCTACACGGTTCCATCACATTACAGAATATTCCGCATGTTTCTATAACGTTCGATCTCAGTCCACGGTATTCCAGAAGTTTACACATCACCCTGGTATCTAATTATAGTAACTTCCTCAACATTGCTTTCATTTAATATTACTACATTCCTGACAACTAATCATTTTTCAAAAAGAATGAAATGAGCTTCTCCCGAATCTCAACAGAAAGAATGTAATACAAACGTTATTGTGACATACATAAATAATAAAAAAGGAATCGGTCAGAACATTTTACTGCCGTGGATGGAGTTACATGGAGTTCGTTATATCCGTCAGTTCGTTATAAGCGTGTTCGTTATAAACGTACTTTACTGTATATCACACGGGATCCACAATGCCTGAAGGTTCGGCAAAGAGCGCTTCTATCATTCATTTGCACATTAGTGTCACACGGGGGTGGGGGTTCAGAGGCTAGTTCACAGTAGCGAGTGTTTCAATTGATGCAGGCATGACACCTTTGCCACCTTTGCAGAATGCCAGTGGAGTTGTATTCAATACCTGAAGGAGGGTAAGCCGGAGTTTCTGCAATGTTGTTGGAGGATTGGGAAGATTCTTCAAAAGTTGTTTGTACAGAATTGTACCTTCATTGCTTCATAGGATGATTAAGAGTATTGGTCTGTTGTGTTTGTTATTATAGTTTTAGTGATTGTCATCCCATCATATTCACGTGTTACCTCTCAAACTAATATCTGTTATGGAGAAATCATGAGAATCAACATATTCGTGTGACTTCTCCGATTTAAACCATCTTATTGTTGATGTATAGTTTCGCTACAATTGTTGTTTGTTTGTTGTTTGGAGAACATTTTGTACTTGTCTCTCTTTATTATGGCTGTAAGAGAGTGTGACGTGTGTCATTCTCCATTAGGGCGGTCGGGTAGCCTAGTGGATAAAGCGTTCGCTCGTTCGGAGACCCGGGTTCGATTCCCGAAATGGGTACAATGTGTGAAGCCCATTTCTGTTGTCCCCGCCGTGATATTGCTGGAATATTGCTAAAAGCGGCGTAAAACCATAACACTCACTCACTCACTCATTCGCCATTAACATGGGCACATTTAAATAAAGATTTACTTTATTTTATGCCTAGATAGTACCTCAATAAAGACATGTCAAGGTAGAAAGTCAAACAAATTGGTCAGTATTAATTAAGCCTGATGTCATATATACTCTGGAAACAAGAAAGAAACGCAAAAGTAGTAAAATCGTAAATATCTGAGAGTGTTGCCGACATCCATATGAAATTAATATATTGATATAATAATGAATTTTCATCTGTGCATGGATTGGGATTGATTTGTGTGGAAAGAACGAGGTACAGCAGAAATTTGGTGAAAAGGTGGGAAAATCTCAAAAACACAACCACGAGAGAACCTGGCGCCGAAACACACCAGCATGACATGCACGTGCACCATCACTTTTTAAGCAATGAAAACGTTGGGGTTTCATTTGCATACCATCTCAGTCTTACGGGAAGTGAACAGCGAAAACATCACGACTGACGGAAGCCAACGAAACAACGCCATCGACCGACTGCAAACAGGAGAATCCTCCCATTATGCAACAAGCGAAAGTCATTTTCCAACAAAGACAACGCCCGACCTCACACGGCAAGACTTAAAACAGCCTCTGGAATTACAACATTCAGGTCCTTCCATAGGACGACGATATCAGTTAGTTTTGGACTCCAATGGTGGCCATGCAAGATATTGAGAACAGATGACCTTCATCTTGAAAATCTACTGTTCCATGTGTACCATAGGGAACTTGGGTCAGTGACAATGATGTGTGCCAATTTCAAACAATCGATACACCATCTGTTGATTATTAATATGATATATAAAATATGTATCTAAAATCACTTTTGCGTTTCTTTTATTGCAGAGTATATAACTGACCCGAAACTACTGTCGATCACTGGAGACAATTTTGTTACAAAAGTCGGTAATTCGATTGTAGATGATCCTTTTTCTACGTAGAATATATCATATATGTAAATATATGTATGTAAATAAAAGTATCATCTACTTAGTGGAAAAAATCTTCTTTAGACTGTGACGCTAATTTGCTTCCATAATTTCCACATTTCCACAAGTTATTTGGAAGGTTTGTAGTGAAATGAGCTAGTCTTTTTATAAACTGATTTGTGAGTGATTTGTGAGTGAACCCTTGAATGAAAATAAGTGAACACTTGACTTGCCTTTGCATGTGTTCCTGACGGGTGAAGCAGGATATAAAGCTCATCTTTTCACGAACACTTGATATCATAACTATGCTAATGATATGCTCTGAATCGTACAAATGGACTCTGGTTTAGCTTATATTTCGAAGGGGTATTCCATCAACCAAACCTGACATGTGCCAGATCGATATTCCTTCTGTGGTCTGGTATATGTTCCCTGACCTCTCGGCTTAATGCTGACCCAAGGGATCCTAGGATGTCCTTGCATCTAATACTAGACAGGCTGGACTATGAATAATGCTTCCTCGGCACAAATAGAAGATACTCTTGACCTAGATTTAATTGTCCAAAATAGATTAACAAACTGGGTCATACCAGGAGTCGTGTTACATTATTAAGTTTAGGTTCATTTTGCCCAGTTTTAAAATGAAACTCCACGATTAAAGCGTCTTCTCCGAGGAGGGAGAGCACGTCTGTGTGATGGTGAGAATGAGTGAGTGAGTGAGTGAGTTAAGATTTAACGTCCCTCCGGCATGATTTCAGCCATATAGCGACGAGACCAAGTTCATATATTTACAATTTAGTTATTAATGCAAATTTTTATTTAAAAACAATTGTGAAACATATTTGAGAATAATATAGTTATTAAGTGGGGGTTCAAAGCCGATATTAATAGAATTTGAATTCTTACATTATAATGTGACATTTGCCATTTTGGCCAGTTGAATAATGGAACTCTATGGACAAAAAAAAACTAATATTCTCAAAATTGATATTTAATTTCAGTCTTATGGTAACATAAAACCATTAATTTTATGACGGCTATAATTTAACGAAAGTGCAACAATAAAGCTTTATCTCAGAGGAGCGTAAAGACGTCCGTCCGATGGGCAGGAAAAGTGAGTGGTTAACTTGGTGTTCAACGCCGATTAGAAGCAGTGTGGGAGAATAAACCATCAGGGAGGCAGCCCCGAGTGGTTTATTCTCCCTGCAGTGTTTTATTGTACGATAAACAACGACCACGAGTCATATATTTCTTTTATGAGAAATCAACATCATGTACAGCCTCTTTAATGATGTTGATAAAATGTACAAGCTTTACAAATATACACACAAATTTGAATAATTATGACTCCCTGAATAGCATCCGACCCGAATAGAATTCGATGATGTGCATGCGTGAATGTAGTAAGGTGTCAGTTAAAATCACTGAGAGAAAGAAATTATACATATTTCACGCTATGAATTTTAGTTGGTGGGTTGGTTTGTTGTTTAACGCCGCACTCAGTAATATTCCAGCTATATGACGGCGGTCTGTAAATAATCGAGTCTGGACCAGGCAATCATAAGACTACAAATGACTTTGCCATTTTGGTCATGGTCACTCTCTCCCTCCCTCGAAACAAATATGTGTTTGAGGGTACATACACTGGTGACCCGTGAAGATCCGGGGTAGAATAGGTCTTCAGCAACCCATGCTTGCCATAAAAGGCAAATATGCTTGTCGTAAAAGGCGACTAACGGGATCGGGTGGTCAGGCTCGCTGACTTTGTTGATGCATGTCATCGATCCCAACGTGTGGGTTGGTTTGTTGTTTAACGCCGCACTCAGTAATATTCCAGCTTTATGACGGCGGTCTGGAAATAATCGAGTCTGGACCAGGCAATCCAGTGATTAATATCATGAGCATCGATCCACGCAATTGGGGTCAATGACATGCATCAACCAAGTCAGCGAGCCTGACCACCCGATCCCGTTAGTCACCTTTTACGACAAGCATAGTCACCTTTTACGGCAAGCACGGCCGGGTTACTGAAGACCTATTCTACCCCGGAATCTGATGGGTAAAGGTTGATTTGTAATGCAAGAAACATACTACCTGACAATTTGTAAAGTGCAATATGCCTTTAGCCTTTAAGTATGTTAAATAAAGATTGATTAACAGAATAGAAGTCAATTTTACGAACAGGTGGGAAAAGTTTGGTATTTCCCGCAAAATCTCACAATCCTCAAGTCGACCTTTTTTCCTAATGACGATTGTCATATCTCCCCCACGTTTGGAAGCGGTCGTTCAGCCAAAGCGTTTATCTGCGAAGCCCAGCAACATCTATGGGGAACAACTTACTAGACACTTCTCTCTCAAAAATAACGTCGTCCAATATATGACGCCATCAAGTTGCCATTGGAATCGGCGGATCATGCAGCTAATCTGCACAGCGAGTTAAGGAAGAATGGATTTGCAATGGTTAAGCATGAATAACATTAATTACCATCACAGATTAGCTTAGAATATAAATAGTAATATTATGAGCATATTATTCTTTCATCAAGACGAAAATAATGAAGATGAAGTAAAATCCACGGCTGTACGTCCTCCTCAGGAATGAAACTGACGCATAGATGTGAATATTCTTAGACATTCTCGGCTTTATACAGGAAGGGCTGCCAAGTATCGTCACGGTAGATGTATCTACTTTACACATGACTAAATCATCTTCCGCTGTGTGTGATTTGTTTGTTTGTTTGTTGTTAACGACGCACTCAGCCATATTCCAGCTATATGACAGCGGTCTGTAAATAATCGAGTCTGGACCAGACAATCCAGTGATTGACATCATGAGCATCGATCCACGCTATTGGGATACGATGACATGCATCAACCAAGTCAGCGGGCCTGACCACCCGATCCCGTTAGTCGCCTCTTACGACAAGCATAGTCACCTTTTAAGGCAAGCATGGGTTGCTGATGACCTAGCTATTCTACCCCGGATCTTCACGGGTTCGCAGTGTGTTAACGTATGGAGATTCTACTGCAGGAATCATGTTTATTGTATACAAGAAGTATACCTTATGACTGGAACAATACGTTCTGACCTGCTGAGAGAGTGACCCTCTTGGGAGCCTTTGCGGCAACATCCAAAATACATTAACCGGAGTGCTCTTGGTGTGATCAATAAAACATTAAATTAAATTAACTGCCAATGGAATACGTTAAATTTAATAGATTTCATGTGTGGATTAAAAGCGCGCTAAATCCCTACTACTTAAATACAAGTGTATTTTGGTTGGTTGGTTTGTAGTTTTACGCCGCACTCAGCAATATTCCAGCTATATTACGGCGGTCTGTAAATAATCGAGTCTGGACAAGACAATCCAGTGATTGACATCATGAGCATCGATCCACGCAATTGGGATCGATGACATGCATCAACCAAGTCAGCGAGCCTGACCAGCCGATCCCGTTAGTCGCCTTTTACGACAAGCATAGTTGCCTTTTATGGCAAGCATGGGTTGCTGAAGACCTATTCTATTCATACAATCAATCTTTATTCATGGTACTTATGAGGCCAAAGGCCTATAGTACAATGTGTGGGGCGTGTTACAAATTCATACATTTTCTTAGTTTCATGGCATGATAAATGAACATTGATAGATTTCTAATAGTTTCTGTACAATCACAAGTCATTAATTTACAAAATTTGTTACCGTTTGGGTTGCGGTAGAAATAGTTATTTAGATATTTTGCTCTTAAATCTTCATACACTGGACATACACATAAAAAGTGATATTCATCTTCAGTACAATCAGTTTTACAAATCCTACAAAGTCTGTGTTCTCTTGCAATACCTTCATATCTGCCTGTTTCAATAAATAGATCATGTGAGCCACAACGGAATCGAGAAAGAGCTGTTCTAAACTTATGTAAATTTACACTTAATAGATAAGGTTCTAATATAATAGTAGTCTTAAATGTAGTGTAATAGTTTGCTTTTCTAGAACTAAACAAAGAACAATGCCATTTTTGAATGTACATATCTTTTAAAGTCTGTGTCAAACGGGAGAAGAAATGTTGTGGCATATCTACATGCTGCTGTAACCAAATATAACCATATCCACATTCGTATAACATGTTTTTAACTTTTGATGCCCAATTTTGTTTCCCATGGCTGTCGTAGAGAAGCATCATATTATAACATTTTTTCGGGTATCTTGAAGATGGCATATTTAATATCTTAACCCAGTATTTAATAACCTTTAAATAACTATTAATATACATGGGAAACCGTCCGCATTCACCATATACCCTTGCGTTTTCTGTGCTAGATTTTACCCCCAAGAACCGTTTACATGCATATTTTTCTAAATGTATTTTCTCAATAACATCCAAATGTTCTAGGCCCCAAATTTCGGATCCATACAATAGCATCGGGCTTATTTTTGTATCAAATATTTTAAAATAAACATCATATGTAACATTGTCCAGAACTCTAAGACTTTTTAATATGCCTACAAAAATTTTCTTGGCTTGCAATGAAATGTTATGTGCATTCCTTGACCAAGTTAATCTACTTGTAAAACACAAGCCTAAGTATTTATAAAATGGAACAACTTCTACAGGCTTCCTTCTGTAAAACCATTTTTCTTTTCTGGATATGTTACCACCATTTTTAAAAACTACAACTTTGGTTTTATCCATATTTACAGTAAGTTTTGACTCGTCACAATAACTCTCTAATACATGTATTTGCTTTTGCAGGCCAGGTATTGTGCTCGAGAACATGACTATATCGTCAGCGAAAAGAAGCAGAAATAATTTAATAGTTTCGGGGTGCAGTTGTATTCCATCAGTGCATTTTTTTTGGATTTGATATGCCAAATCATTTATGAAAAAGGAAAATAAGAAGGGACTTAATATACACCCTTGTCGGACACCCCTGCTACTTACAAAAGTATCCGATATAGCGCCATTGTTCCGTACACATACCTTCACATTTTTATATAGAGAGCATAATAACTTTCCAATTTTGCTACTTAGCCCATGTCTTTGAAAGTGTGACCACAAGTTATCCCTTTTCACAGAGTCAAAAGCTTTTGCAAAATCTACGAATACAGCATATAGCTTCCCTCGTTTCACTGATAGATATCTCTGAATTATAGAATATAGGATAAAAGCATTGTCAGTGGTGGAGTATCCTTTTCTAAAACCTGCTTGTGACTCACTTATCTTATCCAAAGAATCCGCCCAGAAAACAAGTCTCTTGTTAATAATTGAAGTAAATATTTTACTGAATGTACTTAGGAGAGTTATGCCTCTGTAATTATTAACATCGCTGGTTGCGCCCTGTTTGTGAAGAGGGACAATAATGCCAACTGTCCAATTATCTGGAAAATATGATCTCTCTAAAAGGATATTAAAAATTAGTTCCAAATATGGTATTAAAATGTCTGAGGAATGTTTAAAAAACTCTGCTATCACATTATCATTTCCAGATGCCTTATTATCTTTAAGGTTGGATATGCTGTCAAAAATTTCCTCTCTAGATATTGGACATTCAAGAATATCATCTGTTACGCTGTCAACTTTATCTTCCATGAATTCCATGTCAAATAAATTGTTATTGTCATGGCTAAATGGAACTGAAAACAGTTCCTGGAAATGCTCAAACCAGGCTTGAATATCAATATCATTTTTGCAATATCTATTTGGTTTAATGGCTTTTAGCGATGACCAAAATGTTTTAGAATTATCTATGCTTGATTCCAACAGTTTCTGTTTTTGTTCGAAATATTCTGTCTTTTTTTTCCTACAAACATCGTTGTACTGATTTCTTACTCTATTATAGTCGGTTAGTGATCCTCTATCCTTATTCTTTCTAAAATTATTCAAACGTCTACATCGCTCCTTTTTAAGTAGCTGGCATTCGCTATCAAACCATTGTTGATCATATTTACAGTCCTTATTCATTTTCTTCATATCTGATGCAGCAATAATAACAGCTTCAGTGATATACCTAATACTTTCTTCAACATTAACAAATGCTACATCTACAGCCTTCTCCAGTAAATCATTCGCAGTCCCAGAAATAAGGTTTATTCTAAACTGTTCAGCCTTCTCTTCAACCCACACAAATTTGAAGGAAGCATTGTTACGTGTATTGCGTGGCATAGGGTCATTTACTAGAAGCGTACGTAAACTAGTCGTGACAGGAAGGTGTGATGACTCGGCTCGAGACGGAATGTCAAAGCTATGGCACATATCAAACAACTCGGACGAGGCAATAACATAATCCACCACACTCGCACCCTGATTTCCTATAAAAGTAAAATCTCCCACCCCGGCGTCTGACCCGCACCTTCCATTCATAATATGTATATTTAGTATACTGCATAAATCTAGTAAGCTCTTTCCAAAATTATTCAAAGATAAATCCACAGAAAATCTTTTTAAGCTGAAATTGTCTAACAGAAATCCCCATACACTGTTATCATGACCCTCGAGATATTCAAGAATATCATCTTCTACAAAATCAGATTCCGTGCTAGTTCTGGCATTCAAGTCTCCCCCAATCATCAAATAAACATCATCACAATGTGCTAGTGTATCAAGTAAGTCATTTTGTAATATTTGTATACCATTTTTGCATTGCCTCAAAGGGTTGGTGTACCAAGTCGAACATTCAGGGTGAACATAGACACATGAATATAGCAAATCTTTTTTAGATCCAAATACGGTTTTATCTAACAGCATAAAAATGCCACTGTCGTAAACTTTAGACCATTTTACATATTTAACAAGCTGCTGTCTAACTAATATGGCAATACCACCAGAAAGTCTACCAAAGTTGGAAATCTTTTCAGCTTCTTTGATCCATAGCTTGAATCCTGGGAATATCAAACTTATGTCTATATCTTTCATCCATGTTTCTGTTATGCCGATGAAGTCAAATGAGTTTAAATAATCGGTAAAATCCTGATCAGTTAATTTAGAATTAAGTCCTGATACATTCCAGAAAACAAATGTTCGATTTTTAAATGTACAATCATCGACATCATCTGTCGTATCTACATGAGGCGTCCTACAATCACGCTCGGTCTCGTCGCACCCCTAGTAGGTTGCTGTCCTGTCCCAGGCCTTAGCGCGAGAACTCAGAAGTCGTGGTCCTGTGTGTGAACCTCCCCGTCTATGTCCTTGTGAGGGTGATGTTCTGATGTTCTGGCTATCCCTTCTCTCTCGTCTGTGTGCTGTAGTTCTCTCTGGTGTCTCTTGGCTATCTCTCATCTCACTATCCTTCTTCACATCCTCGACAAGTTTGCCTCCTTTATAAAAAAACCTCTTATCTGGATTTTCACGTCGTAACCTGCCTAGCTCTTGTCGCTGGAAATATGTTAAGTCATTAGCCACACCATATCCCATTTCTCTCAGGGTATCCCTAAATCCAAGTGTTTGGATTTTATCATCCCAATGTGCCATTTTCACTATAAGAGGGCGGGGTTTATTTGTTGTTTTGCTGGATATCCTGTGTGCACGTTCTATGTCTCTATCAGCAAGTTCCCCATATGTAGGATTCTTATTCCTGGCTCTATTAAAAATGTCTAGTATCTTTTCCTTGCACACTTTATAAGATTCTTCTACTCCCTCTGGTACCCCATATACAATCAAATTATTTCGTCTGCTCTGTCTTTCCTGATGTTCTACTCTAGACTCTAGCTCACTAATACTGTCAGACCAGTAATACAGTTCATCTACTTTGTTGGATACTTCGTCAACATCTAGTCTGAGAATAGCCTGTTCTTCTCTGTTCACACTGACTTCTGTTCTTAGTTCACATACCTCTGCCTTGATCGAATGAACTTCTTCTCTCAAAGATCGTATGTCTCTTGATAGCCTGTCTTCAGATTCCTTAATCTGATTTATAATGGCTGATTCCAATCCTGCGAAGTCCCCACCAGTAGGTCCCGGGTTCAATTCTATGTCACCGGCAACCAGTAGCAGTGAAACAAACGGGTGTCTCCTAACTTCGTGGATACTGTCCAGTTTTGGGTCTGTAAACAAGGTTGCCTTGTCCTGTACATTCATACATATCTCACCTTTGAAACACGTTGGCGGCACAAAATCCAATGTAGACATCGCATATTCCATAGATGATGCAGTGATCGATCCCACAGTCCATATTGTGACAAGAGCAGTTGTACACAACAAAATCCTGTACGCCATTGTTGTGCCCCCCGTCCAGTCTGACACAGGGGTGTAGGGGAAAATCTTTTCTACTTGCCTGTGACCTCTAGGGTGCACAAACATGCCGATCCGAGCTCTCCATGCTTCTGCAGATATTCCCATAGTGCTGGATGTTCTTCTTGATGTATATCTACACCACAAAGTTGATTTTTTTCAAATTAGTTTCCTCTCTGAATTTGAAACACACCCGTATGTCAAGGGAGGTAATGAGACTATTCTATTCTACCCCGGATCTTCACGGGTCACAAGTGTATGTACCCTCAAACACATATTTGTTTCGAGGGAGGGAGAGAGTGACCATGACCAAAATGGCAAAGTCATTTGTAGTCTTATGTTTGCAGCAACATCAAATATTCATTAACCGGAGTGTTTTGGATGTGATCAAAAACATGTTATTAAAGTTACTGCCAATCGGATTAAGTTAATATTATTTATAGACCTGATTTGTGGTTTAAAACCTATTAAGTCAATCCAAGGAATGGGGAGGGCGCGGAGGTGCATTCGTCTGAGGCACGGCAACCAGCTGTACACACGAGCGCATAAAACAACCTTTACTTACCGTATCTGTTACAATAATTGAATAATGACAGTATGTGACCTTATTTCACCGTGAATGAGAAATGTTTACCTTAATGGCATTTAGAGTAATAGATCTAGTGGTGTCTTGATTGGATCAATAATTCCTTTGAGTAATTTGTGATTAACGATATGCTTCTTGAACAGACTTGATATTAGAGAAACGGGGCCATTGATGTTAATCAGCGATTATCAAAGCCCTCTAATGCAGTTCCATCATCACTGAGACTTGAAATTGATGAGAAGAATCATTAAATATTTCCTTTTGATGATCCTCAAGTGCAGTTACATCTGGATATGTACGATCTGACAAAACAGGACTCGTGTTTGGAGTGATACTGCCTTTTACTAATCGTTTGAGACCGCCTCCGTGATCTAGTGGTAGAGCGTCTTCCCGGAGAGCGGAAGGTCGGTACTTGTTGTTACCATGTCTGGCGCTCGGCATTAAGGACTGGTCGACTCGGAGTCAGTATACTGTGTCTGAGTGGGGTATTCATGTTAAACTGCGGCATGGTATCTCAGTGGGATAGCACTAGGAAGTCGGCAGAAGTACGGACCTGAAGACACACACACACACGCACGCACACACACACACACACACACACACACACACATGACAATCTTCAAATCCACTGTTTCCTCGAAGCAGTCTTTCTGAAACGATCCAGCCTTCGCATTTGCCGTCTAAGTAAAACCTTTATCGTGTGGGTGTCCGCATACTAATGTACGAATGTTAAATCTTTCAGCAATCAGCACGCATTTCAAACTTATCTGATTCTGATAGGTCTAATAAAATAAAATGAAAACTTCTTTCAAATCACAACCACAGATCAGTTACATCATTCATTACACAAACTCCCAATCCTCAACAGTAATCATTCATGCCCCGGCAATGTGAAGTAAATCTGATGATATTCTCTTTAGCGGCCATGAAGCTGAAATTAACATTAAAATGTCTCTGAAGGGACCTTCTTCTGGATAACACATATTTCAAACATGAAATACTTAATCTTCCGTTCGTCGGATATTGACTACCATATTGAAATGTCAATCAGATTTGTTATCGCAATCAAGGATATAACTGTTGGGAGATACATGAGGATATACATGTGAATTATCGATATTTCCTGGATATGCATCAACCAAGTCAGCGAGCCTGATCACCCGATCCCGTCCGTTCCCTTTTACGTGAAGCATAGTCGCCTTTTACGGCAAGCATTGGTTGCTGAAGACCTATTCTATACTACCCCGGAATTATGACTGGTGCCTATTGACTTCTAAGAAATTTGAGATCTTTTAATTTAATCCTGAGCAGAATCATGGAAGGATTTTGTTTTTATATTCACAGGAAGTATTTGAGACTAGAAGAATTAAAAACCAGGTGAATTCTCAAAAACTCAAATGATTTGCTTGAAAGTGTGCAATCTCAGACAACAGCTGTCTCCAATTTTGTCGATACATTATTTTTTTTCAAATCTGTAAACCATCATCCCACGCGACAAACTTATTCCTTGATCCATGGGTCATTTGTCACTAAACATGGTGATCATTGATTTATATCTTAGTACCCCTGTACACATGTATGTCCCTCCGGCAATTTGTGATCAGGTTGCCCTTTACAAAAGTAGCGATCGAAATCAATCTTCATAAACTACACGAGGATAACAATAAATCTTTCAAAATTTCATAAAAGGTCTCCCTAAACATTCATGATGTTTCTCAAATATTATTAATTGTCATGAAATAAGATCCATTTGAGGTCCATTTGTTTAATAATGTCAAATAATAAGAAAATAGTAAATTTATGCTTGCTACATTTGTGTACATGTTCGAGATTCATGAAACTACAGAACAACGAGTTATAACCAGCGAATATGTGTACATTATACTAAGGAGGTGAAATGGGGTTTAACCTCGCGTCCAAGATTATTGCACTTATATAGCGACGTGCATGTGTGTGTGTGGCTGCTTGTACCAGTCCGGACTGATGCCGATTTATAGTGCTAGTACACTGAAGATACCATGCCGCAGTTTAACATGAATACCCCACTCAGACACAGTATACTGACTCCGAGCCGACCAGTCCTTGTTTTAGACCCTTAATGCCGACAGGGTAACAACAACTACCATCTTTTAACGTCTTTTGGTATGACGCGGCTGGGGATCGAAGCCCGGACCTTCCGCTCTCCGGGCGGACGCTCTACCATTAGACCACGGAGGCGGTCTTATACTAAGGAAATATATACATATGTCATATGGGTCTGTGGCCTAAAGAACAATCAAAGACTGTCATTGTCATTGAAATATAACCAGTTTGTTGACAAACGGAATTTTGACATTAATAATTATTTTATAGTCAGCTTCAAAGTAGTTCTGCCTGAAGGAAATCAAGTGGAAGCAATATCTTTTTGATAAACTGAGATTAGAAGGCAAATAAAGATAGATATTTCAGATAAGGTCGTCTAACAATACAATTCCATTTATAGTAAGTTTTTTTCATTTTAATCAGTTTTCAGTTTTCAGAGGAAAATGGTTCTTAACAAAATATAGACGACCACTTTTACGGATATAGAAAGTATAATCTTATCCTATTTCGTTTTGGGTTTTAAATTTAGTGATTCCTTTGATAATAAAAAAGTGGAATTCTTTTGTCTCCGTCTTGTTAATATAGTTGTCTTACGTCTCAGCATTTAATTTATAGCAACAAAACCCTTTCCATAATCGTATGAAATATCCGCTTAAGCAGTGTCCGTTGTACGATTCCGTTTCATACGCATGTGTCTGTGAATCACAATCTGTCATTGACACAAGGTGTAAAACCATTGCATTTATTGGCGCATATTTCCCAAAGGGAGCATTCATGTTTCACAAAGCGATATATATATATGTGTACATACGAAACATTTGTGTCGTGAAATGATATTATGGCCGTTTGGGTGCAATTCTTGCAAATAAAAGTCACAAAACCCTTTCCATAGCCACAGGAACTAAAACAACACGGGAACATATGGTCAAAATAGGGAATTGCATCGGACATCGGCAAACACTGTTAGGAATCCTTATCAGTCCGAGTGTCCGAGTCAGAATAGGTCACCATCATCAGGTGACGACCAAAGTAGTTGGTTGTTTGTTGTTTAACGCCGCACTCAGCAATATTCCAGCTATATGACGGCGGTCTGTAAAGAATCGAGTCTGGACCAGACAATCCAGTGATTGATATCCTGAGCATCGATCCACGCAATTGGGATCGATGACCGTGCATCAACCAAGTCAGCGGGCCTGACCACCAGATCCCTTTAGTCGCCTTTTACGACAAGCATAGTCGCCTTTTACGGCAAGCATGGGTTGCTGAAGACCTATTCTACCCCGGATCTTCACGGACAACTAAAGTAAGGATCGGATGGCCACAGTGTGACCGTTCTGATTTTCGCCATCATACCCCGATTGTACACATCTTTCCTCGTGCTTCCAACCAATGTTTGGACTGTCCCTGTTTCTGTTTCCAGGCATCCGGGAAATGGCTGGAATATTCCTGACAATGCCAAAAACAACCTTGGCGTACCCGTATTTGAAATTTACTGACCTTATTTCGTCACTGTTAATGAGCAATTTATATCTTAATGGCATATAGAGTAATAGATCTGGTGGTGTCTTAAATGACTTTTCATAATCATAAGAAATCTTGTCAGAAATAATGATGATACCCACGAAAAGTCGAGCGTATCCTGCCCCTCCAGTACCCCTAAACAAACACGGGAACATGTGTTTGTTTGTTGTTTAACGCCGCACTCAGCTATATTAGTTATATGACGGCGGTCTGTAAATAATCGAGTCCGGACAAGACAATCCAGTGATTGTCATCATGAGCATCGATCCACGCAGTTGGGATACGATGACATGCATCAACCAAGTCAGCCAGCCTGACCACCCGATCCCGTTAGTCGCCTCTTACGGCAAGCATAGTCGCCTTTTACGGCAATAGAATAGGTCTTCAGCAACCCATGCTTGCCGAAAAGAGACGACTAACGGGATCGGGTGGTCAGTCTCGCTGACTTGGTTGATACATGTCATCGATCCCAAATGCGTGGATCGATGCCCATGATATCAATCATTGGGTTGTCAGGTCCAGACTCGATGATTTACAGAGCGCCGTCATATAGCTGGAATATTGCTTAGTGCGGCGTTAAACCAACCAATCAACCAACCCATTCTAACACGGGTCTTCAAGGTGGTGCAGGCGCTACCGGTAGGGCAATTTTACCCTTTCAGAAAACACCTGTGCCCACTTGCACAAAGCCATCTTAGCGCTAAGATTATCTTAAGCCTATGTTTAAGTATGGAAGTTACGATCATCTTTGCTAAGGTCGCTTTGTGCAAGAGGGCCCTGGAGTCATCGCTGATTTCCCATCCTTATCATTTTCACCACTCCTGTACCGCTTGAGCCCAATAGAATCTGTTTCGGCAAATAATCAAGACTGATCATTCTCTGCCGTTGACGTTTATATTTACCTCTGTGGCAGCTAAAGAGAATATCATGAGATCCATTGCATATTAACCTCAAATGAATGATCACCCTTGAGGATTGGGAGCTCTATAAATAATGATGTAACTGAGAGCGGTTGTCGAGAGATGTGACAGAGTCATACAGACCATTTAATTATAACGAATTAGTACCTAATTGTAAGCTTAACTGGGCCGCCTGAAAAACATGCTGTATATGTACATCCGGAAAATATGTATGAGTACGCCCACACGAGAAAAACTGGTTTTACTGAGACAGCAAATGCGAAGACTTCATTGTTTCAGCTTCGAGACAAAAAGCCACTTGGATTCCAAGTTTGTTTGCTATTTAACGCTCCACTCAGCAATATTCCAGCTGTATGACGGCGGTCTGTAAAAGATGAGTCTGGACCAGACAATCCAGTGATTGACATCATGAGCATCGATCCACGCAATTGCGATACGATGACATGCATCAACCAAGTCAGCGAACCTGACCACCCGTTCCCGTTAGTCGCCTCTTACGACAAGCATAGTCGCCTTTTACGGCAAGCATGGGTTGCTGAAGACCTGTTCTAACCCGGATCTTCACAGGAATTCAAAATAGCCATGAAATAACATATTAAAATAAATGAAACCGGTCATTTTTTATTTGACTTTGGACAAGGATAAAACGATCTACAGTGTATGTCTAATTGGACCTTAGTCAAAAGCTTAGTAAAAGACAGAATTACAACAAACATGAAGCCCGTTTTATCAGATTGTACATCAATATTTGCTCTGATCATAACGTTTAGTGACAAATGACCCATGGATCAAGGAATGAAGCTAATGCCCTAAGTTTCTTGTGTGGGATAGTGGCGTACAGAGTTGAAAAATCAAATGTTTTGACATAATTGGACTTTGTTTTTTTCTGAGATTGCAAACATTTCAAGCAAATCATCTGAGCTTTGTTAATCCACATGGTATAACTTTCACCGGTCTCAAATACTTTCGGGGCGTTGGGTGGCCTTATGGTTAAAGTGTACGCTCGTAACGCTGAAGGCCCGGGTTCGATTCCCCACATAGGTACAATATGTTGAGACCATTTCTGATTTCGTGATATTGCTTGAATATTGCTAAAAGCGGCGTAAAACCATATTCACTCACTCACTCCAATACTTTCTGTGAATATAAAAAAGTCCTTCTTGATTGTATTAAGGATTAGAATCAATTATCTTAAATTTCTGAGGGAGCAATTTATCGCCCTGAAAAAGCTTGTTTACTTATAACTTACAACTGTGCTCTGAAGAATGTTTTCCCATCCTGGAAATATCGAGAACTGACCGCGGTATATCACTATGTATCACTAATACTTACATATACAATGTTAAGAAATCTGATATTTTTCTATATTTTTGTAGCCATTATCTAACATGCGATAAATGAATGGTTTCAGATCTAAAATACATATTAACCAGCTGCTAAAAATATTCCGACAGTGGCATTTTGAGATTATTTCTAGCTTCATGGCAGCTTAAAAGAACATCATGAGATTTACTGCACATTACCATGTCGGTGCCTTGAATGATTACCGTTGTGGATTGTGAGTTTTTTGTAATTAATGATGTAACTGATCAATGGTTGTCGAGTTATTTGATAGAAGCTTTTAGTTTATTTCATTATATATACGTATCAGACTCAGATTAATATAAAAAGATCCGGGGTAGAATAGGTCTTCAGCAACCCCGGCTTGCCGTTAAAGGCGACTATGCTTATCGTAGAAGGCTTGAATATTGCTGAGTGCGGCGTTAAATAAACAAACGAAAGAAATACAAGGAATCCGTGGTAAAACTGGAATATTGGCAGTGAAACGTTAATTTTGCCCGTATTTGAAGGTAACAATAATTGTATAATGACAACATGAGACCTCATTTGTTCTTTGTTAATGAGAATATTATACTTTAATGACATATTGTGTTATACATCTAGTGGTGTCAATCAATAATGCTTTGGAGTAATTGATGATTTATGATATCGCAACGTTGACGGATGCTTTCCAGAAATCAAATTTGATCCTATATCACATTTTAGCTTATATATTGTCGACAATTTGCAGATCACGCGTATCTTCTATTAGTGACTTTGAATATATCCTACATGTAGGATAACTCCGATCTTCAGCTGACCCGTGAAGATCCGGGGTAGAATAGGTCTTCAGCAACCCATACTTGCCGTAAAAGGCGACTGACGGGATCGGGTGGTCAGGCTGGCTGACTTTGTTGATGCATGTCATCGATCCCAATTGCGTGGATCGATGCTCATGATGTCAATCACTGGATTGTCTTGTCCAGATTCGATTATTAACAGACCGCCGTCGTATAGCTGGAATATTGCTGATTGCGGCGTTAAACAACAAACCAACCAACTCATGTTCAGCTTGTGTAAATTTTAAAACCTAAAGACGTGTCCATTCCTCTTTTGTACTGGATTTTAAAACTCCACACAAAATCGTACAAAGAGATACATTGTCGACCCCTGAAGATCCGGGGTAGAATAGGTCTTCTGCACCTAATGCTTGCTGTAAATGGCGACTGTGCTTGTCGTAAGAGGCAACTAACGGGATCGGGTGGTCAGGCTCGCTGACTTGATTGATCCATGTCATCGTATCCAAATTGCGTGGATCGATGCTCATGATATCAATCACTGGACTGTCTGGTCCAGACTCGATTATTTACAGACCGCTGTCATATAGCTGGAGTATTGCTGAGTGCGGCGTTAAACAACAAAGAAACAAACAAATCACACACAGCGGAAGATGATTTTGTCATGTAAAGTAGATACATCTACCGTGACGATACTTGGCAGCCCTTCCTGTATAAAGCCGAGAATGTCTTAACAACAAAGAAACAAACTGAGGTTATACAGATGAAAGGATGAAGGTTAACTTTATATGATTTGTATACACCTATACACGATGTTATTGTTTATTCAGCCTAAGCTAGAATCAATCAAATACAAGGGATTAAAAAAACTTTAAATTGTATATATTGCTTATACAATGTTTAAATGTCACCAAGGTTTGTTGACGTGAAGCGGAACAATGCACTCGGCGTGGTACATCTCCAGTCTCCGTCTAGACGCTTAATTAGAGCCCTGTGTGAAGCTGATACACCGTGTTTGTGTAATGAGGATAATCATAACTGATATATCGAGATATACTCACGTTTATATCAAACACAATTCCATTTGTCTGGTTCATTATGTTAGATTCAATTCTCGCGTAGCCACCGAGAATACAAGGAAATTGAATCTAAATAAGATACCTCTTTGATCAGGTTACGACAGTCAAGGTCTCAGTAAAGCTTTCAAACGTTATGTGTTAGACATGTGGAGGACATTTCTAAAATTGACGCAACAGTGACAAAAGATTATGTCCTATGTAAAACTCTATTTCCACGGGTACCATATGTTCCCGCGTGTTTTCAGGTGAACAGTTGACTTGCCTTTGCATGTGTTTGCGACGGGTTCCACCGGTGGGGCGGGATACGCTCACGTATCCATCACTATTTGACAGTGATTCATTATCACATGCTTATGATACAGTCGGAACCGTACATTGGACGCATCTTTTAGCAGAGGCTTATTGTGGCGGTGGAAATGGTTTTGTCATTTTTATTTGTAAATATCATCAGGGAACAATACACAACAGTTAGGGTGTAGACGCTAATTAGAAACTGAAATATTGTCTCTGTCCACATAGGAATATCAAAACTGATCGATATGTTACCTAAAATGTAATTTATCTCTCAAACGGTTTCTACTTGAATACGACTTACGCGAACTATATTAAGCATATTTATTAACATCTTCCCGAGGCAAGTGTGTTAACTGACTATAAAAGTCCAGTTTCCAACCTTGCCGAACAAGGCTGGTATTATGGAGTTACATTTTGGCTGGACTAACGAGTCTATGCATAGTCTAATCAAAATCGCACTCCGAAATCGAAATCCGGTTCGTAAACTGTCATGCAGATTTCGATCGATTGCAGGATTTGCAAAGCATTTGCACCGCTAACTCGTTGTCAACAAATATTTTCTAAATCATTTCATATTTTTAATCAAGGTGCTCACGTGATTGGATGCACTTCGCGATGTAAGACTCGTTTTATCACAATATAGATCTTGATTATCGATCAGATCGCCCCACTGTGCGACGCCATTTTGTTTGAAGCAAATGCAAGTGATACGTGAGGTGGAATCTGATTGGTCCACAGGAGAGGCATAGAAGGGACATAACTCGTAACAGGCACTGGGGGCGCTACGGTGGAGCCCAGGAATTCCAGCATAGTTCGGCAAGGATGGAAACTGGACTTTTAAAGTCAGTTAACTCTCTTGCCTCGGGAAAATGATTTATTAAAGGCAAGTATGTTTCAATGCATTGTTTATTGGTTCCTGTGAAGAAATATATTTTATTGATGCCATAACAAGAAGTTTATACCTCACACACAAATAGCATTAAGTCAGGAGGCATTCGGAATGGGTGTTGAATAATTAGCTTGGACTGTTTTGAAAGTGTTTTTAACTGTGACAAGCAATTGAATTACAGAAGTCAATTAAATATTCGTTGTCATATCAGTGACCTGATGATGTATATTTATGGGATCAATTTACATCTGCAAAGTCTTTCGTTCGTCATAAGTGCAACGAACATAACATGAACCATCAGGTGAGGTGAAATGGGGTTTAACGTCGTGTGCAAGATTATTGCACTGATATAGCGACGTGCATGCACGAGTGTATGTGCGTGTGTGCGTGTGCTCGTACTAGTCCGGACTGATGCCGATTAATAGTGCTAGCCCACTGAGATAGCATGCCACAGTTTAACATGAATACCCAACTCAGACACAGTATACTGACTCCAAGCCGACCAGTCCTTGTTTTAGCCCTTTAATGCCGAGCGCCAGACAGGGTAACAACAAGTACCATCTTTTAACGTCTTTTGGTGCTGCCGGGGATCGAACCCCGGACCTTCCTCTCTGCGGGCGGACGCTCTACCACTAGACCACGAAGGCAGTCTGAACCATCAGGAATTAAACATATCAGTACAGGTACGTGGGTACCTCTTAGGCGTGAGTCTCTTACGCATGCAAGACACCTGTGGTCGTGGGTTCGATTCCCAGAATCACTCTGATTATGTTTTTAGGTTTGTCAGCACCATACTCATGTTCGTTTGTCTGTTCCCTCGAACATGCATTTGCGCGTGTTATTTGGATATTTTTTGCTGGGATTTTTATCACTGGAAATTACAATCCCGGGGATCTGAAAATCTGAACCATAAATCTACTAAATATCACGCAGTGTATCATAAATCAGTGCTTAAAGACGTTAAAGGCCTCCGTTGTTACAATAATTAGCAACCATGACGTCGAGGGACACAGATCCATTCTGTGAAGTAAATATTTATGACCTCGTACATAAATATCACCACATTAGTTGCTAACGAGAATCTCGCGAGATCTCGATAAAACCAAGGGCATTCTCTTTACTCATTTCAGAAAACCGACTTTCTCATTGCCATGTTGTTATTTCCATGTTATCCAACATTAACCCAGAGTGACGTTGGGCGTGTCGAATGACTCGAGGGAGGAACACAATGAAATTACCGGCATGGATTCCTTAACTAGAACTTTTATCGAATAATCGATCTTGGTCATCGCTGAAATGAGAGGAGCCTTTCATCAACTGACGGATGGCGGATTATTGCTACTTTCATCGCCCTTTCGCAGGAATAACGTCTTTTGTTCAAGTTAGGCAAATGTGTGTCCAATGTAATCGTTAGGATTTCAGAAACTCTGACATTTCAGACCAAATGTGCCAAATGACAATTTGAATTGTTATATATTTCTGTCACACAAATGATTCATTAAAGATTCAATTGTGGAAATAGTGTGACTATTTTGAAAGAACTATAGTTTCATGCTGAATAAATAAACTGCAAGGTCAAGGTCGATGCATGTTGTACACATTTGTCCTTATGAGTGAGTGAGTATGGTTTTACGCCGCTTCTAGCAATATTCCAGCTATATCACGGCGGGGGACACCAGAAATGGGCTTCACACATTGTACCCATGTCGGGAATCCAACCCGGGTCTTCGGCGTGACGAGCGAACGCTTTAACCACTAGGCTACCCGACCGCCCCTTGTCCTGACGATAGAAATGAGGAGAGCAGTTAGGTTCATCCTAGTTCTGATATCGAAAGCATACAGTTGTGATGGGTTATCAGCCATTTATTATGGATCGATATGTAGGTTATTGATGTATCCATACGCATGTTTTGTGTGTCTAAAAAGGGTTAATTTAGAGGTATCAAATGGAAATTTGATATCTCATTTTAACCAATCAGAAACACGAATTCTTGCCACGATAGAATGGTGTGTAATGCCACATTGTTAATTTGTTTGTTGTTTAACGCCGCACTCAGCAATATTCAAGCTTTGTGACAGCGGTCTGTAAATAATTGAGTCTGGACCAGATAATCCAGTGATTGACATCATGAGCATCTATCCACGCAATTGGGATACGATGACATGCATCAACCAAGTCAGCGAGTCTGACCACCCGATTCCGTTGGTCGCCTCGTACGACAAGCATAGTCGCCTTTTACGGCAAGCATGGGTTGCTGAAGACCTAAACACTGGCCACTATTTCACCATTACATAACGACGACCAGAAGCATGTGTGCCAGAATGACCAACGATCACCCAATGACAAGAAACCATCCGCGGCACAGAATGTGATCATCCTTATTCGAACAGACAATCAGCACAAACAGTATCTTGAAGTACGGGGAACTTGTCTGACCAAGAATCTCCCCACGGAAATTTCAAGAGCTTCAACAGAACTGAAACAAAATGTGATACTGATATTGCATTAATTCATAGTGACATCCTTTTTTATGATAATCTGTCACGCTGACAATCAGCTGTAGTGATAGCCAGTGAACTAAACATCACCCGTTGATTGAATGGGTGTTTATTATCAAATATACGTTCATCAACGCCGGGACCGCCCCCGTGGTCTAGTGGTAGAGCGTCCGCCCGGAGAGCGGAAGGTCCGGGGTTCGATCCCCGGCCGCGTCATACCAACAGACGTTAAAAGATGGTACTTGTTGTTACCCTGTCTGGCGCTCGGCATTAAGGGGCTAAAACAAGGACTGGTCGGCTCGGAGTCAGTTTACTGTGTCTGAGTTGGGCATTCTTGTTAAACTGCGGCATGGTATTTCAGTGAGCTAGCACTATATTTGGCATCAGTCTGGACTAGTACAAGCAGCCACACACACACGTGCATGCACGTCGCTATATAAGTGCAATAATCTTGGACGCGACGTTAAAACCAATTTCAACTCACCTATCAACGCCGGTGTTGCAGGCCTAACTTAATCTCAGGCTCAAATGTCTCTTAAATGATATAGGCCTTGGCTGAGATGACTGAAGAGAGGAAGATGGTCACATGAACATCTGGAAGCTTCAGAATTGCCCAAATTGGACAGAAGTAGAATACTGTGAAAATGTAGGGGATTGGTTTAAGCTCAACGGGGAGTGATGAGTCTTGAGCGAGTGGTTTGAACCAAGCAGAGGAATGGCCTAAGCCCAGGCTGAAAGCACTCTTGGATGATTTGGACATAGACTACAAACACTCAAGAGTGAATTTGTATTGGAGGTCCCAAGGTTTAACATTTGTCGACCCTCCAGAGAGAAACTTCAATAGTTGCAGTTGAGTGAGAACTAGTTAACGAGACTATCATGAGAATTTCCTCATATGACCGTTGAATTATCTCATTAGTGATGTGGTCTGGGAGAGGATTACGCACACGGCCGTGTAAAGTTAAGTCTGTGAACAGTCTTGCAACGTTGGAATGGACAGAAGCACAAATATAATCCGACAATCGGAGGGAGAAATTAGTACGTTGAATCATCAGGGCATTTGTATTCGTTCCTCCGTCACGCATTAGGATATTAGGAGGGACCGCCTCCGTGGTCTAGTGGTAGAGCGTCCGCCCGGTGACCGCCTCCTTGGTCTAGTGGTAGAGCGTCCGTCCGGAGAGCGGAAGGTCCGGAATTCGATCCCCGGCCGCGTCATACCAAAGGTGGTACTTGTTGTTACCATGCCTGGCGCTCGGCATTAAGGAGTCAGTATACTGTATTTGTGTGGGGTATTCATGTTAAACTGCGGCATGGTATCTCAGTGGGCTAGCACAACAAAGCCGGCATTAGTGCGGACTGGTACAAGCGCAGGCGCAGGCGCACGCGCACACACGGCGCTATATAAGTGCAATAATCTTGAAGGCGACGTGAAACCCCATTTCCCCTCACCTCACCACACGCCAGGAGACCATGCCCAATATAAACATAAAACGTCAACGCCAGAGAAGAACCAGTCTCGATTAACTGCCATTGCCAGTGATGGCGATGACATGAAAATCAGTGATGAGACCAGGTGTTCGCGAAAAGGGTCCCTATGTCCTGTTCTGCCGGTAGCATCCGCCACTTGTTCATAAAAAGTAAGTGTTCGTTTGTTGCCCGACGCCGCACAACAAAACTCCTGTCATACGTGAGTGAGTATGGTTTTCACACATTGTACCCATGTCGGGAATCGGACCTGGGTCTTCGGCGTGACGAGCGAACGCTTTAACCTCAAGGCTCTCTCTCACACACACACACACACACACACACACACACACACACACACACACACACACACACACACACACACACACACACACACGTCATGTGACGGTCTGTAAATAATTGAGTAATGGAACAGAAAATCGTATACGATACCGTATTTACTGATTTTGTAACACCCGCCACTCATACAATTTGCGTTTAAAAAGCTGCCTGTAAAGTTTAATCAAACACACACACACACACATGGGACTTAACACGTACGTTCCAGTTAGTTTGTTTTTCAAAATATTATATGCTGACCTTGATTTGTCCATGCTCTTAAATAGTCTGAAAATGCATATTTGGATCTGTACTATTTTTTTACACTGAAAACTTTACTCTGAATGCTACATATCCAGGTGAAAATATTACACAACTACATTTTACCTTGACCTTGACCTTTGGAATAAATGCCATTGGTATGTGACGTGGTAGGATTTATTAAGAAACATGAGGTAATTATGCCTTAGATAGTTACAAGGATATAACCATGTTGGGGACATTTCAAAACGTGACCAACTAGTGACCAAGTACCATCACCAACAAGCGCCATCTTTTAACATCTTGTTGTATGACGCGCGAGTTAATCGAACCACCGACCTTCCCCTCTCCGGGCAGGCGCTCTACCCAACTACTTCAGCCAACAACGCAAAACGTAGTTATAGATCTAAAATCCTGAACAATGAACGTACAGGACAAGACAACTGACGTTTTGAAAGAAACCAGACTGTTTTCTCGGGAGAAGAGATATTTGACGTGACAGGTGTTCTTGTAAGCTGTCAATAACGGTACCAGAGTGGCATCGTGCTTCTGAAAAATACCAGACAAGGATTAATACTGATGTACTTATATCATTCCTTGTCAATATCCATCATTTTGATGTTGATATAAGAAAAAAACATGTTTGTTCAAAAGATCTATTTCATTGATATGTGGCAGCACAATCATGGGTGTCATTTTTGTATAACATATTATTTGGAACAATTTTAGACACATTTTTTTCGACTCGAGATAAGACAAAAATAAGGAAACCAAATCTGTGATTTCTCATTTAATCAGGATCAGTCGGAATTTGTATATATGAATTATTTGGCAAAATATCCAATCGAAATGTTTAAATATGAATGTATACTACTCAAACATATTAAGGGTCATTAAAGTGAGTGAGTGAGTGAGTTCGGTTTTACGCCGCTTTTAGCAATATTCCAGCAATATCACGGCGGGGGACTCCAGAAATGGGCTTCACACATTGTACCCATGTCGGGAATCGAACCCGGGTCTTCGGCGTGACGAGCGAACGCTTTAACCACTAGGCTACCCGACCGCCCCGGGTCATTAAAGAATCGGTTCATCAATAACTTAGCTTAGTAGCATACACGGGTCTGTGCCGAAGAACCACTCCTAGCCTACTGGAGTCTGAGCAGTCAGGATCGCATGTCTTTCACATCAGAGTGTTTGTTTATTTGTTCACTTGTTTGCCGCAACCAGCAATATTCCAGCTATAAGACGGCGGTCTGTAAATAATCGAGTCTGAGCCAGACACTCCAGTGATTGTTGATGTTTGTTTGTTGTTTAACGCCGCACTCAGCAATATTCCAGCTATATGATGGCGGTCAGTAAATAATCGAGTCTGGACCAGGCAATCCAGTGATAGACATCATGATCATCGATCTGCGCAATTGCGATGCGTTGACTTGCATCAATCAAGTCAGCAAACCTGACCACCCGATTCCGTAAGTCGCCGTTTACGACAAATATAGCCGACTTTAAAGACAAGCATGGGTTGCTGAAGATCTATTCTAAGCCGGAATTTCACGGGTCTCTGTCTCAGGTATATGTATTTACTTCTGAGAAGTCTTTATTCTCTTAATGGAACCGTATCCGTGGTCTAGTGGATAGAGTGTCTGCCCGGAGAGCGTCATTCTAGCCCATGGAGCATGAACATATAGATGTGTGTGCATGGTAAAACGGATGTCTTTGGATGGCATATTTTCTTGGTTTTGATATCGTAAGGTCGATAGTTCGACCCTCTGGTCGCGTCATACCGAAAGACGTTAAAAGATACTTATTGTTACCCTGACTGCCGCTCCGCATAAAAGGCATAAAACACGGACTGGCCGGTTCGAAGCCAGTATACTATGTCTGAGTGGGGTATCCATGTTATACTGCGGCATGGTATCTCAGTGGACTAGCACTATTATGACGACATTAGTGCGGACTAGTAGAAACATCCACATACATACGTGAACGTCGCGATATGAATGAAATAGTCTGAAGTCGACGTGAAACCTCTTTCCACCTTACCACATGAATGCAAAGAGAAATTATGAGGGCTGGGATCAAGAGATGAATGGCAATATGCATCAAACATTTTGATTGCATAATTGTCAGTTCTTTCAATTTCAAGGTAAGATAATTTCTTAAGTTAAAAACTGAGAGTGCTCTAAATTGGCACTTACAATCGGAAATGGCAGCGAATTCAAAATAATCTGCAATAAAATTTGTTATTTATAGATATACAGGTCACACAATGTTCTATTTCAGCCGATGGCTGCGGTAAAGGTATTATTTCCGAAGCATAATTGTTTTCATGTTCACGCTATCTTTCAGACGCAAGGTCGTATCAGAAGCCGGGGGGAAGGCATAAAGACCTAAGGTCCACCACATATATCAGGGAGGGACGAAAGTGGACAAAATATTGATCGCCCGCCTTATATGAGTCTGTATGGCTATTTAGAAGCATTCCCCCATCAGGGATATCTGGTGAAGTGGTTCCTACACTCCTCAAAAACTCTTGTCCCAAACACTTGACTATAGTAACAAATATTCGAACATTCCCACATTGCAATAAGCACATATATCATATATGCATACTCCCCAGGGGGGGGGGGGGGGGGGGGCTGAGAATAATATTTGAGAACGAAGAACAAGCCGTTGGTTTGGTAGATCCACGTGCAGCAGTTAAAAATTGCCAAACAGCTTTTTAGGGGGCATCCGCACAACACAGAGAGAGAGAGAGAGAGAGAGAGGAGGGAGGGAGAGAGAGAGAGAGGGGAGAGAGAGAGGAGGGAGGGAGAGAGAGGGAGAGAGGGAGAGAGAGAGAGACGTAGGAATGGAACAAATGGGTGTCAACCACACCAAGATTGCAAGAAACGTCAACTGAAGACGTGCAACCATCGTCAGACTGTTTGACCGTTACAGACAGTAGCGGTAGGCAGAGCACAGGACAGGGCAAGTCAGGCAGACCACAAGTGACGACGCCACATGATGACCGGTACATGCGTTCTTTCATTTCCGCAACAGGTTCGTCATAGCAACGGAAACGGCATCAACACAGGACCCAGCATAAGTCAAAGCACTGTGCAACGACGTATCCGTGGAATGGCCTTGACCCATGGACATCAACGTTGAAGACGACATTGGGCAAGGACAGTACAAGGCCGGCTGATCCGGATCCATGACTGGCAGAGAGTGTTTTTTAAAGACGAAAACAGATTCTGCCTATTCTATTATGATGGTGGTGCTCAGGTGTGTCGTCACATGGGGGAACGATTGGCGTCAGGCTGCATTCGGGAAGTGCATCCATATGATGGCGGCGGTTATGGTTTGGTGAGGAATTTGTAGCAACCTACGGACGGGACTTGTCATCATCCGTAGCAACATCAACGGCCAGATCTACAGGGATGACGTTCTTCAACCTGTGGTGTTACCATTCCTTCGTGAACAGCAGCAGGAACACTCATACAGCACAACAGCGCCAGGCCGCACAGCACACACCAAGAGTCGTCCGGAGTTACTTCTTGGTCTAGTGGTAGAGCGTCCGCCCGGAAAGCGGAAGGTCCGGGGTTCGATTCCAGGCCGCGTCATACCAAAAGACGTTAAAAGATCGTACTTGTTGTTACCCTGTCTGGTGCTCGGCATTAAGAGGCTTAAACAAGGACTGGTCGGCTACGCAAGGACTGTCAAACTGCGGCATGTTATCTCAGTGAGCTAGCACTATAAATCGGCATCAGTCCGGACTAGTACAAGCAGCCACACAAACACACACACGTACATGCACGTCGCTATATAAGTGCAATAATCTTGGACACAACGTTAAACCCCATTTCACCTCACCTCACTTCTTGGCTTGCACAACCTCGCCCTTCTTCTTTGGACAGCTCGCTCACCAGATTTAAACCCCATTGACCACTTGTCAGATCAAGAGGCGTCCTCGTCACCACAGAACCGTCAACAGCTGAAATCCGCACTGAGGGACAAGTGGCAACGGATTCCCAATGACGTCTTCGCGCTGTTGACGACATCGATGAGACCAGCGCGCATTGCTGCTCGTGGGGATATATTCGCTATTGAGAATGTCTGGCATCTGTGAACCATCTCACTCTGCACATTCCTATGGACAGACCGCCTCCGTGGTCTAGTGGTAGAGCGTCCGCCCGGAGAGCGGAAGGTCCGGGGTTCGATTCCCGGCCGCACCATACCAAAAGACGTTAAAAGATGGTACTTGTTGTTACCCTGCCTGCGCTCGGCATTAAGGGGCTAAAACAAGGACTGGTCGGCTCGGAGTCAGTATACTGGGTCTGAGTGGGATATTCATGTTAAACTGCGGCATGGTATCTCAGTGAGCTAGCACTATAAATCGGCATCAGTCCGGACTAGTACAAGCAGCCACACAAACACACATACGTACATGCACGTCGCTATATAAGTGCAATAATCTTGGACGCGACGTTAAACCCCATTTCACCTCACCTCACATTACAATGTTCAGTGAAATTGCGACGCCCATGTTCCTTGAGACGCCATGTCCGTCCCATGTTGTGAGATACTTATCTACATTATGCATGTACTATCACCTCTGATACCCGAATCAAATACATCACCTGAAATAACTTTTTCTTGTTTATTTCCTTTTTAGCATAGTTTATACTTTCTTTTATCCCGGCAAGAAAGCACGCGGACACTATTACGTGAAGGAAACCATTTAGATAACAGCATATTTGTGTACTAAAACAAGGTTACAAGGTGCAAATAACGTAAGTGTTCCACTTTGGGAAACGTTCAACGGTTCGTCAGCAGAATAGAGTGAACAAAAGAATGCCATTAGGCTTTAGCCTTCAGCGTTTAATTCCAATATGGTGTAAAGTTTTAGCTGGCTTAACACACAAATCACGAGGGCAGATCGATTCGTCAACTATTTATACAATACAGTGACTGTTAACCTTCTAGCGTCTAACGGGAAGCTGACAATGAAAATCGAGTGTACACTGATGCATTGACCGGGGCAATGATGCAATGTTTTAAGCATGCTTTAAGGTGTGTTTTTGGCGTATTATAAATATGCACATTATGTCATTATAACAAATCGTTTGTAACGTAATGGGGGCGGTCGGGTAGCCTAGTGGTTAAAGCGTTCGCTCGTCACGCCGAAGACCCGGGTTCGATTCCCGACATGGGTACAATGTGTGAAGCCCATTTCTGGTGTCCCCCGCCGTGATATTGCTGGAATATTGCTAAAAGCGGCGTAAAATCATACTCACTCACTCACTATAACGTAATGCCTCAACGCCATTAAATGTGACATTTACGTGTACGACAACACCTCACGTGCCTACTACCTGGTACATCCTGAAAAAACACTCGGCCTTGAAATAACAACATGGCTAAAAAGTTGGGTTTTTTCAATATCACTGTTTCTTGCACTCAGGAAAACAAACATATTGGTGAGATATACAAGCTGAACTTCCCTAAATACTGTCAGATTAGATTCGTTATTTACAATATCAATGTATTGTCTTACTTGGGTTTTTACGGTAATATATTTAGAGAACTATATTTGGCACTAATGGCCGTATGTAGAAAGTCTACATTACCCTAAAATATCTGGACGTCTTCGTAAATGTATCTGTGATCCTTCCTGGCATATGTATCAAAAGACATTTTGACCAAAAATCTCAAAATATTTTTCTTTTCATAGACTTATTGTAAGTGTAGGTCTTCGGCTACTCCGAAAGGGTGTTATCGTAGGAAGACAATTTAAATGTGTTTGTGAGAGAGTTGAAATTTAGCGTCGTATTTTAGCGCATTATTTCGGCGACGTCATTTGTGGTTCTATTCTTTTGCATAAAAAATATGATCACTCAAGATGACGAAATAGAATGTCCTTCAGTTTGGGAATACACACAGCCGTTATGTGTTATGGTGCATGTCTAATGTGCATAGACAGCAAATGAACCCGTGTATAAATCACGGGCGTCAAATGAGCCCCACTCCGTGCATGGACTTTAAGCGAACCCTACCGTTGCCTGATATTGAAGCAATGTGTAGAGTATACGATGGTGAGGTGAAATGGGGTTTAACGACGCGTTCAAGATTATTGCACTTATAAAGCCTTACATGCACGTGTGAGTGTAGCTGCTTGTACTTGTCCGCACTAATCTCGGTTTTATAGTGCTAACCCACTGAGATACCATGCTAAAGTTTAACACAAATACCTCACTCAGACTCCGAGCCAGTCCTTGTTTTAGCCCCTTAATGCCGAGCGTCAGGCAGGGTAACAACAAGTACCATATTTTAACGTCTTTTGGTATGACACGGCAGGGAATCGAACCCCGGACCTTCCGCTCTACCACTAGACCAGGGATGCGGTCCCGTAGGGTATATGTCCTCAGGGCTCTTGCAGATGTCATTTGAGCGCTCGCTGGCTTCTCTCTCTCAAGAACAAGGCCGTGTCTTGATTCGTTGGTTAAAAAAAGCACCGCATAACGGCCATCTTTATTCCAGGGACCCGTGAAGATCCGGGGTAGAATAGGTCTTCAGCAACATATGCTTGCCGTAAAAGGCGACTATGCTTGCCGTAAAAGGCGACTATGCTTGTCGTAAGAGGCGACTGACGGGATCGGGTGGTCAGGCTCGCCGACTTGGTTGATGCATGTCATCGTATCCCAATTGCGTGGATCGATACTTATGATGTCAATCACTGGATTGTCTGGTCCAGACTCGATCTTTTACAGACCGCTGTCATATAGCTGGACTATTGCTGAGTGCGGCGTTACTGAATAACAAACAAACAAAACTTTATTCCAGGGTAATGTAGGGTGTGTACAAATCCGTGAAGTATTGACCATGCATGCCTTCGACCCAGATAAGTTTAATAGTTGGAAATGTTGGTGGCTATTCTGGGATGATGCAGCTAAATAAAAACGACTTGTAAATAAAAGAGAGTGGACCAGACAAACCAGTGATTAATATCATGATCAACGATCCACGCCGTCCGGGTACGATGACACGAAAGCAACCAGATCAATGAGCCTGGCAACCCCATCCTTTTTGTTGTCTCGTAGAACAAGCGAGTGGTACCCGTCCGTAAGAGTTGCCTGAGGTGCATTCACGTGCTTTTTTCTCGACGGGACGACCGCCTCCGTGGTCTAGTGGTAGAGCGTCCGCCCGGAGAGCGGAAGGCCCGGGGTTAGATCCCCGGCTACGTCATACCAAAAGACGTTAAAAGATGGTACTTGTTGTTACCCTGTCTGGCGCTCGGCATTAAGTGGCTAAAACAAGGACTGGTCGGCTCGGAGTCAGTATACTGTGTTTGAGTGGGGTCTTCATGTTAAACTGCGGCATGGTATCTCAGTGGGCTAGCACTATAAATTGGCATCAGTCCGGACTAGTACAAGCAGCCACACACACAAACACACACGTGCATGCACGTCGCTATATAAGTGCAATAATCTTGGACGCTAGGTTAAACCCCATTTCACCTCACTTCTAGACGGGACACCTTTAGGACAAGATCAGAGCTAATTCACGAACACCTTGTGTCTTAGTAACTTTCCAAATAAGTGTAGGTTTCCATGAAGATGTTGCTTCATTTTGTCAGTATACTGGGTCTGAGTGGGATATTCATGTTAAACTGCGGCATGGTATCTCAGTGAGCTAGCACTATAAATCGGCATCAGCAGCTACACAAACACACACACGTTCATGCACGTCGCTATATAAGTGCATAATCTTGGACGCTAGGTTAAACCCCATTTCACCTCACCTCTAGACGGGACACCTTTAGGACAAGATCAGAGCTAATTCACGAACACCTTGTGACTTAGTAACTTTCCAAATAATAGTAAGTTTCCATGAAGATGTTGCTTCATTTTGTTGATTTGTGTCGTTTTTAATGATGGCTCACGTTTTCATTGCACTGGAATGTCAATGCTACATTAACGTTCCTCCGTCAACAGAGAATACTCTCTGCCTCTATGTGTAAAATCGTGATGTCAGAGTACAAAGAAGTATTAAAGGGAACTTGTAATAACGAGTTGCACTCTCGGGACAAGTTCAAGGTCACTAACACTTCTGTTGTTCCGCAGATTCGTTTGGTGTCTTAAGGTGACAAAGAACGATCCGTCAAATCTTTACAGTCTCATTAAAAAAGGCTCTTGACTTATAACCCAGGCCACAAATCTCGCTCTTCTTCTAATCGTTTACAATTTCCAATCAGTTCTGGGGGCCGGGTTTTCATCAATGTTGTCGCAACATCCGAAACTTCAAATAATCACAGACGTGTGAACGATATCCGATCAAACATCATGATAAACAATTAAAACGCACACTTAAAAATGGTTTCAGAGAGATGCCTCGGTGAATATCGGATGAAACAGGTTCCATTGAGCGTAAAGGGCAAAATAGTTGTGAAACGTATATGTATCACTCGAGATCAGTGATGACACAGGTGTTCAAGAAAGGGTTAACCCTCATTCTCAAACGTAAAGAAAATAAAATATAAATACAAATATGTTTGACGCATTAATATTTTTCTGAAACAGAAAAGCGCTAATATACTGAGCGATGTTATGAAGTATTCATTCACTCACTCACTCTCACACACACACACACGGCGGCGGGGGACACCAGAAATGGGTTTCATACATTATACCCATGAGGGGAATCGAACCTGGGTCTTCGACGTGACGAGCGAACGCTTTAACCACTAGGCTACCCAACCGCCCTCGTAGAATATAAGAACAAGTGTTTTACCGCAACATCACTCAACGAGCTACACGGTTTTGTGCGTTTATTCGGCATATCGATGGTACAGTGTATAACAGCATCAGTCGGACACGCAGCCAATGACGGCCTCTGCCAACATCAGCACCCATCTGATCATTGATCATGTCAAGCCAGGCAGTGTTGCAATCCCAGCACTCTGTACTACAGATGTAAACACACAAACCCAAACCGCCGCTTCAATACAATAACATGAGGTAATAACAAACACTGAATGCCTTGATCCAGTCTGGACACATTCCAATACATTACGGAAGGGAATCTGTGAACGTGGTCCCAGCGTTAACCCCAGACAGGAACTACTATACATGATCATCTTCCATTTATTACCACCATCTAATATAGATAATAATGTTTCAATACAAATCACGGGAAGAAAAATATGCAACTTAAGTGTCTCCTGTGAATATTAGATGAGCCTTTGGATCATGATGTCGTAACACTGTCTCCAAGGGGGGTCTCGGATGAGGGAATTTCAATTTGGTAAATTGACCATTGCGTAAAGAATTTGTCAGACGCAGTTTATGTACGTATCTGGCAATAAAGCTTAATAGAAAATGTCAATCTTGATACAAGCACCATGGTACTGCCAAATGTGATTTGGTTGGTTGGTTTGTTGTTTTACACCGCACTCAGCAATATTCCAGCTATATGACGGCGGTCTGTAAATAATCGAGTCTGGAACAGACAATCCAGTGATTTACATCATGAACATCAATCCATGCAATTGGGATCGATGACATGCATCAGCCAAGTCAGCGAGCCTGACCACCCGATCCCGTTAGTCGCCTTTTACGACAAGCATAGTCGCCCTTTACGGCAAGCATAGGTTCCTGAAGACCTATTCTACCCCGGATCTTCACGGGTCTGCCAAATGTGAACATCCATTGGCAATGTCACTACAGCGGTGTGGTGGCCTAGTGGGTAAAGCGTAAGCTCGTCATGGCAAAGGACCGGGTTTGAGTCCCACATGGATACACCATTTGAAACCCATTTCTGGTGTCCTGCTGTGATAGGTCTGGATATGTTTTGAAGCGGCGTAAAACACAACTCGTTTACTCTTTCATATGTCGATGTCAAAGTTGTGTTAGGGTGGAAAAAATCAAAATCTTTAAATGTGAACTTTTGTTCTGGTCTGACAACTATAACTTCCACTGAATTGAATTCTTTTGAATTTTTGAAGACCCACTTTGATTAACTCCGCTTTAATCAGTTCTTGCTTGATTGTTGTCGGAATTTATATCAGGAGTTGGTGGTACATTGCTGGACCCTGCAATACATAGCTCTTTCTCAGACCCGTGAAGATCCAGGATATAATAGGTCTTCAGCAACCCATGCTTGCCGTAAAAGGTGACTATGCTTATCTTAAAAGGCGACTAACGGGATCGGGTGGTCAGGCTCGCTGATTTGGTTAATGCATGCCATCGATCCCAATTGCGTGGATCGATGCTCATGATATTAATCACTGGATGGTCTGGTCTAGACTCGATTATTAACAGACCGCCGTCATATATAGCTGGAATATTGCTGAGCGCGGCGTTAAACAACAAACCAACCAACCAAGCAACCAGCTCTTTTTCAGGTGATATGAAAATTCGCACCAGCAGGAAGAAATACATCATGATTGCCACATACTTCCTTTTCAGATAAATCACTCCATCAATGCCAGGTCTCTTGTACTGACAGTTCATATCAAGCTGTGATAAATGAAAGTGATGTTCTCTAACGCTTCTCACTTGGAACAATGGCACATGTTCTGATGCAATTCAACAACACATGCAAGAACAGTTATTCAGACTGAGACTGTGAATCCTTCCACTTACCATGTTACGAATAGATTGGATCTACTAGGAAATGCTTTCAAGTGGCCATTCTCTCGTTTTGCCCACGTTTTGGCATACACTTCAGCAGCATCCATGATTACATTTGAAGTTATAATCCCAATTGATTTGACATTGTTCTCGGTATTTGGTCCAGTCTGACAAAATCTGTCGAAGTGTCAGTTATCGAGAGATCACCAGTCTGATGACATGCGCAGCAAGAACATAGCAAAAACGCAATGTTTGGCATGTTTGCCGTAAGAGGCGACTATGCTTGTCATAAAAGGCGACTAACGGGATCGGGTGGTTAGGCCCGCTGACTTGGTTGATGCATGTCATCATATCCCAATTGCGTGGATCGATGCTCATGATGTCAATGAATGGTCCAGACTCGATTATTTACTGACCACCTTCATATAGCTGGAATATTGCTGAGTGCGGCGTTAAACAGCATACAAACATCAACAATCACTGAGTGTCTGGCTCAGACTCGATTATTTACAGACCGTCGTCATATAGCTGGAATATTGCTGAGTGTGGCGTTACACACAAAAAAAACCATTTGATAAATACCAGCCGCTGCAATAAAACTCACCTAGGCAAATATACTCTGTAACCTTTTATTGGGTTGAGAGTTAAGGATAGACATCGGGAAAGGCTTCATTACCACAAATATTGAGACAGATTTGATATTAATATTAAATGTCGTGACAATACACGCAGATTTAGGAGGAAGTCGCTTCGAATATATCCATTTGCACTTCAGTGTCCTTGGATCTAATTAAAGGATGCGCACTACCGGTTTCCATTTCAAAGTAGTATTCGTTATCAGCAGTTTAATTAGAACAGGTATGATAGTTACAGCCCAAGAAGATAGGCGATATTGATATATGGCGCTTTCATTTTACATCGTGTAAGATAGAAGAGCACCTTACTTTTGTGCGGGAACTATAGACGATGAAAAGAAGCCAAACTTTGTTTAAGGTCTGCAGCAGTTCATTTTAGTTCTTCAGCAACCCATGCTTGTGGTAAGAGGCAACTAACGGGATCGGGTGGTCAGACTAGCTATCTTGGTTGATGCATGCCATTGTATCTCAATTGCATCGATCGATGGATTTTCTTTTCCAGACTCGATTATTTACAGACCCCCGTCATATAGCGGGGATATTGATGTGTGCGGCGATAAACAAACACACAAACAAACAAGTCCATGAGTCTTTGCTTAGTTGTGTTCCTTCTACGTTCAAAACCGTCTCCGTGTTCTAGTGTACAGAGCCTCTGCCAACATCACGGAAGGTCGGTGGTTCGTTCTCTTGACCTGACCCGTGAAGATCCGGGGTAGAATAGGTCTTCAGCAACCCATGCTTGCTGTAAAAGGCGACGATGCTTGTCGTAAGAGGCGACTAACGGGATCGGGTGGTCAGGCTCCTTGACTTGGTTGATGCATGTCATCGATCCCAATTGCGTGGATCGATGTTCATGATATAATAACTGGATTGTCTGGTCCAGACTCGATTATTTACAGACCGCCATCATATAGCTTGAATACTGCTGAGTGCGGCGTTAAACAACAAACCAATCAACGTTTTCTTGACCGCGTCATACCGGCGGACGGTAAACGATGGCGACCCTCCAGGCGGTCGGCATTAAGGGGATCAAACGGCTCGGAATGGTCGGCTCGGAATCAGCATGATATGTCTGAGTTGGATGTCCGTGAAAAGTACGGCATCTCAGAGGTCCAGGGCCCACCTGCCAAAAATGATCTTAGTGCTAAGACTATTGTAAGCCTATGTTAAAGTATGGGAGTTAAGATTATCTTAGCACTAAGATCGCTTTGTGCAAGTGGGCCCTTGACTATAAAACCAGTCATACTCCTGACTAATACATGCACCCACAATGTATGATCGCTATATAATGTTAAATATTCGTGAACGCGAAGTAAAACCCCATTTGACCTCGGGTTACACTTGATGTCACAATGGCACATATCTGTCAATCATTTCCCAACCAATGTGATTTTAACACAAGTACATCGTCTATCAATTAAATGGTTATTTCAACAGACACTGATTGACGGATGTTGTTGAGTTGAGTATGGGATATTCATGAAACGTAGCCTCGTTTTACTCGCGCATACTAATTTGAATCTTGCCTCGTGATTTCTCGTGATTTCTCGTCCCGTCACCGATTCCTACTCGAGTGACTATGGAGAACTGGTCTTTGATTATTTATTAGAACAAGGACCGGAAATAAACGCAGAGTAAATCAAAGACCGCCCGTATTGAGAACTCGGCGTGGTGAGACTGTCAAACAACCATCAAACGCCATAGATTAGATTATCAGATAATGGCGCAACCTGGCGCTGGCGACACGTGTCTGGCATACATAGCACTGTTGTCATGTGGTCACGGCAAGCATTTACAGTGACTGAAAAAACTCTGTAGCTATTTGCACAAAGTTATTCGGGAAGATGGTGTTACAACATCTTTATCAGATCAGAATATTGACTATGTATGCTCTGATTAAAAACTGCTTCTGGTTAGTTAAAGACATAATTGTCATATTCATAAGATTCTGACTATATCAGTAGCATTTGTTCTTTAATAGTAATGATACCAGGTGCTAGCGAACAAGTGAGGTATCCTGTCACCCGTCACAAACACATGCAAAGGAAAGTCAATTGTTCACCTGCAGAAAACACGGAAACATATGGTACAAGTAAAAATAAGGAATTGCGTCGGACATCTTTTTGTCACTGATGTCTCAAGTTTGGAAATATTCTCAACATGTCTACTTTAAAACGTTTTGAAAACTTTACTGAAGATTTGAATGTCATATGTCGGTCATTAAAATCTAAAATATAGTGAAGGTTGATTATTGAAAACTTGAAGTCATCCCTCTTGTCATACAATCTTGCGGATAGTGTTTATTTCACTCTGAATCTTTATATATAGATACCTATATGAAACAGGTGGTCAGTTAAAAAACTGGAAGGAAATTGACTGTTTGACCATTATTAAACGATATCAGATCATCGATGTACGGAAGCTTAAAATTCTTGGCCAAATTCCCTTGTTTGATTTTCCGAATCCGCGCAAAAATTCATATACATTAAACTACGGTTATAACGAACTCAACGGGACCACTAATTTTAATTCGTTATAACCGTAGTTCGTTATAACCATGTATACAGCATAACTACAGCAAATAGTCGGGACAAAAAAGTAAGTTCGTTATATCCGTCAGTTCGTTATAAGCGTGTTCTTTATAAACGTAGTTTACTGTACCTCTACAGTAATATATCAGCAGGACGGAGAGCACATTCGGTGCCCATGGGGATGCCTACTTCTTGTCTAAATATCCTATCCCCAAATTAGATAACTCGATACAAGTCGGAAGTAGGAGTAATCGACTGGACCACCCGTGTCACCCATCTGTATGCCGGATGCTAAGCGTCCCAATAGAAGTGGATTGGCTGGTGGCACTCTTTGGTCCCTTCTCCTGTGATCGCATGAAGTTTGTCTCAACACACCATTGATTAATACCCTAAGCCTTTTACAGATAGAACACGAGTGACGACCCTGTTTCGACCGATTTCGGGACTTGGCTCAGGTGTTGCCGGAATAATAATTCATAATTCTGTAGAAAACGTGTACCCATTCGATATGAATAAAAACACCTTTCCATATTAAGTCTTTGAAATGCATTTAGAAGTGATACACATAAGGAAGAGTAGTTATGAATGTCAACCCATTCATTATGAGGAACACAACGTTTCGGAGTATATTCTTACTCCTTCCGCAGGGACCCGCGAAGATCCGGAGTAGAATAGGCCTTCAGCAACCCATGCTTGCCGTAAAAGGCGACTACGCTTGTCGTAAGAGGCGACTACGCTTGTCGTAAGAGGCGACTAACGGGATCGGGTGATCAGGCTCGCTGACTTGGTTTGATGCAGGTCATCGATCCCAATTGCGTGGATCGATGCTCATGATATCAGTCACTGGATCTTCTTGTCCAAATTCGATTATTTACAGACCTCCGTCATATAGCTGGAATATTGCTGAGTGCGTCGTTAAACAACAAACCAAACCAACCAACCTTCCTCAGGTGGTGCTTATGTTTACTCCACCTGATGAACGTTGTGTTCGTCATAATCAAGAAATTGACATCCATAAATTCTCTTCCTTTCCATAGTCATAAGAAATCTTTGCCAAAAGCAGGGTCGATGTTATGATTCCGATAATAGCATGAACATGGTTTTTTTTTAAATACAACAATATAGTGACGATACCAGGTATTCGCGAAACAGTGAGCGTATCCTGTGCCACCTGTGGCACCCGTCACAAACACATGCAAATGCAAGTCAATTGTTCACCTGAAAAAAAAGACGGGAACACTTAGTACAAGCGAAAAGCTGAGCGTGTTGGTTGTTTGAAACCCGCGTAGGCGGTATGAAGGATAAAATATACCTCTTCACCGCGACGCTTGGTGTTAATGTATGTTTTAGTTTGTGTTAGTGTGGATAGGGCGATATTTCAGATGTGAGAATAACAGGATAATTCATTTCAAAGAAATCTGGTTACTGCAGCAAAACGAAAGAAACTTGTGAATGTCATACTGGGATTCAAATCGTGATAAATATCAATAATTAGAAAAAAAATGTGTTCAAAGAGCCGTCTTTAATGTCTGTTTTGTGGACACAGATCTGAGAGAGACCTTATATGCTAATTACACAAGAAATCGCTCATCTTCCTGTCTCACTGGGACTTCACAGAACATTCTCAAAGTGTCCAGATACTTTCAAGACGTTTTTCATTGGAAAATGGAAAAAGCAGATGCGGAACATTGAAGGGTCTTCCACATTTTGATATCTAATTAAGATATGTAGTCAGTCGACTATCTGTAAAGATATGGTTCAAAATAACACCAGCATAGTGATAATACACCAAAAAAGTACTTGTTTTTAACCACACAGAATCCTTTATTAGGAATTGATGGTCTCAGTAGCCTGTCTGTAAGGATAAAACTTGTATATGAAAGAGAGCGAATGAGAGAGACAGACAGAGAAGCGAGAGACAGACAGACAAAGAAGCGAGAGACAGAGAGAGAGTGAGAGTGAGTGAGAGACAGACAGACAGAAGCGAGAGAGAGACAGACAAAGAAGCGAGAGACAAAGAGAGAGTGAGAGAGAGAGAGACAGACAGACAGAAGCGAGAGAGAGACAGACAAAGAAGCGAGAGACAAAGAGAGAGTGAGTGTGAGTGAGAGAGAGACAGACAGAAGCGGGGAGAGACAGACAAAGAAGCGAGAGACAGAGAGAGAGTGAGAGTGAGTGAGAGACAGACAGACAGAAGCGAGAGAGAGACAGACAAAGAAGCGAGAGACAGAGAGAGAGTGAGAGTGACTGAGAGACAGACAGACAGAAGCGAGAGACAGACAGACAAAGAAGCGAGAGACAGATAGAGAGTGAGAGTGAGTGAGAGACAGACAGACAGAAGCGAGAGAGAGACAGACAAAGAAGCGAGAGACAAAGAGAGAGTGAGAGAGAGAGACAGACAGACAGAAGCGAGAGAGAGACAGACAAAGAAGCGCGAGAGAGAGAGAGTGAGAGACAGACAGACAGAGAAGCGAGAGAGAGAGAGTAAGAGACAGACAGACGGAAAAAGAAGCGAGAGCGAGTGAGTGAGTGAGAGACAGGCAGACAGAGAGACAGGCAGACAGACAGAGAAGCGAGAGCAAGACAGTCAGAGAAGCGAGAGAGAGAGAGAGAGACAGACAGACAGACGGACAAAGAAGCGAGAGCGAGTGAGTGAGTGAGAGACAGGCAGACAGAGGAGCGAGAGAAAGAGAGACCAACAGAGAGAGAATTAGAAAAAAACCTGTTAATCCATTTAAACGTCTTTCTGTAGGTTTCATGTATATAAGTGAGTGAGTGAGTGGCTGCTTTGTGTCAGATTAATGTAGGAGGAAGCCCTAATTTATGCAGAACTGAGATATTTACCGATTTCATGAAACGATAGAGAATGGGTGTGGCACTGAAAAACCAAAAAAAATAATCGATTATGGGATTCGTGAAACGATCATCGGATTCTGGCAATGCATATCGAATTGTAGATTGTCCCTCAGTGTATAACCAAAAGCCGGGACATCATTGGTGTCATGCCATTAACTCGTCACGATTAGAATTTAGGATCGATTCCTACACCCAGGAACCATATGTGAAGCCATTTCATAGTCATACACGATTATCAAGTGTTTATTATGTCCATTCTGTTACGATTGATACTTTGGTCTATTTGGAAGGTGACATCAGCAACTCCATTTCTTTCGTCAGTAATACCCAACTGCATGTATCTCGCACATCAGTTTCAAATATCAAATATAATATAATCATCCTGTCATTCGAATACGACTATGGAAGCTATAGCAGCGGTTGGGTCCAGGGTATTAATCATAACTGAATATACAAAATACCCTTGATAATCGAGGATGATCCACTGTGTCCCACGGTGATGTTGAAGACGTATTGTAAACACTATGCTGACGTTCGCTCGCGTCACATATAGCAAGGTTTATAGCTATGACTAGGTATCAGGCAAGATAGAAAGAACGCTTACTGGCTCAGTTTATGAGATAATGGTGTTTTATAGGATGCGAATGGTTGGTGTTACAAATCTGCTGATTATGCATCTCGACTGTCCTGTCTGACGATACATTGTATGGATCAATGTACTTGTGAAACCATCATGGTAGACGGTACCCAGTCTGCCCTGGTCAGTTTACACGACGCCGTGTGTCTGTATTGTACATTTAAAGTCAGATGCTGTCCACGTCAGGTTATGTACAACATTTATCATCAATGCAACTTTAAATCATAAATAAGTTTTGTCAATGACGCTTTCCATGGAGTATCAACATGAAATTTGTAATTCAATCAGCCCCAGTCTTTGGTGTGGAGGTACAAGCAAGCGTGTTCTTTCAACAAGTGAGTGAGTATGTTTTTCTGCCGCTTTTAGCAATATTCCAACAATATCACGGCTGGGGACACCAGAAAAGGGCTTCACACATTGTACCCTTGTTAGGAATCGAACCCGGGTCTTCAGCGAACGCTTTAACCACTAGGCGACCCCACCGCCTCTCTTTCTACGAGACCGCCTCCGTGGTCTAGTGGTAGAGCGTCCGCCCGGAGAGCGGAAGGTACGGGGTTCGATCCCCGGACACGTCATACCAAAAGACGTTAAAAGATGGTACTTGTTGTTACCCGGTCGGCTCGGAGTCAGTATACTGTGTCTGAGTTGGGTATTCATGTTAAAACTGCGGCATGGTATCTCAGTGGGCTAGCACTATAAATCGGCATAGTCCGGACTAGTACAAGCAGCCACAAACACACACACACGTGCATGCACGTCGCTATATAAGTGCAATAATCTTGGACGCGTCGATAAAACCCAATTTAATCTCACCTCTTTCTACGAAGATTCCAAGGAGTGCTTACGACTCTTGCTCTTTATTATCAGTGTTACAGCATCCATGGCCTCGGTGATAGAAGTGAAGTCTCTTTCTGCATGGACCATAATGTTCCCGTGTTTTTACAGGTTAACATTTGACTTGCCTCTGCATGTGTTTGTGACAGGAGCCACCAGCGAGACAGGATACCTCACCTGTCGCTAACACCTGGTATCATCACTATTTGATAGTGATTCATAAACACAGGCTTATGATATAGCCGGAATCGTACAATGGACTCTGCTCTTAGTAAACATTTATTATGATAATTGTTTTGCCGCTTTTATTTATATCAAATGGCTACACGTTTACTACAGAAACGTTCAAGCCATCGGGAAATAGAGGGTCAAATCAGTCTCTGAATTGGGATTCCGGCAACGCCTGAGCCAAATCCTGAAATCCTGTTCTATCTGTAAAAAGCTTCCGGATATTTATCAGACGTGTGTCCGGATCAACTTCATGCGATCACAACCGAATCACGTATCAAGGGACCCCGCAGCATGACCAGCCAATCCACCTCCATTGGGACTCGAATGGCTACACGTTTACTACAGAAGCCATCGGGAAGCAGAGTGTCAAGTCAGTCTATGAATTATTATTCCGGCAACACCTGAGCCAAATCCTGAAATCGGTCGATTTACCCTTGTTATATCTGTAAAGGGCTTCCGGGTATTAATCAGTGGTGTGTCGAGACCAACTTCATGCGATGACAGGCGAAGCGACCAAACACTACGACCAGCCAATTCACTTCCATTGGGACTCTTAGCATCCGGCATACAGATTGGTGACACGGGTGGTCCAGTCGATTACTCCTACATCCGACTTATATCGAGTGAGTGACTTTGGGGACAGGATATTTAGACAAGAAGTAGGCATCCCTATGGGCACCGAATGTGCTCTACGTCCTGCTGATATGTCCTAAGAGTAAATTGGTTTAACCATAGACAGTCGTTATAACATGTGCTAAACTCAGTGAATGAGGGGCGGTCGGGTAGCCTAGTGGTTAAAGCGTTCGCTCGTCACGCCGAAGACCCGGGTTCGAATCCCGACATGGATACAACGTGTGAAGCCCATTTCTGGTGTTCCCCGTCGTGATATTGCTGGAATATTGCTAAAAGCGGCGTAAAACCAAACTCATTCAGTGATTGAGTAAACGTGGGTCCTTACTTACAAACCTACTCAATCGACCCGAACTAACGAGTCAGAAACATGTAATACAGCAATATGTCATTTTAAAACAGCATCCTTCTGAGGCCTTCATCTAGTTCCAAATGCTTTGACATTAACATGCTTTCCATCCCTTTAACGTACACCACACTCTCGTAAATTATCTACACTGCCGTGCAAAAGAAAGTTTACACTTGAAAATTGGATTTGACCAAACAATTTCAAACGTTGTCAAATCCTTATTGCTGAAAACAGTCGGAACACTGCAAACTTCCATCACAAAATACAACTATGATACCTGTATTAAATACACCACCATCGAATAACCATTAATCCTTTTTATTTCATGTTTGGCAACCATCAAACAAGGGTTATATTATCTTTAACCCGCATATTTCACATTTCAACGAAAACAATTCTATTGGAGACGTGTGAGGCAGGACCGACACGCTCACCTCTTCGCGAACATGTGGTATCATCGCTATTTGATAGTGAGTGAGTGAGTGAGTTGGGTTTAACGCCGTGTCAGCCTAATGTGGGAGGAAAGCCCAAAGTGATGCAGGTCTCAGACGTTTACCACTTCGGTGAAACCCACGATGGTGCTGACAAACCTAGAAACATAATCGGGGAGAACCGGGATTCGAACCCACAATCATAGGTTTCTGGCGCACCCAAGGGACGCAACTCTGCACAGCGAATCAAATATCAAATATAATATAATCATCCTGTCATTCGAATACGACTATGGAAGCTATAGCAGCGGTTGGGTCCAGGGTATTAATCATAACTGAATATACAAAATACCCTTGATAATCGAGGATGATCCACTGTGTCCCACGGTGATGTTGAAGACATATTGTAAACACTATGCTGATGTTCGCTCGCGTCACATATAGCAAGGTTTATAGCTATGACTAGGTATCAGGCAAGATAGAAAGAACGCTTACTGGCTCAGTTTAAAGAGATAATGGTGTTTTATAGGATGCGAATGGTTGGTGTTACAAATCTGCTGATTATGCATCTCGACTGTCCTGTCTGACGATACATTGTATGGATCAATGTACTTGTGAAACCATCATGGTAGACGGTACCCAGTCTGCCCTGGTCAGTTTACACGACGCCGTGTGTCTGTATTGTACATTTAAAGTCAGATGCTGTCCACGTCAGGTTATGTACAACATTTATCATCAATGCAACTTTAAATCATAAATAAGTTTTGTCAATGACGCTTTCCATGGAGTATTAACATGAAATTTGTAATTCAATCAGCCCCAGTCTTTGGTGTGGAGGTACAAGCAAGCGTGTTCTTTCTACGAGTGAGTGAGTATGTTTTTCTACCGCTTTTAGCAATATTCCAACAATATCACGGCTGGGGACACCAGAAAAGGGCTTCACACATTGTACCCTTGTTAGGAATCGAACCCGGGTCTTCAGCGAACGCTTTAACCACTAGGCGACCCCACCGCCTCTCTTTCTACGAGACTGCCTCCGTGGTCTAGTGGTAGAGCGTCCGCCCGGAGAGCGGAAGGTACGGGGTTCGATCCCCGGACGCGTCATACCAAAAGACGTTAAAAGATGGTACTTGTTGTTACCCGGTCGGCTCGGAGTCAGTATACTGTGTCTGAGTTGGGTATTCATGTTAAAACTGCGGCATGGTATCTCAGTGGGCTAGCACTATAAATCGGCATAGTCCGGACTAGTACAAGCAGCCACAAACACACACACACGTGCATGCACGTCGCTATATAAGTGCAATAATCTTGGACGCGTCGATAAAACCCAATTTAATCTCACCTCTTTCTACGAAGATTCCAAGGAGTGCTTACGACTCTTGCTCTTTATTATCAGTGTTACAGCATCCATGGCCTCGGTGACAGAAGTGAAGTCTCTTTCTGCATGGACCATAATGTTCCCGTGTTTTTACAGGTTAACATTTGACTTGCCTCTGCATGTGTTTGTGACAGGAGCCACCAGCGAGACAGGATACCTCACCTGTCGCTAACACCTGGTATCATCACTATTTGATAGTGATTCATAAACACAGGCTTATGATATAGCCGGAATCGTACAATGGACTCTGCTCTTAGTAAACATTTATTATGATAATGGTTTTGCCGCTTTTATTTATATCAAATGGCTACACGTTTACTACAGAAACGTTCAAGCCATCGGGAAATAGAGGGTCAAATCGGTCTCTGAATTGGGATTCCGGCAACACCTGAGCCAAATCCTAAAATCCTGTTCTATCTGTAAAAAGCTTCCGGATATTTGTCAGACGTGTGTCCGGATCAACTTCATGCGATCACAACCGAATCACGTATCAAGGGACCCCGCAGCACGACCAGCCAATCCACCGCCACTGGGACTCGATTGGGTACACGTTTACTACAGAAGCCATCGGGAAGCAGAGTGTCAAGTCAGCCTCTGAATTATTATTCCGGCAACACCTGAGCCAAATCCTGAAATCGGTCGATTTACCCTTGTTCTATCTGTAAAAGGCTTCCGGGTATTAATCAGTGGTGTGTCGAGACCAACTTCATGCGATGACAGGCGAAGCGCCCCAACACTACGACCAGCCAATTCACTTCCATTGGGACTCTTAGCATCCGACATACAGATTGGTGACACGGGTGGTCCAGTCGATTACTCCACATCCGACTTGTGTCGAGTGAGTGACTTTGGGGACAGGATATTTAGACAAGAAGTAGGCAACCCTATGGGCACCGAATGTGCTCTACGTCCTGCTGATATGTCCTAAGAGTAAATTGGTTAAGAAATAGACAGTCGTTATAACATGTGCTAAACTCAGTGAATGAGGGGCGGTCGGGTAGCCTAGTGGTTAAAGCGTTCGCTCGTCACGCCGAAGACCCGGGTTCGAATTCCGACATGGATACAATGTGTGAAGCCCATTTCTGGTGTTCCCCGCCATGATATTGCTGGAATATTGCTAAAAGCGGCGTAAAACCATACTCACTCAGTGAATGAGTAAACGTGGGTCCTTACTTATAAACCTACTCAATCGACCTGAACTAACGAGTCAGAAACATGTAATACAGCAATATGTCATTTGAATACAGCATCCTTCTGGGGCCTTCATCTAGTTCCAAATGCTTGGACATTAACATGCTTTCCATCCCTTTAACGTACACCACACTACCGTGAATTATCTACATTGCCGTGCAAAAGAAAGTTTACACTTGAAAATTGGATTTGACCAAACAATTTCAAACGTTGTCAAATCCTTACTGCTGAAAACAGTCGGAACACTGCAAACTTCCATCACAAAATACAACTATGATACCTGTATTAAATACACCACCATCGAATAACCATTAATCCTTTTTATTTCATGTTTAGCAACCATCAAACAAGGGTTATATTATCTTTAACCCGCATATTTCACATTTCAACAAAAACAATTCTATTGGAGACGTGTGAGGCAGGATCGACACGCTCACCTCTTCGCGAACATGTGGTATCATCGCTATTTGATAGTGAGTGAGTGAGTGAGTTGGGTTTAACGCCGTGTCAGCCTAATGTGGGAGGAAAGCCAGAAGTGATGCAGGTCTCAGACGTTTACCACTTCGGTGAAACCCACGAGCACGGGTATGGTGCTGACAAACCTAGAAACATAATCGGGGCGAACAGGGATTCGGACTCACAATCATAGGTTTCTTGCGCGCCTATGTGACGCAACTCTGCACAGCGAATCGCGGCGCCTTAGACGACTGGGCCACCCGTGCCCCCAACTCGATAGTGCTCCATGGACACAGGTTCACGGTACGCTCAGAATCGTACACTTGACTCATCTTCAAGCAGAGATTCTTCATGCTTATGTCGCTTTAATTTGTGTGACATATTTGTCACATATATTGTAATCCTATTTTCCAAAGCGTAAATACAATACTGAACAATGCGTGATTGTGTGGCATCATCAGGGAGTCTGTAAATTGGGTATTTTTTTCTTTTTAAAATCCTCCGTATAATTTTGTGTATTGACATTGATTCGAATATTCTTCAGAACAGGCCTCCTGTAAAGGCCGTCCTTTAATACCGCCCAGCTCAAAAAAAAAAAATTAATTTATTATTCAAAAACGTTTTCATGCAAATTGTGTGAGAGGGCGGGTGCTATCGGTGGCGTAGGACATGTTTACCCTTTTCGCGAACACCTGGTGTCATCACTGATTTTCAGTGGTCCATTCATATAATTTTCACAGCTGTTTTGCCCTTAACGCCAAATCGAATCTGTTTCGGTGGATAATCCAGACTGGTAACTCTCTTGCACTGACAATGTATATTTCAAATCAAGCAATTAGCACTGTGTGAATCGTATCCATGTAAAACTGGCACAAAGACGGTCTGGATAATGAAATTAGGACTTTCAGTCACGTGTGCTCTTGGTGGAAGTAAGTGCGATGCATGTTATTAAACAAGATAACACTGATCACGAACGTGGTGATTCTAGTCTGTCACGTACAGAGGGAGAAGCCTACAGCCAAATGTAATTAAGTTCTATATGTAGTGCTGTGGACAGGTGGAAGATATGTAGATTAGCTATAAAAATACGTTGCCAACAGCATACGGCCTTACAATTATTTTCGTCCCTTGCTATCTACAGTAGCTTGCCGATCATAATTATTATCACCCAGAGGCTGTTCAGCTGTTGTTGTTGTTGTTGTTGTTTGGTTCTTTTTGTTTAACGCCGCGCTATTCCAGCTATATTGTAAGTAATCGAGTCTGGACAGACGATCCAGTGATTGACATCATGAACATCGATCCATGCAAGTGAGATACGATGACGTGCATCAACCAAGTCAGCGAGCCTGACCACCCGTTCCAGTAAGTAGCCGCCTTCAACATGCATGGATTGCTGAAGGCCTGTTACAACCCAGATCGGGGTGGCCATTATCCATGACAGGTCGAGTGGCGACAAGAGCGACAAGAGCCACTCTCGTGTCCATTTTGTCAACTTTTGATACCAAACAAAAACTTAATCTGAAAAAGGTATTGCACTTACAAGCTACTTGACTCGCCTTGATATAAACCAAAACACAGTGTTACACCGAACTTACCGTCTTTTCAGCAAACACCAGTTAAGCTCGCAAAGTAATAACGTGTGACAGAATGGCCTGTACGTATGGCACACGTACCAGTTAAAGTGAATTTTACAAATGGTTGAAGACTATTTCAGTTGACCACAAATAAAAATACATTCCGGCTAATGGATTCAATGGTAAGTCAACACAATGTGCAAGTTAAACATCTTTCATCATTATCATGGCGAATAAATGCACTTATATTCAACCATCATAACAATGAAAAGAAAGTATATTAAAAACCAACTGCAATACTGTTCTCTGTAAACAAAGACCTGTGTATGTGGAAGAAAATTGGAGAATAATATTGACCTATCTGCGTTTCAGATGGATTTTAATTAATGAAATATTATCTTTAGGTTTGTGGAGAATTATATTTCCGCCTGCAGAACATTCGGTAATTAATTGCCTCTAGGCCATCATGAAATATAACCTGCTTCCATTATTTCCTTCTGGCGTACTGGAATTGTACAATGAGTGTAGAATGAGAAGAGAATATAATCTAAAATTACAATTACAGCTAGTGTAATTATATACACCGTACAAAGGCGGCATTACATTTCAAGGGATTTTGTGTTCGGCACAGCAAACGTGAGTGGGTGAATGTTGTGTTTATGCAGTCCTGCTATATCACAGCGGCCCAGTCGGCAATAGTCCAGCTATATCACAGCGGCCCAGTCGGCAATATTCCAGCTATATCACAGCGGCCCAATCGGCAATAGTCCAGCTATATCACAGCGGCCCAGTCGGCAATAGTCCAGCTATATCACAGCGGCCCAGTCGGCAATATTCCAGCTATATCACAGCAGCCCAGTCGGCAATAGTCCAGCTATGTCACAGAGGCCCAGTCGGCAATAGTCCACCTATATCACAGCGGCCCAGGCGGCACTATTCCAGTTATATCACAGCAGCACAGTCAGCAATAGTCCACCTATATCACAGGAGCACATTCGGCAATAGTCCATTTACATCACAACACAATCATCAATAGTCCAGTTATATCACAACAGCACAGTCATCAATAGTCCAGTTATATCACAACATCAAAGTCAGCAATAGTCCAGCTATATCACAGCGGCTCACTCGGCAATAGTCCAGCTATATCACAGCAGCCCAGTCGGCAATAGTCAAGTTATATCACAGCGGCCCAGTCGGCAATAGTCAAGCTATATCACACGAGCACAGTCTGCAATAGTCCCCCTATATCACAGCGGCCAAGTCGGCAATATTCCAGTTACATCACAGCAGCACAGTCATCAAAAATCCAGTTATATCACAACAGCAGAGTCAGCAATAGTTCACCTATATCACAGCAGCACAATCATCAATAGTCGAGTTATATCACAACAGCACTGTCATCAATAGTCCCCCTATATCACAACAGCACAGTCAGCAATAGTCCAGCTATATCACAGCGGCCAAGTCGGCAATATTCCAGTTATATCACAGCAGAACAGTCATCAAAAATCCAGTTATATCACAGCAGCACAGTCAGCAATAGTCCACCTATATCACAGGAGCACAGTCGGCAATAGTCAAGCTATATCACAGGAGCACAGTCAGCAATAGTCCATTTACATCACAACACAATCATCAATAGTCCAGTTATATCACAGAGGCCCTTTCAGCAATAGTCCACCCATATCACAGCAGCACAGTCAGAAATAGTCCACCTATATCACAGCAGCACAGTTAGCAATAGTCCAGTTATTTCATAGCAGCACAGTCATCAATAATCCAGTTATATCACAACAGCACAGTCAGCAATAGTCCACCTATATCACAAGAGCACATTCAGAAATAGTCCATTTATATCACAACAGCAAAATCATCAATAGTCCAGTTATATCACAGCAGCACAGTCGGCAATAGTCCAGCTATATCACAGCGTCAGAGTAAGCAATAGTCCAGCTATATCATAGCGGCTCAGTCAGCAATAGTCCAGCTATATCACAACAACACAGTCAGCAATAATCCAGTTATATCACAACAGCACAGTCACCAATAGTCCCCCTATATCACAACAGCACAGTCGGCAATAGTCCAGCTATATCACGGCGGCCCAGTCAGCAATATTCCAGCTATATCACAGCGGCCCAGTAGGCAATAGTCCAGTTATATCACAGCGGCCCAGTCGGCAATAGTCCAGCTATATCACAGCGGCAAAGTCGGCAATAGTCCAGTTATATCACAGCGGCCCAGTCTGCAATAGTCCAGCTATATCACAGCAGCACATTCGGCAATAGTCCAGTTATATCACAGCAGCACAGTCATCAAAAATCCAGTTATATCACAGCAGCAGAGTCAGCAATAGTCCACCTATATCACAGGAGCACAGTCAGCAATAGTCCATTTACATCACAACACAATCATCAATAGTCCAGTTATATCACAGCAGCACAGTCATCAAGAGTCCATTTACACCACAGCAGCACAATCGTCAGTAGTCCAGTTATATCACAGCAGCACAATCGTCAGTAGTCCAGTTGTATGACACAGCACAGTCAGCAATAGCCCAGCTATATCACGGCGGCCCTTTCAGCAATAGTCCTGCTATATCACAGCAAAACAGTCAGCAATAGTCCAGCTATATCACAGAGGCCCAGCCGGCAATAGTCCACCTATATCACAGCAGCACAGTCATCAATAATCCAGTTATATCACAACAGCACAGTCAGCAATAGTCCACCTATATCACAGCAGCACATTCAGAAATAGTCCATTTATATCACAACAGCAAAATCATCAATTGTCCAGTTATATCACAGCAGCACAGTCGGCAATAGTCCAGCTATATCACAGCGTCAGAGTAAGCAATAGTCCAGCTTTATCACAGCGGCTCAGTCAGCAATAGTCCAGCTATATCACAACAACACAGTCAGCAATAGTCCAGCTATATCACAACAGCACAGTCATCAATAATCCAGTTATATCACAACAGCACAGTCACCAATAGTCCCCCTATATCACAACAGCACAGTCAGCAATAGTCCAGCTATATCACGGCGGCCCAGTCAGCAATAGTCCTGCTATATCACAGCGGCCCAGTAGGCAATAGTCCAGCTATATCACAGCGGCCCAGTCGGCAATAGTCCAGTTATATCACAGCGGCCCAGTCGGCAATAGTCCAGCTATATCACAGCGGCCCAGTCTACAATAGTCCAGCTATATCACAGCAGCACATTCGGCAATAGTCCAGTTATATCACAGCAGCACAGTCATCAAAAATCCAGTTATATCACAGGAGCACAGTCAGCAATAGTCCACCTATATCACAGGAGCACAGTCAGCAATAGTCAATTTACATCACAACACAATCATCAAAAGTCCAGTTATATGACAACAGCACAGTCATCAATAGTCCAGCTGTATCACAGCAGCACAATCACCAATAGTCCAGTTATATCACAGCAGCACAATCATCGATTGTCCAGTTAAATGACAACAGCACAGTGAGCAATAGTCCTGCTATATCACAGCAGCACAGTCAGCAATAGTCCTGCTATATCACGGCGGCCCTTTCAGCAATAGTCCTGCTATATCACAGCAGCACAGTCATCAATAGTCACCTTTACCACAGGGCTCAATAGTCCAGCTATGTGACAGCAGCACAGTCGGCAATATTCCAGTTATATCACAACAGCACAGTCAGCAATAGTCAACCTATATCACATCAGCACAGTCAGCAATAGTTCAGCTATATCACAGAACAGAACAGAGCAAAGCCCTGACCGAAAACATGATCAATGATCAACGCTGCCGGGTCACGGTGACACACAGGACCACAAGGAGAGGACAAACAAACACCTCAAATAATTTTTAAAAAAAACAGTAGAAGACGTATGTTTTTTGAAGATGTACAGTGGACTTTCGCGTCACGTTTTCTTGAAAGAATGTTTGGAGAAAGAAACAATTTATGTATTTGGAACTATCTTCATCAAAGAAATATGCCTAGGTTCATTAATGTGATGAGGGCACATTAACGTTGACAGACGCTTTGTGAAGAAATTAAATCCGTCAAGTAAAACCCAAAATGGAACTTATTGAAAGTAATCATACTGCGTCTAAAAGCCTTTGCGGTTGTATTCACAAACGGCAATATTTACAAATGTTAAAAATGTAAAGCAATCAGTGAAATAATGATACGGAATTATTTGTTCGATTCCTTTTATGTATTTTTTAGGTTTGTAACAATCTGAAATTGTATTGTTTTGCATAAACAGATAATTATCCCCCAAGTTTGTCATAGTTGTTTTGAAAGGAATTTGTGGAATACGAGTAGCTTTTACATGTCTATTTGGAATCTAAATCAACATTGCAATACATCAAAACAAAATGTTTATATAAGATCGGCTATGGATTGTTCATCCAGATAAACACACAACCCTGAGAATTGTAGGGTAAGCATATCTCCTTATAACACCATGGACCTTGGGGAATCAATAGTGATATCATTATTCGTAACCGGTTCCTTCTATCTGATACGACAGGGCAAGTTGCGCCCTCGGCTTGGTCCAACTTAGCATTATGAGTATGGCTGAGGGTATGTGATGACTTGTAAAACTATTCTGACATTGCCCCACATATTGTGATATATTTCCAGATTCTGGTTCAATTTGTATTTTTTTTAATGCAGTACTTTCCTCAGACGTAAATTGTGGGTTACATAACACTGGCATAAGAAATATCTTATTTTCGCATGTGACATTTCAGAATGGCATCATACATCGTCATCCTCTACGTCATCACGTGACACGCATAGGTCATTTAGTCATCACAAAGCAGTGCGATGGGAATGTATTTAATACTTGTCGTTTTTGTATTCGTAAATTGCGGTTTACGAAGTCGGGTTGTCTGAATACCTTGTAATAATGAAAATGGCATTTCAGAATCGACGCCAAATGACGTCAACCTTCACCTCACATCATAATGACAGACAATCAAACGTTGTTATCCCCACACAGTGTGTGGTTAGAGCGTGTACTGACGATTCTGACAATCTCATTAAAAGTAGACCTCTTACTCCGATACGACACCTGTCTGCGTCAGGATCTGGAACATAGAGCTCATAGAAGGTTGCGTCAGATGAACCCTGAGTGAACTTTGACCGCCTATTGCAGTCTATATGAAGGAAGCGTGAGTTCTGCAACCAATCAAATGTCAGCTTTCTGCAACGATTCGGCTTCTTTTTCTAACCAATTCATTTTAATTATGGATTTGGTGAAAGTTGAGCACAGGTATGGTGCTGACAAATCATGAATCATAATCAAACAAACGTCGGAACTGGACCCCATGACCACAGGATCATAGTTGCCATGGTGATGGCTCGGCTATCTAAGGGACGCAACTCTGTACAGCGAATTGCGGCGCCTTAAACTACAGGTCACCTGTGGCCCCTTAACTCTATTTGGTTGTTCACTGGCAGAGATAATACCTGTATTAATGTGCACGATATACATGTTTCTCAGCACAAATGGTAAACGTTTCATGGTCAATAAATGTCACAATGACAACAGTTGAGAATAGAGTTCATCAACAATGTTTCGTATAACAAAGGAGAAATTACCTATAATGGCATCAGTTACACGGAGGAGATTCGTTCTGTATTGATGACGGTACTGCTGTGATATAGAAAAACTAAAAACATTCTACCTTACATCAATTGAGAAAACATGACACCGAGTTCCTCAGAGCGAAACAAAATTAATTGCCACGTTTATTAATCTCGTTTTAGTGCCTGCTAAAGGAATCTCACGAGATTTGGATCACAAGGCAGAATGTTCGCCAAAGGTTTAAGCTTGACTGGGTTACTGTCAATACTTAAACGAGAAAAACAGATAAGCTCGCTGCGCGAAAAAACAGTAAAACCAGGACTGTTTTTTTTCAGTATTCTGTGTCTGAGTGGGTTTCCATGTTAAACTGCGGCATGGTATCTCAGTTGGAAAGTACTATAATACTGGTATTAGTCCGATAACACACACACACACACACACACACACACACACACACACACACACACACACGTCGCTATAAAAGCGCAATAGTCTTGAACGGCTTCACGCATTTTACCCAAGTGGGAATCGAACCCGGGCCTTCCGTGCGACTAGCAAACGCTTTAACCACTAAGCTACCCCAACGCCCCCGCAAAAGCATCTGAGCGTAGCAATGTTGGAAGCAGACCTAATACATGATTGAATAACCCTTACGTAAAGTCCAAGAAATCAATCGAATTTTCCCATCTGTGCATTTTAAAGGTTAGTTCGGGCTCTGATGCTGACAATTGAAAAAGATATGCCAAACATATTCGTACCATATTACTCGAGTCATGTCACTCTTGTTATCAGCAACAGTTGGATTTTCTTTTACGACAATTAGGTAAAAAAACGGGTCTCAGTATTTTGATATTGGTATATACATTGTGTCTACATTGTTAGCTCTGTTCTCGTGAGTTTCACCAAAGCGGTAAACGCTTGAGACCTGCATCACTTCGGGATATACTGTCCAAAAATGGCGCTATGATCAAGTGGTTAGAAAACAGCGCCTTAGAAATAGAATTAGTAGTCACATCGCTATGGATCCGAAAAATGTCTCAGTGTTCGGACAGTGTATTAGGGAGTGGGATCAAAATCAATCTGAAGTAGTATGGGCGTATCATTTCCCTTCTGGCATGGGTAGGGTGTGTGAGTGTTTGGGGGGGGGCTGTCTGGGGGGAGGGGGATGAAAGGGGTTAAAATGTCCTTTCAAACCGTGCCTCAAACACTTGACCATAGTATCTAATAACCCTGAGCTCATTCGTAGCCCAAGGAACGGTATTAGGTATTTATTCGAGGAAATCCCTTTCAATATATATTCTCATTGCTGCTGCCCCAGGCATAGCAGTGTCACGTTTATAGTGAAGAGGCCAGTGCCAATCATTGCTATAAAAGTCCATGCCCATATTGGCTACTTGATAGCGGGATAGATGGTAGAGGCTCGTCATTGATTGAACGAAAACAATGTGATAGTGAACTGGGGCTATTTGCTGCCATGAAGGGAATTGACTTTCACCTTCAGCTTGTTGATAATCCATTAGACTTCGTGAGTGGAACTAACCCATCAACGATCTACCAGTGATCAAATGTGTTACTGAAACAGCTGAAACATATGGAATACTGTAAGGGACATTCTCGCGATCTCGAGCTATGGAAACGAGCTAAATATGCCCAAAACACAATTTGGCCAAAATCTCGCGTTCTCGCGATCTCGCATTCTCGTGTTTTGGGCATATTTAGCTCGTTTCCATAGGTCGAGATGGCGAGAATGCGAGATCGCGAGAACGTCCCTTACAGTATTCCATAGAAACATGGTTTTATTGAAGGCTAGTTGTGTGGAAACACTATAGCAATGACAATTTCATTGTATGTACGTTATGTGATAGCCTGTCACAATCCCTTAACCATATTATTTTCCTTTCACCCATCCCTTACAGTAACGCTAGAGCTCTAAATGAAGCAAGTCTAGATTGTCCACAGGTTCTGAATCTCCCATCTCACTGGGACACCTTTTCAATTTAAATGTAGTTGTTGTTTTCGTTTCTATCAAAATTATACATTTTCAGAAACTAATCGGTGGTCTAGTGATGTATTTATAGCGTCGCTAATGGCAAACGACATCTACCTGTGAATAAGTCACATAAAACACAAGTTGATCTAGACAATAAATATTGGATATTTCATTAAAAAAATAAAAAATAATACTATGTGTTTGGCTGTCCGAATATTTAAAAAATAATGACCGACAAATTACCCTTTTTGACTTGTACCATAAGTTCCTGTGTGAAAAAAAATAAAAAAAATAAAAAAAATATGTTTCTATGTGTTTTAGCCATTAGTTGAGAACACATCATGCATTCATTAAAGACATGATCAACACAAAGTTGTAAAAGATTATCACAGACTTTTGAATTAACCTCGATAGATTCATGTAACAACGGACAATAAGGGTGATGTTGATAGTTGTAAATTGTATCACAACACAGTCATGTGACCTCAAATTCATTAAACGTCGACTACTTCATTCTTAGATAACAAAAAGGTTCAAAGGAGTGAGTGAGTGAGTTGGGTTTAACGCCGCTTTTAACAGTATTATAGTTACTAGTATATCGCGGCGTGTCAGTTTATTTCGGGAGGGAAGCCCGAAGTGATGCAGGTCTCAGACGTTCACCACTTCGGTGAAACCCACGAGCACGGGTATGGTGCTGACAAACCTAGAAACATAATCGGGGCGAACCGGGATTCGAACCCCAAAATCATAGGTTTCTGGCGTGCCCAAGGGACGCAACTCTGCACAGCGAATCGCGGCGCCTTAGACGACTGGGCCACCCGTGCACCAGGTTCAAAGGAATCGGCATAACTCAGTTATGTTTTTTATATGAAGTGTTTGAGTAACATATGAAGTTCTTTGATTTTAACGCAGCTTTGAACATTTCCTTAGTGAAGTTTGCAAATCGAGCATGCTCTTTCTACCACGATTTCAAAGAGCGTCATACGAGTTGTTTGATTCAAGGCCTCAGAAATGGACATGTACTTGTTGAGGACATTTCCAAATTTGACGCATTCGTGATAAATATGATGTCTCATGCAATTCCCTATAATGACTTGTCCCATATGTTCCGTGTTGTTTTTTCAGGTGAACAATTGATTTGCCTTTTCATGTGTTTTTTGACGTTTTTTGTTTGTTAGTATGACAGCCGTCTCTATTGCTGAGTGCGGCGTTAAACAACAAACCAACCAACCAACCAAACAATTATGACAGGTTCTGTTCGTACTGAAGGTTATATGAAGGTCAAGTTCACACAGAGTAGTCGGAGCGTTGTTGATTAAAATTATGGATATTTTCATAAAACCTGCTTCCCTTGTTTCAAAAGCTTTCAAACATTCCACATCCAAACATAATTCATCCCTCGTGTGGTTAGAAAAAAAGGCATATCTGTGTACTTAAAAAACGTGCAACGAGTAAAGACCGGTTTATAATGCACTTGGGAAACGCTTGTCTAAACCTCTTATCGTTTTAATGGAAAAAACTATAAAAACGAGCAGATAATTAAGCTGCATGAACCTATTGTCGTAATAACTTAACTGCACGCGCACCTTTGAGGGATGTTTATTGGGCGCCCACCAGAGACAGGACAAAGCCATATCCTGTTAATAAGCAGGGATACATTTATGATGTGTTTACTAGATGCTCTCATCTTGCACAGTTACCGAAACATTTTCTGCCCTTCTACATAAAACTATTTTTTAATAAGTGTTCTTTTACATGTAAGCTGAGACTTACGCTAAAACATTTTGTATAATAAAGAGCATTTATTCCCGTGACAACCTTTTTAATAAATACAAGCAAACGTAAGGTGAGATGAGGTGAAATGGGGTTTAACGTCGCGTCCGAGTTTATAGCGACGTGCATGCACGTGTCAGAGGCTGCTTGTACTAATCCGGACTGTTGCCAGTTTTATAGTGCTAGCCCACTGAGATATTATGCCAGTTTCACATGGAAACCACGCTCAGTCATTGAGTCAGTGAGTTGGGTTTATCGCCGCTTTTAACAGTATTCCAGTTATATCACGGCGTGTCAGTTTAATGTGGGAGGAAAGCCCGAAGTGATGCAGGTCTCAGACGTTTACCACTTCGGTGAAACCCACGAGCACGGGTATGGTGCTGACAAACCTAGAAACATGATTGGGGCGAACCGGGATTCGAACCCAAAAATCATAGGTTTCTGTCGGGCCCAAGGGACGCAACTCTGCACAGCGAGTCACGGCGCCTTAGACGACTGGGCCACCCGTGCCCTCAATACCACGCTCAGAAAGAGTTTACTGACTCCGAGTCAATCAGCCCTTGTTTCACTCCCTTATCGAATCCCGGTTCGCCCCAATCATGTTTCTAGGTTTGTCAGCACCAAACCCGTGCTCATGGATTTCATCGAAGTGGTAAACGTCTGAGACCTGCATCACTTCGGGCTTTCCTCCCACATAAAGCTGACACGCCGCGATATAACTGGAATACTGTTAAAAGTGGCGTTAAACCCAATTCACTCACTCACTCAATCCCCTATTGCCGGGTATAACAGGGTAACAACAAGTACAATCCTTTAGCTTATTTCTGAATGACGCGACTAGAGGATCGAACCACCGACTCTCCGCTCTTCCGCCCCACCGGTGGCAATCGTCACAAAACACATGCAAAGGCAAGTCAATTGTTCACCTGAAAAAAGCGGGAACATATGATACAAGTCAAAATAGGAAATTGTATCAGACATCATTTTTATCACTGATGCGTCAAATTTGGAAATGGCATGTGGTAAAACATTCTGAAAGCTTTGGTAAGAAAATGTTCAACGCTTCTTTTAAGCCAATGAACTCCGTACAGTTAAACTAAAAAAACTACAGCAAAGAACATAACTATGTAATGCCGATTCCTTTGATCCGTTTTGTCGCCTAAAATTAATTATTGACTTATTAGGATGTGTCAGATACAATCGACAACTAGTAACATCACCGTTCATCTATCAACGTTAATCCATAAGTCCGTGATATAACGAAATAAATAACTATCGATGTATCCTGTCACATCTGGTATCAAATGTCAAAAAATCGATATCTCGAAATTCCTGGAAATTTAAAAAGTGTTCCAGAGAATTATAATTTTACAAACACAGAAAAAATACTTGTTCACTGGACATATTGGATATCACTCAAACATGTGTTGTGAAAAAGAGAGAGAGAGGAGGGGAGGGGGGAGAGAGAGGGGGAGAGAGAGAGAGATGGGGGAGAGAGGGGAGAGGGAGGGATAGAGAGGGGGAGAGGACAGAGAGTGGGGGAGAGGGCGAGAGAGGGGAGAGGGAGAGAGAGAGGGAGTGAGGGAGAGAGAGAGGTAAGGGGAGGGATAGAGAGGGGGAGAGAGAGGGGAGAGGGAGAGAGAGGGAGAGAGGGGGGAAAGAGATGAGGGGAGGGATAGAGAGGGGAAGAGGACAGAGAGAGGAGGAGAGGGAGAGAGAGGGGAGAGGGAGAGAGAGAGGAGTGAGGGACAGAGAGAGGTGTGGTGAGGGATAGAGAGGGGGAGAGGGGAGGGAGAGAGAGGGGAGAGGGAGAGAGAGAGGAGTGAGGGACAGAGAGAGGTGTGGTGAGGGATAGAGAGGGGGAGAGGGGAGGGAGAGAGAGGGGAGAAGGAGAGAGAGGGGGAGGGAGAGAAAGAGAGGGGGAGAGGGACAGAGAGAGGTGAAGGGAGGGAGAGAGGGGAGAGGGAGAGAGAGGGGGGAGGGAGAGAAAGAGAGGGGGAGAGGGACAGAGAGAGGTGAGGGGAGGGATAGAGAGGGGGAGAGGGGAGGGAGAGAGAGGGAGTGAGGGACAGAGAGAGGTGAGGAGAGGATAGAGAGGGGGAGAGGGGAGGGAGAGAGAGGGGAGAGGGAGAGAGAGGGGGGAGAGGGAGAGAAAGAGAGGGGGAGAGGGAGACAGAGAGGTGAGGGGAGGGATAGAGAGGGGGAGAGGACAGAGAGAGGGGGAGAGGGAGAGAGAGAGGGAGTGAGGGACAGAGAGAGGTGAGGGGAGGGATAGAGAGGGGGAGAGGGGAGGGAGAGAGAGGGGGAGAGGGGAGGGAGAGAGAGGAGAGAGGTGGGAGAGGGAGAGAAAGAGAGGGGGGAGAGGGAGAGAAAGAGAGGGGGAGAGGGAGAGAAAGATATAGGGAGAGAGAGGAGGGAGAGAAAGAGAGGGGAGAGGGACAGAGAGAGGTGTGGGGAGCGAGAGAGAGGGGAGAGAGGGGAGAGGGAGAGAGAGATATAGGGAGAGAGAGGGGAGAGGGAGAGAAAGAGAGGGGAGAGGGACAGAGAGAGGTGTGGGGAACGAGAGAGAGGGGAGGGAGGGGAGAGGGACAGACAGATATAGGGAGAGAGAGGGGAAGAGGGAGAGAAAGAGAGGGGAGAGGGACAGAGAGAGGTGTGGGGAGCGAGAGAGAGGGGAGGGAGGGGAGGGAGGGGAGAGGGAGAGAGAGATATAGGGAGAGAGAGGGGGAGAGGGAGAGAAAGAGAGGGGAGAGGGACAGAGAGAGGTGTGGGGAACGAGAGAGAGGGGAGGGAGGGGAGAGGGAGAGAGAGATATAGGGAGAGAGAGGGGGAGAGGGAGAGAAAGAGAGGGGAGAGGGACAGAGAGAGGTGTGGGGAGCGAGAGAGAGGGGAGGGAGGGGAGAGGGAGAGAGATATATAGGGAGAGAGAGGGGGAGAGGGAGAGAAAGAGAGGGGAGAGGGACAGAGAGAGGTGTGGGGAACGAGAGAGAGGGTAGGGAGGGGGAGAAGGGGAGAGAGGGGGAGAGCGGCAGAGTGAGAGAAAGAGAGGGGGAGAGGACAGAGAGAGGGGAGGAGGGGGAGAGAGAGGGAGTGAGGGACAGAGAGGTGAGGGGAGGAATAGAGAGAGGGGAGAGGGAGAGAGAGATATAGGGAGAGAGGGAGAGAAAGAGAGGGGAGAGGGACAGAGAGGTTTGGGGAGCGAGAGAGAGAGGGAGAAGGGGAGAGAGAGGGGGAGAGCGGCATATTGAGAGAAAGAGAGGGGGAGAGGACAGAGAGATGTGAGAGGAGGGACAGAGAGGGGAGGGAGAGTGGGAGAGGGAGAGGAGAAAGAGCGCGTAAGAGATGAGAGAGTATGACTTGAATGATTGCACTTCTGTTAATCTTGGCATGTTGTTGAACTATTACTGTTCGATTGACGCCGATGCCAGGCATTCAGAAACCCTGCACTTAAATTGCGTTCATAGTGCTGCTGTACTTGCAGTACGTGCAGCTCCATGGCCCTTTCCGTAATGCACTGGGTGTGTTTTTCCGAATCCTACGTGTTTCCCGACCCGCGTTTTTTTTTAAGAGTATTTATTGACACGGGATTGAGAGAGGGGGGGGGGGGGGGGGAGAGAGAGAGAGAGAGAGAGAGAGAGAGAGAGAGAGAGAGAGAGAGAGAGTTAGGGAACCTGTATTCCGTGTTCATGGTGGCCCGTGGCCCTGTGTATAGCGCAAAGTTCAGTAAGTTAAGTATGTTGAGATGTGGGGTAACAAAAAATCTTTAAATTCCCCACGCCGGTTAAAGATTGAATCAGATTGAATCTCTGACAGATACCCTTGTGTTGTCTCTGATCGCTTAGTGTTGTCAGACGGAACACCGCTCCACATATCCAAACGTATTCTAACACTACTTAAATTGTGACCGACTCACCAAGTTACGACACTGACAACAATATCTGTGATCAAATCAATAATTTTCAATCAACAGAAATCTCCTGCACTTATTACCATCCGTGGTGTCTTTATCCCAATGAAACGAATCATCAATATCTCAAAGCCCTGCTCTCATCTAAGTAAACCTACATCGGTAGTTCCCCGGGGGTGGGGATATAAGGAGGGTGGGGTGAATGAGAGGGGTTAGACGTTTGTGAATGTACTGACTGACCTGTGTGCCCTCAAGGTCAAGATCTGTCTCCCCCTGACCACAAATTGGACATAAAGCCCACAATTAGCATCCTGATCCTCTCCTTCAGCAACCCATGCTTGCCGTAAAAGGCGACTATGCTTGTCGTAAGAGGCGACTAACGGGATCGGGTGGTCAGGCTCGCTGACTTGGTTGATGCATGTCATGGATCCCAATTGCGTGGATCGATGCTCATGATGTCAATCACTGGATTGTCTGGTCCTGTGTTGACCCTCAATTAAATCAATTCTAATATCTACATCATATTTCTAATGCGTGGTTACGTTAATAAACGTCAACAGAAATCCAATACATCATGTAATACAATCGAGCCTGGATCAAGCAAACCATATATTGGTATAGTTTGAGAATCGAAGCACTTTATCAGGGTGCAAGTTAAAATTAAATATAGGTCTTCAGAACAGATTGTCTCCAACGATAAGGGACCAACCTTTATATTCGTGGGGATTTATTTTGAAACACACACCATTTACAGTGTGTCTTTGTTTGTTTGTTTGTTTGTTGTTTGTTTGTTTTGTTTTGTTTGGGTGTGGGGGTGGGTTGCTCATTGGCAACTTCTTTATTCATTCATCTTTCTCTACAATTAACAGACTATCGCATCGTCTTGCATTGATCACATGACATGCATGATAGATACGGGCGGTCGGGTAGCGGCTAGCCTTGTAGTTAAAGCGTTCGCTCGTCACACCGAACACCCGGGTTCGATTCCCGACATGGGTACAATGTGTGAAGCCCATATATGTTGTCCCCCGCCGTGATATTGCTGGAATTTTGCTAATAGCGGCGTAAAACCATACTCAATCAATCAATCATGATAGATACACGCTCTCAAGCGTACGACTAAATGTAAGCTTCAAATGAATGTCAATTGATTGATTGTCAACTTACTTGCCAACTTTCTGACTGAACATTTTTGATAACAAATATCAATCTTACAAAACGTAATCAGTCAAAAAGGTGTTATACTTAAATTCATCGCTGACACATATAGATGATATTTCACTAGATTACAAGATGCATTTGTCTGTCCGCTGTCACGTTGACGCAGCATTGATATCACGTTTCAGACCTTACCACGAGCTTTGAACTTCATCACACGCTACGAATGGACGTAAATGACAGTTTCGACTTTACCGCGACACAAATGACGTTGTGGGCGGTATACTAATAGATAACAGATGCAATATTTATTCCCAATAACAGTGTTTAGTTTCTACATGTTAATGTCACTATGCTGACTTAGAGTGGATTATGAGTAGATTGCTGTATATGCCATCACACACAAAACTAACACATAGCATTTTGTTAATCTTTTGTACAAACACATTACCATGCGTCCATTCTCCTACAACTGCCACGTTCGACTAACGGGATCGGGTGGTCAGGCTCGCTGACTTGGTTGATACATGTCATCGATCCCAATTGCGCGGATCGATGCTCATGATGTCAATGACTGTATTGTCTGGTCCAGACTCGATTATTTACAGACCGCCGTCATATAGCTTGAATATTGCCGAGTGTGGCGTTAAACAACAAACAAACAAAACAAACAAATCATCTATCCGCTTTTAATTAAATCTGTCACAACTGACTTCACTTATATGTATCTAATTATAACAGGATTCATTTGTATATGTCGAGGGTTCGATCCCCGGCCGCGTCATACCAAAAGACGTTAAAAGATGGTAGTTATTGCGGCTCGGAGTCAGTATACTGTGTCTGAGTGGGGTTTCATGTTAAACTGCGGCATGGTATCTCAGTGGGCTAGCAGTTTAAAATAAATTTAGGTCTGAAACGTTGTGCATGTAGAATAAAGATTTTTTTGGCGTTGTTTTACTTGTAATCTGACCCATCAGCTTCTTAGAACAATTATCCTGTAACACTTGACAGTTGAACACGGTAGTATCGAACTCTGATGTGTCGAATTCCCGGTTGAGTCGAAATTCGTTAATGCGGACGCTTTTGATAGGACCAGTACGATCTGGATTAACGGAATATCACGGAATATCACGGAATATCACTGTCATTCGCACAGTACCTGATTTGATAAAGGCGATGAGGATCGATTTAAAATAACTACATACATGTAGGTTAAATACCAGGTCATATTTTGGAATATTTATTTGCAACACCAACATGACCGAGGAGCAATACACAGACCCAGCGCACCAAGTGAGATTGTAAGGCGCTTCTATAAGTGACACTGTATCATTTACGGTAGACAGGCCCAAGTTATTAAATTAGTTAGACCATAGTGTTAAACAAAGCTATGATAGCAAATGGAACCAGAATATCATCGCCATAGAAGGTAGGTAGTATACACTGGATAATGGAAGATGGCTGGAGTGTAGACGAATATGACGTTTCGATGACACTTGACCAGTGAGTGAGTGAGTTGGGTTTAACGCCGCTTTTAACAGTATTCCAGTTATATCACGGCGTGTCAGCTTAATGTGGGAGGAAAGCCCGAAGTGAAGCAGGTCTCAGACGTTTACCACTTCGGTGAAACCCTCGAGCACGGCTATGGTGCTGATAAACCTGGAAACATAATCGTGACGGACCGGGATTCGAACCCACAATCATAGGTTTCTGGCGTGCCCAAGGGACGCAACTCTGCACAGCGAATCGCGGCGCCTTAGACGACTGGGCCACCCCTGCCCCCCTTGACCAGTGAGGTATATGACAACAGTGAGCTGGTTCACGTGTAGGGAACCGTGCAGGAAGCTGCAGTGGACGTAATACCTTGATAAGAGTGAGAGAGTGAGTCAATATGGTTTTACGCCGCTTTCAGCAATATTCCAGCAATATAACGGCGGTGGACACCAGATATGGGCTTCACACATTGTACCCATGTCGGGATTCGAACCCGGGTCTTGGGCGTGACGAGCGAACGCTTTAACCACTAGGTTACCCCACCGCCCCTGAAATATCCTTATAATATGCATGGAGACTGTTCGGCTAATTCCGGGTTCTTTTTCGAGGACCTATAATGTGAATATGTATAATCCACTGTATGAACTCAATGGTACCATTGGAGTGTTTGAACCTACTGATTTGACTTGCTAGGTCGACGAATAACCGACGAGTAAGACCAATGGCCGGCACTTCCGGAACTGCCGGAAGTGGATGCACTTCGGCCGGCTACCTGACCGCCCCACCTTGATAAGAAGCATCAACACGGGGCCAACGTCACTTTTGAATGTTGAATAAAATATTTGTGTTTCGAATGGGGAACTATTGTTTCAAAACGCCAATCGAAAAGATGATGCAATCACGTGCACCCATATGCTACCGGTGACATGTCAAAGTTAACCTATTGCTGTGTCACAAGACTCTGCAAGATGGTTAAACGTGTCCCTGCCGGATACTATCGATCTTTGTGCCTTTGTGTCTTCGGATCAAGTATAGACACATAAAATGTCCCCCTCTCATTATTGTTAGGAAATGTCAAACATAAACATTGGAATTCAAACTGAAATATTACTCAGTGCGGCGTTAAACAACAAACAAACAGTGTTTAGGCAACTGTTTTCATCCTAGTAACATTTTCATAACGTTCGTAATTTTTTTATCAAATCTAATTTTGAAGTGTATACTTTCTTTTGCCCAGCACTTTATATTTACCAATAACTCGTTAATCCAGAAATGCAGTACTTCCGGATGAACGGGGCTTCACTGTAAATACTTTGACAGTTATTCACATGGAGTCCGTCCTTTCAAACGCTTGAATCGATTTGCCGTAGAAGATGATTTCTCATGTCAGAGGACCTCACGCACGGTCCCTGTGTTCTTTAAATCTTTCTTGTGTTCACTCCCAACGGAGTGAAAAGTCTCAAATCAGCTGAAAATGACTGATTGCCTGTAACATATCTCAAAAGTCCGTGGAGTCTCGTTGATTCCCCGAGCTGGAGGACCACTCGTGTCATTCCGAGGCAAGCCGAATTGCTTCTTGCTGGTTTCGGAAAGGTGCGAGTGGTGACGAATGCTGTCATTGGTTGATGGATGTCATCGTATCCCAATTGCTGGTTACGGAAAGGTGCGAGCTATTAAACATGCCATCTTTAAGATTCCCTAGAAAATGTTATAATGTGATGCTTCTCTACGATAGCCATGGGAAACAAAATTGGGCATCAAAAGTTAAAAACATGTTATACGAATGTGGATATTGGTTATATTTGGTTACAGCAACATGTAGATATGCCACAGCATTTCTTCTCCCGTTTGACCCAGACCTTAAAAGATATGTACATCCAAAAATGGCATTGTTCTTTGTCCAGTTCTAGAAAAGCAAACTACTACACTACATTTAAGACTACTATTATACTAGAACCTTATCTATTAAGTGTAAATTTACATAAGTTTAGAACTGCTCCTTCTCGATTTCGTTGTGGCTCACATGATCTATGTATTGAAACAGGCAGATATGAAGGTTGCAAGAGAGCATAGACTTTGTAGGATTTGTAAAACTGATTGTATTGAAGATGAATATCACTTTTTATGTGTATGTCCAGTGTATAAAGATTTAAGAGCAAAATATCTAAATAACTATTTCTACCGCAACCCATACGGTAACATATTTTGTAAATTAATGACTTGTGATTGTACAGAAACTATTAGAAAATTATCAATGATTGTTTATCATGCTACGAAACTAAGAAAATGTATGATTTGTAACACGACCGAGACAATGTACTATAGGCCTTTGGCCTCATAAGTACTATGAATAAAGATTGATTGATTGAGTGAGTGGTGACGAATGCTGTCATTCGTGACCAACTCGTGTTATTCCGGGACAAGCCGAATAGCGACTCGTGCCCCTCTCATGGCCATTTTTGCGACCGGGCTCCGTCTTAGCGCAAACGGGCATACCTAAAACAATTGTCAACTCGTTGCGTAATGGTTCGCATATATTATATATGTTTCAGATACAATTTAAAGCACATCTGGACATGCGGAATTATACAGTATAATTGAACACATTTAACTGTGTCATGGGTATATTGTTAGATGCAAGACATAAAATCAAAACTTATTTCTGGGTGATTCTTTGACGAAGAACTTAAAATCATACACTCATTCTGATTGGTTTGTCGTATTTTCGCACATAATATTTATCGATAGGGGGATGAGTCTTCTTGCAGGTCACGGAAAGGGACGAGTGGTGGCGAATGGAATGCTGTAGGCGTGTGCGGGTCGTGGTTATTGCTATTCCTTTGGGGAAGTGATCAACCGTACGACGCCATCTGAATTGATTGATTGGGTAGGTGAGATTCTTATGATCTCAGTTGCGGTTTCTTTGTTAGACAAGTATCATTATTACATTAACGGCGACTGAAACATTCAACTGTTGGACAGATACAGACGGTTCGTGTTTGAAACATTAGTGTGCTTATAAGGAAGATCGGGGGTAAAAAAAGATTTTCAGCAACCCATGGTTGCCGTAAAAGGCGACTATGCTTGTCGTAAAATGCGACACACGGGTAGTCGGGCTCGCAGACTTGGTTGATGCATGTCATCGTATCCCAATTGGGTGGATCAGTCACTCATGATATCAGTCACTGGATTGTCTCGTCCAGACTCGATTATTTACAGACCGCCGTCATATAGCTGAAATATTGCTGAGTGCGGCGTTAAACAACAAACAAGACAAAAAAAGCTCGATACAATTATGTATATAAAACAAATCACGAAAACCCAACCGACGGAAAAGAACGTTAAGGGGGGATAACCCTTGACTCATACGTTCATGTGGTCTTTGTTGAACAACGGGGTCAGACCGAGCGTGTAATGACTAAGACAGATAGATGGAGTGTTGCGCATCCCCGATGACCAGGATAACCCGATGACCCATCCAGCAGTCACCATTTCACATTTAACGCATCTTATTCAAGGACTTCACAAGACAAGGTGGGATTTGGGCCCTTTGCGGCCGACTGGAAATGTCACATTATAAAGTTACGGAAAGGTTTGGAAAGTTCAGATAGTTGAAATACATGGCTGTTGTCTTTTTTTAATTTAAATTAAATGTTTTCAATCAGTAAAAACGTTCTGGTGTCGCTGTTTCGTCCGGTCCATCACTGGATTGCCTGCTCAGGGTTCAATTGTTTACAGGTCGCCGTCGTTTGACAGAGGGGTCGGGTAGCCTAGTGGTTAAAGCGTTGGCACGTCACGCCGACTATGCTTGTCGTAAGAGGCGACTAACGGGATCGGGTGGTCAGGGTCGCTGACTTGGCTGATGCATGTCATCGTATCCCAATTGTGTGGATCGATGCTCATGATATCAATCACTGGATTGTCTGGTCCAGACTCGATTATTTACAGACTGCCGTTATATAGCTGGAATATTGCTGAGTGCGGCGTTAAACAACCAACCAACCAACCAACCAACCAACCAACCAACCAACCAACGTACCCCGACGGTGTTGATCGATCACTGGATTGTGTTGTTCAGACTCGATTATTTACAATCATATATTGTTGGGTATGATGTTAAAAAATAAACATTGAGTGAGTGAGTATGGTTTTACGCCGCTTTTAGCAATATTCCAACAATATCACGGGGAGGAGTACCAGCTTCACACCTTGTACCCATGTTTGGAATCGAACCCGGGTCTTGGGCTTGACGAGCGAACGTTTTATCCACTAGACTACCCCACCGCCCTAAAAAACAAACAAACAATCATAAGTCCAACAACTTGGGCAAATGAGATGTTTTCTTTCAAAATCTGAAATATATATTAGTTCCCGTCATGGTGCATTCAGTGTGCATAAAAAAAACCTTTAATTTCTTTAAATTATAGAACAGGTTTTTTACCGATGTATTTTAGTCTTTTGTTTCACATTTTATTTTAATAGAAATGTGCCGAGTTGAAAAGACAGCAGATGAACGGGAGATGATTAAACACGACACGACATGTAAAAAGACCTGAGTAAAAAAACAACTTTTAGTTAATATATATATTAACTAAATATAACCTTTTTTTCTGCAAATCGAAGCACCTGATTTAAAACCGAAAGAGCCAGCAAACCTAATTTACTGCGATCTTTTTATCCAACACATTACAAAAGACGCTGATCAATTTCAAGTTTAAACCGCTATTACTGTAGTTACATCGCCCTTAATATCTCAAGCCCAATAAAGGCACACGAACTTGATTAAAATGTATTTCACAGCTTGCGCGAACAGAACCGAATACTTCCAACTGCTTGTTAAACATCATTACGCGTGTCTCCAGTTAGGGTTCCGGGTATTTTTTTGTGTTCTATAAAGAAACATGGTTTTATCCGTCAGTATTAAAGGATCACGCCTGTCAACAAACACGATGTGAGGTGTCAAATGTTATTTAACATGAGAAACTAATTAGAGTCACTCGATAAAAACTTTGACAAAATCAATCACACCTCAAAGGAGCGCTTTGACACGTCATTAGTTTTGGCATATTCGGCTGCATCGCGTTGAGATGCAGAAGTTCTTTGCTTCTAAGCTATTAATGCCTCTTATGAAAGTGAGTTATTTTTATGCTTCCGTGGTATTTTCATGACCCATCTAATTACTGATGTAATTAACTAGAATCCACGATCTAACGGTACACTTGTATGTGTCGAGAACCCAACGAGGACGTCTTCAAGTTCCTTCTCAAAAGTACACGTTCGGTTCTGCATTTTCTTTTATTAATTTATCGGATTTTTTGTTTGTTTTAGTCGCAGTTAATATTTTATATGTTGAGGCATTGGGTGAGTGAGTTGGGTTCAAGGTCGCTTTTAACAGTATTCCAGTTATATCGCGGCGTGTCAGCTTAATGTGGGAGGAAAGCCCGAAGTGATGCAGGTCTCAGACGTTTACCACTTCGGTGAAACCCACGAGCACGGGTATGGTGCTGACAAACCTAGAAACATAATTTGGGCGAACTGGGATTCGAACCCACAATCATAGGTTTCTGGCGTGCCCAAGGGACGCAACTCTGCACAGTGCGGCAGGGTAGCCTAGTGGTTAGTGCTTTCGATTGTTTCGCGTATTCTTGGTGTCCCAAACCGTAAATATTCCTGGATTGATGTTAAAGCGGGTGAACTCAACTCACTCACTCACCGACACACTCATCTCAAAGCTAAACTCATTCGAAAATATATGTCCTACTTTTAATCATGTCAACAACAGAGTGACGCAAGCAGTCCGAAACCGCAACACACATCTGCGCATGCGTATCTAGGGGTGATCAATGTGTATACGAGCATAGATCACTCTCCGTGCTAAATGTCCACTAGCGATAGATTGGCGACTGGCAAACAGATCTATCTCGCCTCAAATCTCACGGGCTAGCGATCACAACACACTGAAAGGGTCATCCTGCTGACGTTGCGAAATTGGCCGTAAGCAGTAGCATCAATTAAGTAAAAATAGATCCTGGATTTCAATCACAACACGATTCATGCAACAAGACAAAGTTCTAATTATTCATCCATTACTGACGTATTTGTGGGGTAACATTGCCAGATCGCTGAATGAGCAATAGGCTAAAGGCTGTCGGGTACTAGATAACGCTGGTTAAATGATGGGGATGTTTTATTGGGTGACCGATTCGTCTGCACTTAGGTTCGTATAAAAAGTGCTTCAAACTTTGATTGGGTTGTTTTAAAAGTGATTTGGGTATTTTTCTTAGATTTGTGTTTTGTTTATATGCCTTTTTATTGTTCACGTTTACTGAGCAAAAAAATATTCTAAAGTAGGCTTCATAATGTTGTGTTCTTTCAACCTTAGAAAAGACTTTCCCTACGCATTAGCAAACATGAAAAAGTAATTTTCTAAGTTGTTTGCCAGTTCTGTTTAATGAGCTTAAACCCTCCGCTGAAACTATGTGGCCATGTAGACTGAGTGTACAGAGAGGAGGGGGGGGGGCGAGAGAGACAGGGGGGAGGGACGGGGTTGGGGATGGTGGGGGAGCGGATTTGCTTCGGTCACCACTTCAAGATACACCGTTTCTTTTGGAACGCGTAAACGAACCAAACCATTTTGATTTAACGTTACATTTTTATTCAAGGACATCAAGCATCTCTAACAGATAATTTATTTTACAATTTATTTTAAAATTTAGCTGACTATATTTCAGTACTTTCTGTATCACACTAAAATATCCGTTGTTGGTCGTGACGCTCCTACGTGAAAATTTCTGAAATTAAAAACGGTACTTCTTAACACTTGTCATTAGATAATTCCGCCGGGATCGAATTTGTCTTCAACCAATGCTTGTCCTAAGAAGCGTCTAACGGGATCTGGTTATCCGACTTGCTGCATGTCATCGTATCCCAATTGCGTGGATCGATGCTCATGATGTCAACCACTGGATTGTCTGTTCCAGAATCGATTATTTACAGACCACCGTCATAAAGCTGGAATATTGCTGAGTGCGGCGTTAAACAACAAACAAACATTAGATATCCCGAATGATCAGCCAATATAAAAGTCATTTAAATCGCGCTTCTTAATATAATATGACAAAAGAAATATATAACGGCGTTAGAACCGATCGAACCACATCTCTTGCGTAACAAATTCGCAATTGATTTTTGTTTTTGGAATAGTTTTCCTTTTGTAACCGCTGAGGTCATCAGTACTGGCAGTTGGGCCCACAAAGGGATCACACAACGCAACACCAATAACAGCCAGTCTTTCTAGACAACGAAGGCTTTAATGATGAACGAACATTGCCTGGTAATGACATAGCATATGGTGCAATTGTTTTCATTGAGTACACGTTTAATGACTGCTGAATGTTTTTGCATTGAAGTGCATTTCCTTCAGATTTTTCGAATATATTTTTTATTGTTGGTGTGTTTGATTGCGACAGTGTCCTAGTACTTGATCGATAAACACTGACGGCTATAGGGTTCATGCCACCTGTTTTCAGTGATTGAGTGAGTGAGTGAGTGAGAGTGGGTTTAACACCGCTTTTGAAACTCCTCTTACCAGGGTGATGCAAGTGAGAGGCGATTACCACTCTGGAGAAACGCACAAGCACTGGTTTATTGATACTGACAAGAATCATAATCAGGGCTAAATGGGATTCGAACCCACGATCATAGGATCCTGGGATGTCTAAGGGGCATAACTCTGCATAGTTTATAGGCGACTGGGCCTCCTTTGCCGTTGTCAGGAAGGTTTTGACTCGTAACAATGTAAAAGTACCCGACACCCTTTCAACATGTTATAGACCGTGTCCGTGGTCTAGTGGTAGAGCATCCGCCCGGAGAGCGATCCCCGACCGCGTCATACCAAAAGGCGTTAAAAGATGGTACCCTGTCTGGCGCTCGGCATTAAGTGTCTGAAACAAGGACTTGTCGGCTCGGAGTCAGTATACTGTATCTGAGTGGGGTATTCATGTTAAACTGCGGCATGGTATCTCAGTGAGCTAGCACTATAAATCGGCATCAGTCCGGACTAGTACAAGCAGCCACGCACACACACACACGTGCATGCACGTCGCTATATAAGTGCAATAATCTTGGACGCGACATTAAACCCCATTTCACCTCACCTCACTTCAACATGTTATAGTATAATCATCACCCGTTATTACACGTCAAAGGCTACATATAATACAAAGTAACTAAGTGTGTTATGATTCATCACTCTTTAATACATTCTATAACATATTCGTCACTCAGTATGTCAAGGACTCGTCATTTCATGTTAAAGACTCGTTATTTCATGTTAAAGTCTTCTTATGTCATGTTAAAGGAATGATCTCATTAAAATATGAACTTAGTTCTCGCTACCGCTAAACAAAGATCTGAGGACACGCATTACGGGTCACGTCAGAATAAACTTTCAAAAGATCAATCCCAGAGCGTCGTTTACCAGAACGGGAAATTGACAGTCGGAATGTGTTTTCTAAATCATGCAGTCTCGAAAAGGTGAACACGAGGCATTCCGAACGACAGGTCGAATCTGTCAAAATCATAGTGTATCTTTCGCTACAATCGGATAAATATTTGAACGGAAGAGACCTTGCAGACACCGTGGAAAATACTGCTATAAAATCTCGGCCATCGCTTAGACATTCCAGAATGTTTTTTTGTTCATTTTTTCATTTTGAATCGAGTACTTTGTCAAAACATTCTAAACCGTAGTCTGTAATGGGTGTCGCCAGTTTGAAACTAGTGCCGTATTGCTCGAGAAAGATGCTTTCTGATTGGCAATAGTCGACTTCAATGTGGGTACTCACAGATGGTCTCATAATCATAATCAGGGATAAATTGGACTCGAACCCACGATCATAGGATCCTGGAACGTCTAAGGGGCATAACTCAGCATAACTCACGAAAGGTCGTTTTGAAATGACCTGTAATGGGATGTCCTCGGTTCTTTGTGTATCAGTAGCCAGAACTAAGAACTGATTTTGATGAGATTATGTTAAAGGCGATCAGATTGGCTCTTGTTCAAAGACATAATGTTAACGATATGTTTTTTGTCGTGATGATCTGCCATCAACCCAATGTCCAAGCTTTAAAGAACTGCTTTACTCATAATGCTCGTTTAATCATCAGCATTATCAGATTCGGAGTCACTTTCTACTAGGGCTGGGATGGGTAACTTAGGTTCCCGTGTCGGGTGGGTACTGAGTAGGACCCGGGTACCCACAGGACTACCCGGACCCGTGGTTAGTCACACAATCTATCTGGTCTAGAACTAAACAATGGTGCCTCCGAGAAACAGATGGTAAATTCGAGGATACAATTCAATGAATTTACAAGATCCGGGGTAGAATAGATCTTCAGCAACCCAAACTTGCCGTAAAAGGCGACTATGCTTGTCGTAAGAGGCGACTAAGGGGATCGGGTGGTCAGGCTCGCTGACTTGTTTGATGCATCTCATCAAACCCTATTGCGTGGATCGATGCTCCTGATGTCAAACACTGGATTGTCTGGTCCAGACTCGATTATTTACAGACCGCCGACATAAAGCTGGAATATTGCTGAGTGCGGCGTTAAACAACAACAAACAAACAAAAAACAAAAGCTTGGATCAACATTTGTTTAGCCTCGACGTTCACATATCTCCTGATTTGTCCGATGTTGTGAATATGGTAATATGCACATTTACATATGGCTGTGATATGCTTATTCAAACTGTAGAGTGGATCTGTGATGACGCCATGGCACTAGGGCTGGGTGTGACAACACTCTCTCCAGTGCTGAAGGTGAGGTTGCGAGGATTTTCAGCCGATGACCAACAGCTCTGCTTTGTACTCGTTCAGCCTCAAGAAGTGTGTTGCCATCCATTCCCTGATGCTATCCACGCAACTCATTACAGTTGTGTAGGCACTTCTGGTGGACAGACCGCACTTTGCATTCGTGACCAACTCGTGTTATTCCGGGACAAACCGAATGTCTTCTTGCAGGTTACGGAAAGAGGCGAGTGGTGACGGATGCACACTTTTTAATTGAAGACCAGATATAGCTGTGTGTCAGATGGGAAAACCTCCGGACAGCTCGCACCTCAAGTGACCATTTTTGGTGATTGCGATAGAGTGTCTCTGATTTTCACCTTTTTATTAGTGAAAAACCTGAAGAACTCAGTTTCATCCTGGTCATGTGATATGTTTTGAGGAGAATTGATTGTTTCTTCTTGAAAAGTAGGGTATTTGCAAACCCCAACAATTCCTTTTCAGTTGTTTTTTTATCGATGCATTGAAATGCTCAACCTTTGCCTTCTCAATCAATATGTTGACTTTATTTCTTTAGGCATGGTGCATCTGATGATGAACAGGGAGTTTTGTTCTGCGCATTTGTTTCTCTAATTGTCCCGATGCTGCTTAGAATTTAGAATTTCTTCGTCATTCCATGCAGTCTGAGGACATTCCGTTACACTTTGTCTTTTGATGGGAGCATGCATGTTCAAAGTATCTCTGAGGATAGAAGTGTATTCATCAACAGCCTGAGTTGCAGTTACTGCCTCTGATGGATCATGCCAGTCAGCTCTGTCAGCCTTGAACTGCTCAATGTTGATGTCCTTCCTCTTTCTACACGCCATGGTCTTTACAGTTTCTGCTGGCTCAGCAATGTTCACAGAGAATGTTTTGGCGCAGTGATCCGAGCTAACTGAGTGATCAAATTCAACATTTTGTAGCTAGAGACCACAACTGTCATGTAACGAGATCAAGTGTATGTCCACCATCATGAGATATGTTGCACGAAGTTCTTAGTTTCAAGGAGTCTAAGCAATCTGAGGCATTCTCGGTCTTGGCGATCGTCAACATGAATATTGAAATCTCTTAGGATAATGACCTTAGATGCTCCAGCGCTCATCGTACAAACAAACAGTGTAATTGCCAGACTCGGTGAAAAGTACCCCAGACTGCTTTGTACACGTTGGTCGGTATATAACATACACTGGCTACTAAGTGAAAAGTTTACATGTAAGTCTCCATGTGAAACGTTTTCTGGTGGATGAAGAACTGTGCGCTCAATAGTTTCCGATAAAAACAGCACAGCCGTCTCCTCGTTTCACTATCCTGGGGATATGAAAATGCTTAAATCCTGTGGGTGTCATTCTCTTTATTGCCAACAGATTAATGTCCCCTTCACGGAGCCAAGTCTCAGTGATGAGGCGGGCCCATTGTTGTTGATGTTTTGTTTGTTTGTTTGTTTGTTTGTTTGTTGTTTAACGCCGCACTCAGCAATATTCCAGCTATATGACGGCTATTGTTGATGTAGATGCATGAATCTGTCTTTCTCGGTGAAATCGTTTCTTGGTAAAAATAATTTTCACGAGGAGACGGGAATCCGATGAATAACAATTGGGTTTTCCACTTGATTATCATCGAACGCGCGCTTCACTTGACATACTCAACAAAAAAAGAAAGTATACACTTGTAGAACTGGGTTCATATTTCCTGAACCCAAAACATTATCCCAAACACAACATTTCACCATGCACGTGGTAATCATGTGCACGTGTGCTGCATGCGCTTGTACGATCCTGGGCTGAAACATTCGTGAACACTTGGGAAATTGTTTTCAGGAAAGATTTGTGGATTGTTGAAGTGTGTGTTTATTGGAAACAACAAAAACGCACTTAACGTTGGCTGCAACTTACAGGGAAACTACACCGTGAAGATTAGGGTAATATCATAGGTCCCCATATAGGTCCCCAACCAATACTTGTCGTGAGAGGCGACTAAATGGATCGGGTGGTCAGGCTCGCTGACTTGGCTGATTGTGTGTCATCGTACCCCAACTGAGCTTAGATCATTGCTCATAATATCAATCTCTGGGCTGTCGGGTCCACTCAGAGTGAAACTTCCCGCGATAATTCGGCTAAATCCACTACAACCAATAGTAGAGAGGTGACTAAATGGATCGGATGGTCAGGTTCGCTGACTTGGTTGAAACGATGGTTGGATCGATGGGTATGACGTCAATCACTGGACTGTCCAGCTCAGACTCGATTTTTTTACAGACCGCCGTCATATCGCTGGAATATTGCTGTGTGTGGCGTTCTGTGTTGATAATCATGTGGTGCTATGTTTGAGTATTTATTGATCAGATCTTTACAGGATACATGAGTGACTGCTGGATCGTGTATAATTATGCCGGTAATTTCTCCAGATTCCAGATTCCTGCACCTCGCCGTGGCATAAGACGACATTCGGTAGCCTTTAGTAGGGTTCGCGGGCTCGAATCACACCGACACACGTTAATCAGTAGGAGTCTATAAAGTCAGTGATGAAACAAAGTCAGAAAAACGAAGAAGTCCTGTCATTGCCAAATGCTGTTAAATGAACGAATTTTCGTGGTCTAGTGGTAGAGCGTCCGCCCGGAGAGCGGAAGGCCCGGGGTTCGATCCCCGACCACGTTATACCAAAAGACGTTAAAAGATGGTACTTGTTGTTACGCTCGGCATTAAGGGGCTAAAACAAGGACTGGTCGGCTCGGAGTCAGTATACTGTGTCTGAGTGGGGTATTCATGTTACTGCGGCATCGTATCTCAGTGAGCTAGAACTATAAATCGGCATCAGTCCGGACTAGTACAAGCAAACACACACACGTACATGCACGTCGCTATATACGTGCAATAATCTTGGACGCGACGTTAAACCCTATTTCACCTCACCTCAAACAAAGAGCCCATTGCTGAAGTCAATTTTACATCTTTTCGGGTACAATGACCGGATACTCTCCATAGTGAGACAACGTAGAAAGTAATTAATTCCGGAAACTGTTAGACTGACCATGATCGATCAAGGAATCAGACCAGCCTGGCACAAGGCAGTCACATTCGTCACCACTCGCCCCTTTCCGTACTCTGCTATTCGGCTTGTCTCGGAATAACACGAGTTGGTCACGAATGAAGGCAGTCAGGGACAGTCGAATGACTGATCAGATTTATGAAGGTGCTCGACGTTTCGTCTCAATAATGAAGCGCCCATACAATATGTTTCTACTGATTAATGTGTGTCAGCGGGATTCGAACCCGCGAACCCTACCAAAGGCTACCGAATGTAGTGTTCTGCCACGACGAGATGCAGGACAGTTTGTAGAGTTAACATTTCAATTTAGACTGACATCAATACTATAAGTTGAATGGGGACGTGCTGTGTAATTCAGCATGTTATTCTTTACACTGATCTAACGTGATTTGATAGCTTAGAAACCTATGATTGTGGGTTCGAATCCCGGTTCGCCCCGATTATGTTTCTAGGTTTGTCAGCACCATACCCGTGCTCGTGGGTTTCACCGAAGGGGTAAACGTCTGAGACCTGCATCACTTCGGCTTTCCTCCCACATTAAGCTGACACGATGTGCTATAACTGGAATACTGTTAAAAGCGGCGTTAAACTCAACTCACTCACACTTTACCGATATCTCTAAAGAATTCACACTGCAAAAGCAGAATGCGACGACAGACAGAAAACCTTAGAACACGTTCCTATAGGTAATAAAAGAGTGCGATTTGAAGTTAAATTGCAGAAAAAAATAAAGAAAAAATAAAATAGACAAATGCATTTATTTCTTACACCATTATGTTTTATGTTAAATGCTGAGTACAAAATACGATTTTATTTGCGGCTCGCGTACCACACTGCCGAGGACCGAATACCCTCTAAGTAGACCTCCAACTCCCGAGTACCAAAAGGGGGTAAGCTGATTCATGATAGGCCAATGAACTATATTTTATGAGCGCTTCAGTTATTATGCTCTCGAACGAGTGAACGACAACAGACAGCAGAGATTGGTTCATACATATATATATTCTACAAGAAAACATGAAGATATAACATTTGGTGTGTGTATATGGTGTATGGCTCCATACAAATACTATATGAATTTGAAGTAACTTGAATACTTTGATAATATATGAACATTTAACAAAATATATAGAGATATTGTAACTGTCAAAACCTGAATGAATTTTCTCCAATTGAATTGTGACATCGTACTAATAACGCACACAAGCATTCTGGGAGTAATCCGACACACAAAAATGTCCAATACACACGCAAATTGAGTGTAGACACAAATACATTTACATTGCGAGTCCTTTACGATGAGACAAGGCATGAATGTTTGAATCGTTACTGAATGACCGACATATTGCTTTATTGAAGTCATAGGCGGATCCAGCGGGGTTGGGTCTCGGGAAATACCTGTCGTTTCTGAGCTTCGTGGCAGCTACACCCAAAAGGGAGTACCAGTGAAGGCATATTTGTGTCATGAGTGGGTTTCCTTTTGACAAAAACCCGTGAAGATTCCGGGATAGAATAGGTCTTCAGCAACCCATGCTTGCAGTAAATGGCGATTAACGGGATCGGATGGTCTGACTTGGTTGATGCATGTCATCGATCCCAATTGCTTGGATCGATGCTCATGATATCAATCACTGGATTGTCTGGTGCAGACTCGATTATTTACAGACAGCCGTCATATAGCTGGAGTATTGCTGAGTGCGGTGTTAAACCACAAACCAACCAAATCCTTTTGTCAAAATCAAAATTCCCAAATCAAGGTGGCAGAGAAACCAAGCCATTTTAAAAAGCTGACATCTGACTGGCTCAAGAGCGTTTTCATTTAGATTGGTCAGTAAAAGGTCACTCAGGGTTCACCTGGTGTGACCTTCCTCATATCGTAATGCAAAGGGATCGTTTCGAGGTAAAAGATCTGATTTCAAAGGGACCGCTAAATCTGTAATGTGACAGAAGCAGGGTGTACCAGATTTTATAACTGAAAGTTTACGTACACCATTCAGCTCTTTAAATCCTGACACAAGTAACTCACAATAACTACTTTCTTAAAATGATTTTTTATTTTCATCAAAAATTCATTTTTTTAGTAAAAGCCTCAAATCAGTTTTTTTCCTCTGTCCCCTTAGCATGTTGATGAAGAACATCTTCCAAACCAGAAAACAATTGTGGTGCCTACAGTCAATGATATAGGTATAGTAATGGAGCCATGGGGCTCTGTAGCTCACCTGAACTATGAAGAAATAATGGTGATAAATATATGTCGAATTGTAATTGAGCTAAAAACCATGAGTTGCTGCCTTTTCCAAAGATTGACAGTTACCAAAACAGCATACTGACACAACATTATCACATCATAACATCTCGTAAGACAATGCAATTTGCATATTTGGTCCAGTGGCAATAAAGTAATATTTAAAACACCGTTTTAACATAAATTTATTAATCTCCTGACTCATCTAGCCTAAAATTAATCTGCCCCTTATACAGGTCCTTTGTTTTCATTTCAATCACTATTAAAAGTCAGATTATGATAGCACTGCATTCTGACCCATCGCACCTTCAGCTCTGGTCACAAGATGCCACGTGGTACATAAGAATCAAACTTACTTTCACAGATTTGTAATATACAATAAAAACATATAATAGAACATATAACGACATCACCCAAAACGACATCCCCCAAAATGACATCAACATCAAAAGACTCCAGCCGTCAATCAACTGTGACCAAGGCGTACCATCAACTCATCAAAGACCCCAATCGGCCATAATCCCGTTCTGAAACGTGGCTCTTTATTGTAATAAAGAAGTTGTTCATCCATAAATTCTTATCCTTACTTAATCACCCAAACTAAGTGTGCCAAAGCAAACTTGTAGATACTATAGCATTAATTATTTTCATCAGAAATACTTAAGTTATCGAGTACCTTTGTGAAGCCTTGTTATGACCATGTGACCTTGACCTTCAATGCCATCCAATCACACGTCAGAGATGTCGCTAACATCTGGCATATGGCTGAGAACTCAAATTTGAGAAAACACATAAAGCCACAACCCTCACCCCTACAAGCAAACAAACAAATATTTCAAGGTAAGCTGAGAAAAGGCACATTTGTCACAACTAAGTACATTAAAACATATACGAAAAAACACGAAAACTAAAATTGAAAATAAAATATCACAGGTCAGACTAACTGAAAAATGAACACATCTGCATGATCATTATAACATTATAACAATTTCATCTGAGGAATATGATTATCTTTAGCTTGTACAGTAAACTACGTTATAACGAACTCAAAGGGACTACTAATTTTAGTTCGGAATAACCGTAGTTCGTTATATGCATATAAACAGCATATATACACCAAATGGCCGGGACTAAAAAATAAGTTCGTTATATCCGTCAGTTCGTTATAAGCGTGTTCGTTATAAACGTAGTTTACTGTATAATGGGATCAAACAAAACTAAAAAATATGACAGCAAAATAGATATGGTCATTTTGATTTTCTTTGCTAGACAGGTTATTTCTTGTTTTAGACTTGATCTAGACTAGCACTTAGTCCCTGAAAATACATAATTTGGATAGAAACCAGGAACCCCATACAAATTGAAAGGGAGCCCCATTGAGATGGGAGAATCAGATCCAAAACCTGTGAAGAATCTAGACTTGCTTTATTTAGAGCTGTAGCATTTCAGCAAGAGCTGGCAAAAGGGAAAATAATATGGTTCGGGGACTGAGACTACAGTTGACTCTAGTCTGATCTTCATAAATGTAAACAATAATAGTACATTTCAAAAATACTTTACTCACTGTATTAAGGGCCCATCCCAAAAAAGCGCTCCTTTAGCAACTACCAGACCAAACTGTAAGTAATTCTCACAAGCGCCCCGTAGCATGAAAACATACAAGATAGTCCATAGTTTCTTGTGTATATTACACATCACTTCACAGAAGAAACATCAGTGGAAAAAGGTCATATATTCAGCACAGTGAATTGTGGCGCCTACGCTGATTGCGCCACACATGCACCAATAAGGACACAAAGGAATTATTGAAGCATAATCACGATAATCCCTAAACAACAGGGACCTCGCACAGGCACGTCCATGATAGAAAAATATATCCTCAATACCATATGTAAAGAAATACTATTTCAAGAGAAATTTCAACTCTTAGAAGCATTTACAACTTGATCAATGCTTGTTCTCTCTGGGGAGTCCTGTTTAGAATTGGTCCCTGAAAGCAGCAACTTGGTGGACCACGTGGTCAGGCTCCACTACTTGGTTGGGAGCATGTCAAAGGGTCACTATGGCACAGATCGTTGCTCATAATATCAGTCACTGAATTGTCTTGCATAGACTAAATTATTTACAGGCCGATGTCATATGGCTAGAGTACAGGGGAGTGCAGAGTTAAATACAAACAAAATCACTGCTTATTCCCAGTGTTCGAAATACCTGCCTGCCCGACCGTCCGAGACGGGTTGATTTCAACTCAGGCTGCCAGATTTTCAAATCCCCCTGCCCGACGGTCGGGTTATATTTCATATGTGAAAATATTCAAAATATTTCCCGATGATAAGCATTAATTCACATGTAAAGATGAATGATAAAATGTAACCAAAAAGAAACCCTGTTAGCTTATCCTGAGAAACATATGATTATAGTGGGCAGGCAGGTTTTGGTCAGGGCTGGCAAGTATTTCAGCTAGCCAGTCCTGTGGTCTGGCTGAAATTTTTGGGAGTTTCATACCCTGTTATTCCCCATTAATGCTGCAATACAGCTCAGGAGTTACCTCCCCTAGGCAAGCACATATTTAAATATCACTGCTTTTGTTTTGTTTGTTTGTTGTTTAAGGCCACACTCGGCTATATTCCAGCGATATGACGGCGGTCTGTAAATAATTGAGTCTGGACAAGACAATCCAGTGATTGACATCATGAGCACTGATCTACGTAGCTGGGATACGATGACATGTTTCAATGAGCCTGACCACCCAATCCCGTTAGTCGCTTCTTAGGACAAGCATAGTCACCTTTTACGGCAAGCATGGGTTGCTGAAGACCTATTCTATCCCGGATCTTCATGGGTCAATTCATTATTGAACAACGAACAAAATCACTGCTTGTTCCCCATTAATGCTGGATTACAGCATCAGGAGTTACCTCCCCTAGTCGAATCTTGACTACAATAACAAGCAATAGCATGCCTTGTTCCAAACTTCCGTAATCAAAGTTAATCAAAGTGTGTCAGTCTTATTTGACCCCCCAAATATAAAACCATGTATGTTGAAGGCAGAGGGGATTTTGGGCCCCTCTATCTTCAACATGCTGTATACACCCTTGCTTATTGGACTGGACCATTGGGATGGAACAGGTCTACAGCAACCGATGCTTGACATAAAAGGCGACTATGCTTGTCTAACAGGTGACTAACAGGATCAGGTGGACAGGCTCTCTAACTTGGATGATGCATGTCATCGTATCCCAATTGCATGGATCGATGCTCATTAAGTCAATCGCTGGATTGTCTGGTCCAGACTTGATTATTGCTGAGTGCGGCGTTAAACAACAAACAAACAAATCATTGGACTGTTTTTGCAATGGCAGACCACAAGAAAGATCGTATTTCCACACAAACATTGTACACAAACATTCAAAATAAAAAATATGTCTATCCCACTAATGACACCTGTAACCTATATGCAAAACATGATACATCAATATATTAATGCCTCAACCCTTTTCTTGGTTTGCAGATGTCGAAAGAATACATTCTAAGAGAAAAATAAAAAACATGAAAAAAGACACTTTGGTGGAACAAATATGTTTCAGACAAAACCAATTCTTGTCATGGTTCTTCAAGACTTATTGTATCTGAAAATGTTACCATGTGGGATATTCTGTAAGCTTGTCTCTCCTTATTGTCTCCTTGTTTTACCCATCGAAGCTTAACTTACTCTCTGCACAAATATTGTGGTGAACGTCTTTGGGCAGACACAACTTTGTGTGGTGACAGGCGAATTCAAGGTAACATCAACCCTAATTGTCATCATCTTGCAAACAATTGGCAATAATGCTCTTTGGCAAATCAATACAGAATATAAACATGAACTGATACATGAGTAACTATAAACCGAACAAAAACATAAAGGATCATGAATATTTGGGGGATATTTTAATGAAATTGAGTGCTGTCTTCACTACAAAAATATCCCGAAAAGTATTCATGCTCCCTAACTTTTTTGTTCTGTTTTTATCTAAATATGTAGCAGTCAAACCAACTACTAAACTGTCCATTACAGGACTGCTACACTTTCAGTATAGAAGCAATGCAGTTTCTGTCCTGGGCAGATCCAGAGCCCCATCTTTGAAAACCAACGTAGTATGTTGTAGTAGGGCTGGGACGGGTAACTCGGGTACTCGGGTACTCGGGTACTCGGGTGGGTACTGAGAAGGACCCGGGTATCCACAGGACCACCCGGAGCCATGGTTAGTCAGGGGATATATGGTTTGAGGATAAAACTTATCTGGAACTCTATGTTTACACTACAAGTCACAAATGTTCACAGTTTATTTCTAACTATGCACACATTCATTCTGACTTTTATGTTTTTGAATAAAGACAATACTAAAGTCAACTTTAGTGTCTGCATGACCAGATTATTTAATGCTTGTATCTAAATACATTTTGCCAGGGCTACGGGCCCAATCAGACATTTTGTACCTCTATCTTGAGACCTACAGTGGGTACCCGGTGGGGTCAGGTAATAGGGGGGTGGGTACCCGGGTAGTTAATTTGAACTCGTCCCAGCCCTATGGTGTTGGCAGTAAAATTATCTGAGAGAGGATTTTGATATTTTCGACCCCTCCCTTTTAAAAATGCTGGATCCGCTCTTGTCTGTTATTCTTTAAATACAGACATGGTAATAGAGACAATACAAATGGCAATACTCAACACTACCAAAGTATATAATAATTGTTATCACAGTTTCCCTTCCTATCTACTAAGGAATGATATTTGACTTGTACCTGGAATGTAAAAGTTCATTTCACAGAAAACTAGATTTAACTCCACGATGCCAAACAAGAGTCTGGTTTCAATGCTGCTGTTGTTACTCCAGGTGAGGAGACAAAATAGCAAACCAGCGGTGCAGATTGACAGAAGCCTGTCGGCCCAACTCCGTTTGTCTAATGTTAAAGGTGTCCTAGGGTCTAGTGCCTCCGTGGTCAAATGGATAGAATGTCTGCATGGAGAGCGTAAGGCCCGGTGGTTTGATCAACGGCTGCATCATACCAAAATACATTAAAAGATGCTTGTAACCCTGCCCAACACTTGACCTTAAAGGGATAAAACAAGGACTGGCCAGCTCGGACTCTGTATACCACGTCTGAGTAGAGAATCCATGTTAAACTGGGGCATGTTATCTCAGTGAGCTAGCACTTTAAAACATGTATAACTATGTATAAAAACAGAAACAAATGTATAACTATAAATATTTTTGGTCCGCTGAAAAATGGTAGAAAGCTATGTGTTTTTTTAACATTTGTTGACGCTAATATGGTTCTTTGGTGTGGTTTCAACGGGTATGTTATTTACAACGGTTATCATTCCCACAAATCTTAGGCTTTATGTGGAGCAAATCCTGTCTTGATGCTCTGGTTTCTTCCATGAAGCTCCTTGGACAGGTGTAAATGTTCTGTAGTTCTGTCGTTCCGCTAGTACCTGTTCCTGTTGTTGTTGTTTTGGTTGTGTTCGAAGAACATGAAGTCCTATTGGAACAGAGGAGAACAAATGAGAGCATAATAAATATAATTCTTTTAAAAATTATAATTCAACTGTTCCTGAAAAATGTTCATGGTCAGTTTGCTAGCATCCTCCCGAGGTAACAGTCAAGTTTCCACCTTTGCCGAACTCGGCTGAAATTTCATAGCTCGATCGTAGCGCCACCAGTGGCCATTACGAGTTTGGTCAATATTCCACTTCTCATATCATTTGCATTTGCTTCAAACAAAATGGCACAGCCCAGTGAACACGATCTGATCAATAATAAAGACCTATATTGTAACAAAACAGGTCTTACTTCGCAAAATGGATCAAATCAATTGAGCAGCTTGATTAAAAACAGGAAAGGATTTGGAAAATATCTGTTGACGAGTCGGCGGTACACATGCTTTGCAAATATTGTAATCGATGGAAATCTGCACAGCAGTTTATGAACCAGATGTCAATTCCGTTACATGCTTTTGATTGGACCATGCATAGACTCATTAAGTCCAGTCACACATAACGACAGTCTAGTTCGGCAAGGGTGGAAACTGGACTTTCATGGTCAGTTAATTCCCTTGCCTCAGGAAAATGGTTTGCTAGTTAGTACATAGTACTGACATGGATAACACACACCATAACTGGCTGCCTGAGTCCTGTTTGGGATTCCTTAATAGCACTAGGGCCCCATTCCACAAGGTTAACTTAGCACTAAGATGATCGTAACTTCCATACTTTTACATAGGCTTACGACAGTCGTAGCCCTAAGATCGCTCTGTGGAAGGGGCCCAGGCATAGATTGTAACTTTTATTAATCAGATGTTTTGAGCTGCGATCTGAATAAGGACAGAGATTTGATGTCTTTCATGGATTCTGAAATTTCATTCCATTTTCTACCAGCCACCACTTCAAAAGATCGATAGCTAAACGACTTAAGTTTCCACATGGAGATATCCATCAATGGTTTTGTTGCTTTTCCATATATTCCATATTAACTTTTCCATATATTTGTTCCAAGCATTTTTATGTTGTTTAATGCCGCACTCAACAATATTCCAGCTATTTGAAGGCGGTCTGAAAATAATCAAGTCTGGACCAGATAATCAAGAGATTGATATGAGCAAGCTGTTGGGGTATGGTCACACTACGATGGCACACAATCAACCCCTTTCTCTGTGCATACAGGGGTTTATCTAGACCTAGTCAGAGGCCGATATTCAGCCCAAGTCTGCAGCAGGTGTAATTAAAAACTCCTTAATTGGAACTATAAATTTCCAAAATCAGGTAATACACTAATACCTAATTTCTGGCTTACGGGCAGTAACCTGTATTTCACTGTCAATAGCACCAATAAAGAGAAAGGGGTCATAATACTTAGTTTTATATTATTTCATTGAATGCAATCTTAAAATACAATGTTAAAGTACCTTTGAAAATTAAAATATCCCTCTTGTGGATAAAATAACTTTTTACCCAAACAGCATGCCAGGGACACTTAGTTTTAAATCCCTGGAATATGAACTGCATGCCGGGGACACCTAGTTTTAAATCCCTGGAATATAAACTGCATGCCGGTGACACTTAGTTTTAAATCCCCAGTATATGAACTGCATGCCAGGGACACTTAGTTTTAAATCCCCAGTATATGAACTGCATACCAGGGACACTTAGTTTTAAATCCCCAGTATATGAACTGCATGCCGGGGACACTTAGTTTTAAATCCCCAGTATATGAACTGCATGCCAGGGACACTTAGTTTTAAATCCCCAGTATATGAACTGCATGCCAGGGGCACTTAGTTTTAAATCCCCAGTATATGAACTGCATGCCGGGGACACTTAGTTTTAAATCCCCAGTATATGAACTGCATACCAGGGACACTTAGTTTTAAATCCCCGGTATATGAACTGCATACCAGGGACACTTAGTTTTAAATCCCCAGTATATGAACTGCATGCTAGGCACACTTAGTTTTAAATCCCCAGTATATGAACTGCATGCCAGGGACACTTAGTTTTAAAACCCCAGTATATGAACTGCATGCCAGGCACACTTAGTTTTAAATCCCCAGTATATGAACTGCATGCCAGGGACACTTAGTTTTAAATCCCCAGTATATGAACTGCATGCCGGGGACACTTAGTTTTAAATCCCCAGTATATGAACTGCATACCAGGGACACTTAGTTTTAAATCCCCGGTATATGAACTGCATGCCAGGGACACCTAGTTTTAAATTCCCGGTATATGAACTTACAATGAGAAACACTGCTCCCAGCATGACGGACTTCATCTTGACGTCCAGGTCCATGGGAACTGCACAACAGAAGAGACAGTGACATCACTCACAAAATTCAAGGTCTTTTCAAGGCATAAGTTACTGCCATTTGCATATAATCAAATCTTCGTTGTGTTCATTGTAATTCCTGCAATCTGATAAGCTGAATTGGTCATGCGGATTCATACAGTTTGCATATTGGTTTTTCGATTCAGACCTCAATGAACCAAAAAAATTCCAAGGTCAATCCTTGAATGAAATTGTTATACACTTCAGGCCCTACGTTGTTACAGATTCTGGGATAGTTGTCTGTTCTAGCATTGAAAGGGAGATAACTCTATGGTTACAATGAACAGGTCTAGTTGTTACGTGGCCCACATTTCTGTATTAGTCATCATTATATATACAAAATGCAGTGACGGCAATACAATTCTGTCAAATCCCCCACAGCCTCGATGGACATGGGTTCATATGCTCTGTCCAAAGAATAGAAGCCAGGTATCATAGAATACTTATGCAGGTTGACTTAACTAGGGTCCATGTTGTGCATGTCAAGTTGATTGGAATCTAAAATCTCCCTTGTACTCAAACACATGTTGAGTCAGACATATTTAAGTGTCACTGATGTCCTACATCTGTCTTGGTCACTGATGTCTTACACCAGGCATCTAATACTGTGATATGTTGGTGACCGTTTCCTGAAAATGTACCCGTGTAGATTTAGATTTGGGATTTGGTAAGGTAAGCCTCTAATACATGTAGAAGCCATCCAATAGAGGAAGTACAGTAATAATGACAGGAACTCACAGGAAATGCCGAAGTTGTCAGCATCAGTGAAGGCCTCTCGGAGGTATCCGCTCCACTGCTTAGAGATCTTTCCGACTTGATTCTCCTCATTGGCTGATGATACCTAAACAAGCAAACAGACCCGTGAAGATCCGGAGTAGAAGGTCTTCAGCAACTCATGCTTGCCGCAAAAGGCAAAACGGGATACTTGGGCCTGTTCTCCCCTGCAATCTCCACGAGGGACGAGAATGGAATACCGGGGACTTATTCTCCCCTGCAATCTCCACAAGGGACACTGAGGGCCTTATCTCTGTACATTCACACATACCCAGAGTACAACACAAACTATCTGTCGAAACTCTTGGGATATCCCTAGTATGTGGGAGCCCATATTTCACCAATGTGCCTCGTCTTCCTTACATCGGTGTGTACCACATTAAAAATGTGCCTGACCTACCACAAACTCCTGGTCTTGTGTACAGCAAGGACCTTGGATTATGCACCCAGGTCCAACAATGGTCAGGATCGTATCCATGTTCGGGTCCATGATGGCAAAGCGAGGCTCCATGCAGCTCTTCCTGTACAGAATAGTGAGTGAGTGAGTGAGTGAGTAAGAGAATGAGTGAGAGACTGAGCGAGAGACTGAGCGAGAGACTGAGTGAGAGACTGAGCGAGAGACTGAGGGAGAGACTGAGGGAGAGACTGAGTGAGAGACTGAGTGAGAGACTGAGTGAGAGACTGAGTGAAGGACTGAGTGAGAGACTGAGTGAGAGACTGAGTGAGAGTCTGAGTGAGAGACTGAGTGAGAGACTGAGCAAGAGACTGAGTGAGAGACTGAGTGAGAGAATGAGCGAGAGACTGAGCGAGAGACTGAGCGAGAGACTGAGCGAGAGACTGAGCGAGAGACTGAGCGAGAGACTGAGTGAGCGTGTAAAATGCTCAAAAAGTATGACAATCACAATAACCAGCGACAGCATATTTCGGCTTTGTTTGCATGTGTTAGCTCGGCCCCACAATGCACATGTGGAATGTTTCGAGTCACATGATTAATTTGAAGCTAATTAATATAGAAATTTAACTATAAATCCTACATAAAATGTTACATAAACTGATTGGGGGGTGTCAGCAAAATATGATATAGTCCTAAGACCATTCTCCCCCCCCCCCAGCCCACACTATGATCGAGTCCCTTAGGTATAACAACACTTTGTAGCCCTTGAAACTACTCACATTTGTCTGACGTAACCAACCAGCTGTCCCACAGGGGCCTCGATACTGCAGAGGTGTGCACATCCGTCGGCATTTGCACAGCAGTTCCAGCCGGCGCAACACTTGAACTCACGCTGCACCCGGATCACTTCCTAACAACAGACGCAGAGCAGTACTCAACACACTGTCACAGACCTGTGTTTCTGAGATTTGGTGGGGGGAGGTGTCTCGAAAATATATCTGGACCTATGGGGGTGGGGGTTGGGGGAATGGGGGGCAATAAAATATGATAGAGTCCCAACCTCAATCCTTTAATGAATGACGAGTCCCTAAGTAGTGTGTCATGAATATTCTCTAAAACCTAACCTGGTAAGCAACGTTCAGATTGGTCAGATGAAAGTTCATTCTGACGTGACCCATAATGGGATGTTCTCAGATCTTTGTTTAGCAGTAGTGAGAACTAAGATCTGATTTTAATGAGATTAGTTATTGCACATGATCATTCTACGCAAAGGCCTTATGGGTAATATATGCAAATAAATATGACAGTGGTTTCTCTACGTAAGTTTCTTACAATATGCATGCTTTAATAAAGTCAACTACCTTAATTTCAATTAACAACATACACAATATATACACACGCTGACTGTAAATAAGTCTATACTATCATCATTAAAAAAAGTCAACTGATTATAAAAAAATTATAAGTATTATGATAAATAGTTGTGCATTTATTCGTTGGTGACACATTTAATGTCAATAACCTTTGTGATGTTCTTATTTATTTGTATGTCACTTCCCGAGGCAAGCGTGTCCACTAGCCTATATCAAAGCCTAGTTTCTACCCTTGCCACGTCAAGGCCACTTTCCTTGGCTCTACCCTGGCGTGATTATGAGCCCTTTGTAATGAAAACACGATATCCAATCAGCTCGCTGTTCTTATCTCATATAGCTTCACAAAGATGGTGACTACAATAGGCGATGACCTAGTCGATCAGATAACGAAAACATTCACGATTTCATCCCAGACACATAAACATAGGCAATAGTTGGGGGGGGGGGGGGGGGGGTTTAAGAGGAAAAACATATTTGTGTCAACAAAGACAGGCAGCGGTAAATGACCTTCATACAAAGGTGAACCAGTCGCGGATGTTGATTTTGTGAAACGTTCTCTGATAAGACTATCGATATGTGCATATTTAGCACAGGAAAGTGAGCTTGATGTGGCAAGGGTGGATACAAGACTTTGATAAAAAGGCTAGTGGACACTCTTGCCACAGGAAGATGTTTGTATATGTGTTTATCAATAAGCGGAGACCTTGTGCTGATATAACCCAAATTTCCTTCAGGATAATAAAGCGTTATCATATCTTAATGTCCGTGATCACTAAAATCAATGCACACGAAATTTATTTTGTTTTCAAATGTCTTCCGTTTGAAGCTCACCTGACTATTGTTGTCAGTGATGTGCATTGTGAAACCTCTCTGAGGCCCACAACACTGTCTGGTGCAGGCATCCGATTCTGAAACAGCAACCTCATGGTTAGATATCTGACGTCTTCATGTATTTTATTTGACATTTTAACATCCTTGGGGAAAGTGCAAATGACAAAAGTGACGGGTGATTGCCAAGCAGCCAGCACCAATTTCTACACCTGGGTTGTATTTAGGCGGGCTCGTATTATAGACGGCTATATACGGTGTGTTGAAAATTCCTATCTTTTGCTTAGTTTTTACAAAATGAATTCATCAGGTGGCGTAATCAATAATTTTCTTACTCGAAGGGGTCAGGTTTGAAGGGGACAGGTCCGAAGGGGTTGGGTTTGAAGGGGTTGGGTTTGAAGGGGTCAGGTTTGAAGGGGTCGGGTTTAAAGGGGATGGGCCCAAAGGGGTCGGGTTTGAAGGGGTCGGGTTTGAAGGGGTCAGGTTTGAAGGGGTCGGGTTTGAAGAGGACGGGTTTGAAGGGGTCAGATTTGAAGGGGACGGGCCTGAAGGGGACAGGCCCGAAGGGGTCGGATTTGAGGGGACCGGCCCAAAAGGGGTCAGGTTTGTAAGGGTCGGGTCTGAAGGAGTCAGGTTTGAAGGGCTTGGGTCCGAAGGGGTCACCTGATCACTGTTATCCCATAATTCACTTTAAAGTTAATGAAGCCTTTAAACTGTCCTCCGTTTCATAAAGATACCTCACTGCGAACAGTGACATGTTAGGACCAGACGTCATCTTGTTTTCAAGCAGACTAGTCAATATTCATTGACGAGTCAGTATTCGAGGTCAGTGTCAGTCACATGATATGGGGGTCTACATTGAAATGTAGTGTTTCATCACATGGTACGGATTAACCAACGGAATTGCAAGATTCTAAATAGAGGTATAACAATCTACATTGATCTTAACTCACCTTCAGAAGCAAAATAGACCTGCTGACCCAGACTGTTCCGTATTACATACTTGTTAGCCGTCTCAAATCCAGTTATCACTGAAATGAAATACATTAAACTTCAGTTACTTAATCTTCAGGTTATTCATCAACATACTGCCAATTTTGCCTGTTGTAATGTTGGTGTTTTGCTATCTCATAGTAACTTTGTGAGAGGCCTGTACCACTTCAACATCTACCCGAGGCAAGGGAGCTAACTGACTGTAAAGGTCCAGTTCCCACCATTGCTAAACAAGGCAGGAATTTCATAGCTCGATCATAGTGCCACCAGTAGGGCTGGGACGGGTAACTTGGGTACCCGGGTCGGGTGGGTACTGAGTAGGACCCGGGTACCCTCAGGACTACCCTGACCCGTGGTTAGTCATGTGATATATAGTTTAATGACAATAATTATCTTGATCTCTGTGGTTACACCACAAGTCACTAATGTTCGCATTTCTTACTGACTATGCACCAATTCCTTCTGATTTTTCATATGGTTGAATAAAGATATAACTTAATTCAACTGTATGTTCAGTGTATGAATGACCAGATTGTTTAATACATGTATCTAAATATGTTTTGCCAGGGCTATGCTAAAAATGATCCCAATCGGACATTTTGAGACATCTCCTGAGACCTACGGTGGGTACCCGGGTAGGATCAGGTAATAGGGGGGTGGGTACCCGGGTAGGGTCGGGTAATAGGGGCATGGGTACCTGGGTAGTAAATTTGGACTCGTCCCAGCCCTAGTCACCAGTGGCTATTACAAGTTGTGTCCCTTCTATGTCCCTCATATTGACCAATCAGATTCCACCTCTCATATATCACTTGCATTTGCTTCAAACAAAATTTGCTTCAAGACGATCTGATCGATAAACAAGATCTTTAATTCACTTACCGTAAGTACTTAGATTAAAAAGCATGAAAAGATTTGGACAAAATCTCTCACCACCTAGTTGATAATACACATGCTCTGCACATCCTGAAACTGACCGAAATCTGCACGGCAGTCACCATGTTATTTATGAACCAGATATTGATTTCTTTTACTTGATTTTGGTTATGACTATGCATAGACACATTAGTGCAGGCAAAATTTAACTCCATAATTCCAGCCTAGTTCGGCAAGGAAGCTGATTGGACTAGTTTTAGTCAGTTAACTCCCTTGCCTCGGGAAGATGTACCTTCAAGTGAAACCTGCTGAGACTTGTATAATAACCCTGTTAAAATGCTGATATTTGTCAAAACTTATTTCACATGAAAATTCCATGGAGTGAATCGAACATGCAGCCTCACATGTCATGTATAGTTTTGTAACCCACTGTTTTCCCACTGAGCTGCTGAGACATGTGATGAAAGGTTGTTCAATTTTACATGTCATGACTTAACTTGTCTAATGCTGCAAGTGGTCAAACTCTTGCCTGCTGTCATTGAATTTATTTTATACCACAACTATCTCATGATAAGGCAATCTCACTAAAATCAGATCTTAGTTCTCGCTGCCGCTACTAGACAAAGATCTGAGGACATCCCATTACGGGTCACGTCAGAATGACCTTTCGCAAACTTTGACCGACCACTGAAATGACTAACAAGAAGTCGACAAAAGCCAATTAGAAAGCAGCTTTCTCGAGATTTACAACACTCGTTTCAACTGGCGACTTCCATTTCAGACTACGCTTGAAAAATATGTTGACACATTTCTCGATCAAAATTTTGAAAACTGAACAAACGAACATTTCGGAATGTCTAATATATGGTTGAGATTGTATGGCAGTGCTTCCCACATACTATGCAATGCCTCCTCCATTCAAATGTTTATCCCATGGAAGCGAGATAGACGATAATTTTGACGGAATCAGTCGTATGGACCGTAACTGTCATCCTGAATACCCCGTGTTAATGTTTTCGAGGTTGCATGATTAGAAAACACATTTCGACTATCACTTTCCTGATCTGGTAAGCGACACTCTGATTGGTCGGATGAAAGGTTGTTCTGACGTGACCCGTAATGGGATGTCCTCAGACCTTGGCTTAGCGATAGCATGAACTAAGATCTGTTTTTAATGAGATTGATGATAAGGTATCCTAAAGTTTTTGGTTGAAAATAAAAAACCTCGAGCTTGTGAAAAGAGTTCGGCCTTGTGTGTGCAAACTCTTTAAAATGTCTTTAGTAGTTTAGGAGTGAGTGAGTTGGGTTTAACGCCGCCTTGAACAGTATTCCAGTAATATCAGCTTAATGTGGGAGGAACTGCTGCAGGTCTAAGACATTTTCCAGTTCGGTGAAACCCAGAAGCACGGGTATGGTGCTGACAAACCTAGAAACATAATAGGGCAAACCGGGATTCGAACCCATGATCATAGGTTTCTGGCATGCCCAAGGAACGCAACTCTGCACAGCCAACTGCAGCAACTTACACCACTGGGCCAACCGTGCCCCCTGGTTGTTTAAAAAGAAATAGAAACACTATTGCACTGACTCTCGAGGATCTCGATCTGCTGCTGAACCAAGAGCTGGTCCACCTGGGTGAGGTACTCCAGTCCGGGGGGACACCCTGGAATAGCTTCAGGCCGAGACATCCACTGCACAGGGGGCCTCTGACCTGGCATCACTGCAATAAGAAGGAGTTTGGTCTACTATAACTGAAATAGTGTTTCAATCATACCTCTCCCATGTCAGCTAAATGTGGCAGACACAAGTGTTAACATACAGTTTTGTTGTACATATGTTTTATCTATTTGAGGTCCTTTAGGTTTGTAATATTATTTAAAGTTGTTAGGAAAGTAGGTTCTTAATTCAATATCTATTATGGGCTTCTGGATTAGTTTACTTATAATGTAGAGGGTGGTTGGGTTGGTCCATGTTTGTGTCTTTGTTTCTTCTCTTTGTTCTAACCCAAGCCTTGTTTTTCATTGGCTTGTTCAAACTGTGCACTTTTCATCCATCTTGCACTTGACACTACACCAATTCAGAAGTCAGTCAACAATTTGGACTTGGACAGATCTGGGATAAATAATTCGATTATTAAGGTTAGTAATCTATAAAATTGCTAGCTAATATCTATGTATGTATTTATATAATAATATAACTTATGTTATCTAAGTTATGTGGAATGTTATTTCAGTATTATTAACATGCTTATCTTTGGTATGGTGATTGTGTCACCATATTGCTAAGTTAATAATTAAAAAAGGCTAAGTAAACACGATAAATGCTTTTCATCCTTCTTCTTTCTGTGTGTGAATGTTTGAGTGAATGCGTTGATTTTTATCATTGTGTAAATACTGAATTTGTATGCAATGTCAATCATTGTATGATAGTTTGTAGTTAGTTATATTTCCTCAATTGTATTCTATTTGTTATATTTATTCATAGTTGATTCTGGAAATAGGAGTGTGCTGATAGCTACATAGCTACGCAAGGCGGCTGCCTGGAGAGGACAAACACCCCAGTGTCACCCACACGGGTTACCGATAATTTACATGTTTGTCATGTCATGAAAAATATATTTTGTAAATAGTGTATCATACCAAATGTATGATCAGTTAATGAATTAATATAGTAGTTTCAACAAAGTGGTAATTGTATTTGTAATGTTCATTGTATTTTAGAACCATGGACCATCTATATATTGTAATCTTATCAGTAATGTCGGGATCGAGTTATCGCCCCTGACAAATCGTTTGTTTACTTCAGGGTTAAGATAATGATTTTATATATCATTGATTATTAAGCTCATGTTGATGTAATGAATATAGACTATGTTTTGAAAGGTCGCTTTGTATTGTATTAATATATGTGTGTACCAAACCTGTGTACTACTGTTTTATAATCTTATTGTTTTGTAGGGGCGGTCGGGTAGCCTAGTGGTTAAAGCGTTCGCTCGTCACGCCGAAGACCTGGGTTCGATTCCCGACATGGGTACAATGTGTGAAGCCCATTTCTGGTGTCCCCCGCCGTGATATTGCTGGAATATTGCTAAAATCGGCGTAAAACCACACTCACTCACTCACTATTGTTTTGTACATTACAGGGTGTCACTATATTACTAAGGCAATAAAGACTCACACCCGTGGCCTGTGTTGGACCTTCTTATTGCCATCACAACCCCGGTTACAAATGTGGTAGAAATGCTGTTTCAAGGTTAATACAGATATGGAACACTAAAATTCAAGACCTTTTCAAGGCTTTCAACCTTCAGTTTCAAGGCTTTTTTAGTTGGGTTATTAGCCTTGGTCTGTCAATATTTATTTAAATACTATATGTTAGTCATGAAGTCATCAGACCTAAAAGGCAGTATGAAAGTCACAAAGTTTCCAACAAGATTTACTTTCACAACCAACAAATAAAATAAATAAAGTCATGATGTTTAATACTTCATAAACAAGTGCAGGTCATTTTGTACAAATTCAAGGCTTTTCAAGCTATTTTGGTTTTTTCAAGGCTTTTCTAGGTTGACATTAAAAATTAAGGCTTTTCAAGAATGACCCCAAAAAATCAAGGGTTTTCAAGCCTGTATGATTGACCTTCAGTAGAAACAATCACAGAGCAGCATCCTTTCTCACACTATAAAATATTGCAATATACAACCATCTTAAAGTTAAACAAACAAAAAACCTACTTGCTTGGGGTGGAGCGCCATACCCGGGCTGACCTCCGTATCCCGGTGGAGCGCCATACCCGGGCTGACCACCATATCCAGGTGGAGCGCCATACCCGGGCTGACCTGGAGGCGGGCCATACCCGGGCTGACCTGGAGGTGGGCCATACCCGTAGCCGGGCTGTCCTGGGAGCTGGGCATACCCCTGGTTGGGGGCTGGTTGTCCTGGAGCACCTGAAATAATATTTGAAAACCGTGACTGGTGTTTGGAATTGGTCAATATTTCCAGATTGGTAATCAGTGATCAATAATAGATTATTGATCCATCATGAATGAGAACAGATATATCCTACAATATGAACATTTATACAAATAACAAAAATATGACATGAAACTTCTCCAATGGAAGTTTCCATACTAAGCAACACAAACACAACTGCTTAGAATATTTTTTAGAAACTCCTCACTCTGACATATTCCAGCTATAGGATGGTCTTGTGTAAATAATCAAGTCTGGACCAGACAATCTAGCGATCAGTATTGAGAGGAACGATCCATTTGGTCACCTCCTATGACCAACATAGTTCAGTCGGCTGTATTCCGCGATGCATTGCACAATATTTGTAGAAATGCCCACATAGTGCAGAAATGTAACTATCTTGCAGAAAACAACTATTTGTGCAGAACTTCTGCAGAATTTTGCATTTTTCTGTCACAGAATTCATCAAATAGACTGCAGCATGTTAACATCCGAGTCGAAAGCTGTGATTAAACGTGTAAAACTTACAAAGGTTTACTGAAACGAACAGTCATTATTTGAATTGTCCACAGTATCAATAAAATCATTCCAAATAATTAGTTAAGGTGTTCATATGAAAAAATAAACATTTTTTACAAATATCTTTTAAACATTTGATGTCCTGATATATAGTTAAATGAAATCAAAATCCTGACTTCACTTTGCAAAGTTGACTTTTGTATTATTGCTTACCAAAAGTGCACGTCTGTATGTTTACAGTAGTGATCGCCACTTTCATTTCAATAAGCTAATCTAGACCTGGAAAAGTTTATCATAAATATGCCTGCCACAAGTCAAGCAGGTGCAGATTTCTATAGTGTGAATCAATACACATGACAACACATACCTTGAACTAAGTCACTCACCATTGTAAGCTCCTGGTTGCGGCTGCATGGAAATTGGGGGTGGCTGGTTCATTTTGTCTGAAAAACAGGAATCCTGAAAATTAGTGACTGGTCTATACCACATTTTTCTAATATAATGGACGGTGTTATTAAAAATATAACACCACTGTTGCAAGTCTTGAAGACTCAACGTGTTCATGAAGAAATATTTAGCAGTCACATTCCGGAAAACGAATACTACCCTTATTTGAATCAATGTCCAACTTGTTGCCTTGAAAATGCAAAAGAATATTTTTGTTAACAATTCTTAAATAGCAGAGTGAAACAGTTCCAACACTTGGTGAACAGCTCTTGATGGAGGGACAATCCATGGGCAAACTGTGTTTATTTTATTTATTTATTTATTTATTTATTTATTTATTTATTTATTAGCATTTCGTTTCCTTTTTGTGGGATGGGATTTTTGTCAAAAAACATTTATTTATTTATTTATTTATTTATTTATTTATTTATTTATTAGCATTTCGTTTCGTTTTTGTGGGATGGGATTTTTGTCAAAAAACATAATTCATTCTGGGGAAAATGCTGGGAAATATAATTTTGCTTCAGGTTGTACAAAAAAGTACATGTCAACATAACATGCTGGATATCCTGAAAAAAAAAGCTTTGTGGTCCCCTTAAGAATATGGATGTTCCCCAACCCAACTCCTCCCAGTACCGGAATATTTGATGGTCAGAGCCTTTAAATCCTGGATTTGCTGACTCTACATATGACACAACCTAATGAACAGCCTAGAAGGAAATAAATCGTGGTGGTGTTATTAGATAAGAGTCAGTGAAGGAAGGAAAAGGATGACATAGTCACATGTGTTAACCCTATGTTAGCTGAAGCATTTCCCATTTAGGACATTTTGCTGCCCTTAGGGCAGAATACTAAACGCCACTGAATACAATACAAGAAAATGTGATGTAAATTATTTCTATTTTATGCAATAGTGTCTACATCAAGCCTTTTCAAAATCAAACATGTCATGTGATGATGTGGCATATGTTTAGGCCATTTCGTCATTGTTCATGCTTGCCATAAGAGGCAACTATGCCTTTTGAAAGATGCGACTAAGGGGATCGGTTGGTCAAGCTTGCTGAATTGGTTGATGCTTGTCATCATAACCCAATTGCTTGGATCGATGCTCATGATGTCAATCACTGGATTGTCTGGTTCATACGCGATTATTTAGAGAACCCGTGAAGATCCGGGGTAGAATAGGTCTTCAGCAACCCATGCATGCCATAAGAGGCAACTATGCTTGTCTTGAGAGGCGACTAAGGGGAGAGGGTGGTCAGGCATATAAGACTGTCTCGTCCGGACTCGATTATTTACAGACTGCCGTCATATAGCTGAAATACTGCTGCCGCTAAACAAAGATCTGAGGACATCCCATTACGGGTCACGTCAGACTGACCTTTCGCGAACTCTGATCGTCCAAAGATATTACTGACAAAAAGTCGACATTAGCCAATTATAAGGCAGCTCTCTCGTGCTTTACAGCACTAATTCAAATTGGCGACTACGCTTCAAAACATATTTTGACAAATTCTCGCTTAAAAATTTGAAACCTGAACAAAAGAACATTCTGGAATGGCTAATATATGGTCTAGATTGTATAGATTCAGTGGTTAAGCCTGTAACTATTGTTCGGAATACTCTGTTTTAAAGTTTTCGAGGCTGCATGATTAGAAATCACATTCCGACTGTCACTTGCATGATCTTGTAAGTGACGCTCTGACTGGTCGGATGAAAGGTTGTTCTGACGTGACTCCTAATGGGATGTCCTCAGATCTTTGTTTAGCGGTAGCGAGAACTAAGATATGATTTTAATGAGATTGGCCCTACCATGATTTACATGTGGGAGAATAAATGATAAAATTTACATACATCTTTTAGCAAACACTTCACACAAAGAATATTTGTGATTAATCAGCGTATTTCAAATATGAATCAACCACATAAATTTGATATTCATAATCATATTAAGACAAATTGATCAGTATTAGCCAATCCCTTGTATAACTGGTGTCAATCGTCTAAGGTGCCACAATTAACTTTGAAGAGTTGCGTCCCTTGGTCACACAAGAAACCTATGATTGTGGGTTCAAAAAAGGTCGCCCCAATTATGTTTCTAGGTTTGTCAACACCATACCCGTACTCGTGGGTTTCACCGAAGTGGTAAACATCTGAGACCTGCATCACTTTGGGCTTTCCTCCCACATTAACCTGACAGACCGTGATATAACTGGAATATTGGTAAAAGCGGAGTTACCCTACATTACTACGACGTGACCCTACAATACTACGATGTCACCCTACAATACTATGATGTGACCCTACAATACTACGACGTGACCTTACAATACTATGAATTCATGCTACAATACTATGATGTGACCCTACAATACTAGGAATTCACACTACAATACTATGACATGACCCTACAATACTATGACGTCATGCTACAATACTATGAACAATACTACCCTACAATACTATGAATTCATGCTACAATACTATGATGTGACCCTACAATACTAGGAATTCACACTACAATACTATGACGTGACCCTACAATACTATGATGTGACCCTACAATACTATGACGTGACCCTACAATACTATGATGTGACCCTACAATACTATGACGTGACCCTACAATACTATGACGTGACCCAACAATACTACGACGTGACCCTACAATACTATGACGTGACCCTACAATACTACGAAGTGACCCTACAATACTATGAATTCACACTACAATACTATGACGTGACCCTACAATACTATGATGTGACCCTACAATACTAGGAATTCATGCTACAATACTATGATGTGACCCTACAATACTATGATGTGACCCTACAATACTATGACGTGACCCTACAATACTATGACGTGACCCAACAATACTACGACGTGACCCTACAATACTATGATGTGACCCTACAATACTACGAAGTGACCCTACAATACTATGAATTCACACTACAATACTATGACGTGACCCTACAATACTATGATGTGACCCTACAATACTAGGAATTCATGCTACAATACTATGATGTGACCCTACAATACTATGACGTGACCCAACAATACTACGACGTGACCCTACAATACTATGACGTGACCCTACAATACTACGAAGTGACCCTACAATACTATGAATTCACACTACAATACTATGACGTGACCCTACAATACTATGACGTGACCCTACAATACTCTGAATTCATGCTACAATACTATGATGTGACCCTACAATACTATGACGTGACCCAACAATACTACGACGTGACCCTACAATACTATGACGTGACCCTACAATACTACGAAGTGACCCTACAATACTATGAATTCACACTACAATACTATGACGTGACCCTACAATACTATGATGTGACCCTACAATACTCTGAATTCATGCTACAATACTATGATGTGACCCTACAATACTACGATGTATCCCTACAATACTGTGATGTCACATTGACAGGAGGGAGAGAGAAGGGAGGGACCAACAGAGTGAGGAAGCAAAGGAGGGAAGGAGAGAGAGAGGGAGGGAGAGAGTCAGGTTAACATGCTACCAGTGACTGTGACATCAAGCACAGAATTCTAGATATATTGTGCACAGAATGACCTTTGGTGTTGTTGTTTGTCATTCTTTATGGAAACAAATTGGGCTGAAGAAATAGACCACAATGGACTTATCGTGTTTGCAACCAGTGTATATCAACTATACCATGCCCATACCTACTTACACTACAGAGCTCAGCACAACGCCCCATGGTATGACAAGGAAGTAATCCTGATTTATTGTGTTGTGTTGTATGTGCTAACAGCCTTGAAACCATAATGCAAGGGCGGATCCAGCATTTTTAAAAGGGAAGGGTCCAAAATATCAAAATCCACTCTCAGTCAGTTTTACTGCCTACAACATACATTTGGTTTTCAAAAGAGGGATCCTGACCCTCTGGACCCCCTCTGGATCCACCTATGACAATGGTGGCTCAAATACATGTTTGTTTGTTTGATAACGCTCTCAGCAATATTCTAGCTATATGACAGTGATCTGTAAAATAATCGAGTTTGTACCAGACAATCCAGTGATTGACATCATGAGCATCGATCAACACAATTTGGATACGATGACATGCATCAACAAAGTCAGTGAGTCTGACCACCCAATCCTGTAAGTCGCCTCTTACGACAAGCATAGTTGCCTTTTACGGCAAGCATGGGTTGCTGAAGGCCTATTCTACTCCGGATCTAAGGACTAATGGACTAAAAATGTTAGTTTCTATCGCTGATAATTTCCTGCTGCGAGGAAGGGAGGGTGAGTGAGTTTCTATCGCTGATAATTTCCTGCTGCGAGGAAGGGAGGGTGAGTGAGTGAGTGAGTGAGTGAGTGAGTGAGTGAGTGAGTGAGTGAGTGAGTGAGTGAGTGAGTGAGTGAGTGAGTGAGTCGGGTTTAACACCACTTTGAACATTATTCCTGTTATATCACGGCGTGTCAGTTTAATGTGGGAGGAAAACCCGAAGTGATGCAAGTCTCAAATTCTTTTTTGCAATATTTAGTTTTGTTGACCTAGATTAAAATTCCAGTGTCTAAATTCACTCCTAAAAATAGCCTATCTACCTAACAACAAAAACAACAAAATACAATATAAAAACAAATTGTCTCAAATAAAACCCAGTGCAAGGCCTATGAAGATCAAGGGTAGAATATGTTTTCAGCAACCCTTGCTTGCCGTAAAAGACGACAAATGGGGTCGGGTGGTCAGGCTTGTTTTACAGACTGCTGTGATATAACTGGAATATTTCTGAGTGTGGCGTTAAACAACAAATAAACAAAAAAACATTCTACATACTGCTTACAACTTTGACATGTATGAAAATTAATGTGAAAGGAATTGGAAAAGAGTGAGAGAGTGATACACTTCATTCGTTTAAATACCTATTTTGAAATAATAGGAAATGAATCATGCACTAGGATAAGATCTTTAAATATACTTGAAACGCAAAACCTTTTCTACATTTCGTAATATCTCACACAATAGCTTACAAGTTTCAGGATTGCGAAACAGTCCTGATCAAGAGATAAAGCTTCTGCATGACCAGAACCAGAAGGGTTGCAGTGGTGTGAATAATACAATATTTTATTAAAACCAACATACTGTATATTAGTCGCGAGACCTTAAAAGCAGTATGACCATCACAAAGTTTCCAACAAGATTTAATTTCGCCAAACATTAATTAAGTCTGCCATGAATTCTTCATGGCTTGTGGCACAAAAATCTATCACTGTGCCAAATCACACTTGTACATCCTTGGTACATGTTTTTGTGTGTTTATCTCATTTATAAATTTCAGTCTTTTCAAGCTTTTTGGGGGTGATTTTCAAGGCTTTTCAGGGCTGACACTAAAACACAGTGATGTATACAACACAAGCTGTCTGAGGGAGCTGTAGGCTTTTTACATCCACCACACATAGCAGGTACCCAGTTCATGGGTCCTTCACAGCTCTTATCTACATTATCGACCAATATATCATAATGATATAGGCTAAACAAAGTGAGTTTTGAATAACTTGAATAATACTTGCTAAGACAGCCAAATGACAAAATCTAGGCCCTCTCAGCATACATATCAATATAACATTTTCATATCCTCACATATTTGCTGTGATAATGTTCCTAAACAATTTGAAAACTAAGTTGTCTTTTTCTGAAATAAAACATATCTCACCTCCAGGCTCACCAGTGGCTTTGCCGTCAGCCATTTTGACAACAAAGATTGTAATTTGTATAAATCCACAATAACGAACAATGCAGAAAACACTTCAGTCTCTACCTTCACCCAACCTGCTAGGGTAGTGCTATGTGTCCGGACAATTGCTGTCGGATATTTCCTCTGTAACCTAAGCATGTACATTGCGCAATGTAATCTGACGGCTGACGTAGTCGTTGTGCCTGACTTAGTCAGACGTGGTATCTCGCTTGCTATTGGGACTTTTGCTCATAATTTATTTACTCAAAGTTGTATCTATGCCAGAGGTGGACACATATCAAAATACAACAGCCACAGTCCTGGTTTAATATTTCACAATATAACATAGTCACTTCTTTCAACTACTATCAGCATAAAGGAAAAGCTACACAATCTGACCTAGATCTGAAGACTGAACATAATTTACACTGTCAGTGGTGTCCATTTACAATCTACCACAACCTGGTCAGCCCATCTCAGAAGATAATACACAAAGTCCAGGTTTATTGACTGGCTTACATTGGTCGGAGTGTTGTATATAACATGTCTGATACACATACTCCCTCGCCTTCATTGTGAGTAATGTATATAGTGTATCATCAGTATTCCTGCTGGCTTTTGAAAGGCAACTCTAAAAATTACCAGTCCCCACTAATTTTTCAGTCCCAACTTTCAACAAAATGTGTCAAAATTATTTGGTTTTAATTCTTTGATTTTCATGTTCAGTGCAAGGATGTCATCTCTGAAGTAACTTAGTTAGATCTATACGTCATTCACACAAACTACAGACGCAATTTTCTCTTTGTTTTTTAATATTTCGAGACAAAGTCGCTACAATAGGATGTTTAACCTAGAAATAGACAAGGGGAAACCCTGATGGTAACAGACAAGCTGACTTTGTTTGAAAAATGTACTTATATGCATATCACCGATGTATTGTTCAACAACAAAGATTTATAAGGTACTTTACATGCCGGTCCACAGGGACTGGCAGTCACATGAATTACCGGTCCACGCCTAATTTTACCGGTAAAAAACTGGTAATTACCGGTAAACAGGAACACTGATCATAATTGTTTTGTTATTACAAAATATGCTCCCATGATTCTAACATTAACTTCTTGTTTCTGTTAGTATAATTGTAGGATAACAATTCTAAATGTCCTGCAAAATCAGACTTACCATATTTACTGTATGAAGCGTCCTCAGCGACCATATACTGATATATGGTCTCTGGCGTCCTGCTTTGATAAGTGCCCTCTAACAAATTCTAGACCAATCTGTTAATAATCTCTATAAGCTATCTCAACTTGAGGGACTAAAATTTACATTACACTTCATATTCTTTTGCTTATAATACAATGAGTGAGTGAGTGAGTTAGGTTTAACACCGCTTTTAACAGTGTTACAATGATGTCACGGCGTGTCAGTTTTATGTTTGAGGAAAGTCCAAAGTGATGCAGGTTTCAGATGTTTACCACGAAACCCCCGAGTACAGGAAGAGGGCTGACAAACTGAGAAACATAATCAGGGCAAACCGGAATTTGAACCCACAATTATATGTTTCTGGTACGTCCAAGGGACACAACTTTGCACAGCGAATTGTGGCACCTTAGACGATTGGGCCAGCTATACCCCTGTGTATACTACAGGATACAGTTGGGCAGAAGGGGTATTGTCTCGTAACTATTATCGAAAACATATTGGTTTCATCGATGTTTGAAATAAGTTTGTTCACTACTGCTCGATCTCTAGAAACATACCGTATTTGACATAAGCGCCCAGGGCGCTCTCAAATTTAGAAATAGGGGGCTCTTATTAGAATATTATTTTGGTGGAAAAAAAAGAGTTGAAAGATCATCAATGTTTGAAATAAGTTTGTTCACTACTGCTCGATCTCTGAAAACATACCGTATTTGACATAATAAACGCCCAGGGCACTCTCAAATTTAGAAATAGGGGGCTCTTATTAGAATATTATTTTGGTGGGAAAAAAAAGGGTTGAAAGATCGTAAATTTCTTGGTTTATGCTGACAGCCTGAAATGTTTATATACAACATAAATTTTTCCAGGATTTAATTGCCCATAATTAAGGGTGCATATAACACATGAGTGCGTATTATGCACGAATAAATAAGTTGTGTACATTGATCTATCAGAAGGGGTGCTAATTGAGATTGTTCACTAGCCAATATATTAGCAAATATCGCGGTGGGCGCTTATTAGAGGGAGTGCTTATTACGTCGAATACGGTATTCAAGTTGTGAATGGTTTCAATAAGCAACCCCCTTTGTCAATTATCTAAGTACAGTGTACCTGGGCGCATATTATGGAGAGTATGGTAGCTGTGTCCTGTGGCATAGATACCAGGACAGATCAATGGTCATGTTTACACATCGGACTAGTTCAGCTCGTTGATGGCAGATTGGGAGGCATGATAGTGATAAGGTATTGTAATTACAACATAGTGGATACTCTAGTAGCTTAAGCTGTACGACTATCTACGTCAATTGTGCTATAAATGCTCCAACACTACAAAGAGTTTCTTTTGAAATGTAGCTCAGTGAATCATAAGTGTCTGTCTGTTTGTATGTTTGTTTGTTGTTAAACGACTCACTCAGCAATATACCAGCTATATGATGGCTTTCTGTCAATAATTGAGTCTGAACCAGACAATCCAGTGATTGACATCATGAGCATCGATCCACGCAATTTGGATCTAGGACATGCATCAACCAAGTTAGTGAGTCTGAAAACCGGTCAGTCACCTCTTACAACAAGCATAGTCGTCATTTACGGCAAGCAAGGGTTGCTGAAGATCTATTCTATTCCGGATCTTCACAGGTGGAATCAAAAGTGAATAAACTGGGTTCAGCACCTTTATGAAAAGTATTTTTCCTATACAGGAGAGTGAGTTAGTGAGTGAATTTAAGTGACTAAACTGGGTTCAAATCAAATTTTTAGCAATATTCCAGCAATATCAAAGCGGGGGACACAAGGAAAGGCTTGTGGGGAATGAAATGAATAAGGGAATGATCGGACGAGTGAACACATTAACCACAGGACTACTCACCACCCCTTTTGAAATATAAATGCTTATCAGTTCTACGAAGTCCTTGATGAAGGGAAGCCTAACTGTGAACATTGACATACTTCAGTAGTTGATTCTTCGCTTTCTTTCATGACAGTCATTATAACCATAACATACTAGCATGCGCAGTTTATCCGATTTGTTTAAAATGTGATACGTCATGCTGTCAAAACGACAGAGGTAAATATTGGTTGATTGGTTGGTGGGTTTGTTGTTTAACGACACACTCAGCTATATTACAGTTATATGACGGTGGTCTTCAAATAATCGAGTCTGGACCAGACAATCCAGTGATTAATATCATGTGCATCGATCCAAGCAATTGGGATACGATGATATGCATCAACCAAGTCAGCGAGCCTGACCACCCGATCCAGTTAGTCGCCTTTTACGACAAGTATAGTCGCCCTGAAACTATGGCAAATTTAGACTTGTTTCATTTAGGGCTACAACACTGCAACAGATTAAACTGCCATGAGCATCATGGTAAAGATGTCATCCACAAGGACACACTATTACCCTTTCCAGAAATATACCAACTTAGCAGACTGATGTTAATTTTGAACACTGAATTGGTCTTCATCCTACATTCAGAGACTTGACAGATTAAAGTAAAAGCATCATCACAAGAAATCCAAACTTACAATTTTCTGTGCAGTTGAAAATAATTCCCTCTTGCTGTCACCTATGTCCAAAATAAGAGCTATGCCTTGTTCACATCAACTCTAAACATCCGCCAGTAATAAAACAATGACATACATTGGTAGGTGTATTATCGCGGTGACAAACACCCCTGTTGACAGACATAACGGTAAGAGGACATATTATTGATATCCATCATGCATTAGAAATGCGGCTCTGCAGATCAATACTCAGTATTCTGGTGGACTGACATTAATACTAGGGCTGGCTAACAAGATCGATAATAAAAATTATCGTCGACGGGAAGAAATATTAACGATTATCAATATAAATTTTTTGTCATGGATAAACTTACATGACGAAATAAAGTTCAGATTTACCAAAACAGACTTGCTATTGTCAATAATGTTAATTGTCGAGAACGGAAAGCAATTGTTTTTGTTTTATCTCAAATGTCCACAAAGTAATCTATGCATAACTATGTCACTGCTTGCCAGTGGCGTGAAAAATGTTGATTTCTTTTGGGACTCTTGCATATTTGCTTAAAGTTACTTCTCCGATACATATCAATAATTGATCAATATTTAGTTACTGATTATCGATCTCTATAATCTATATCCAGCCAGTCAGGCCTTATTGATACGACTCCATGCTAGGAGCCTAGGACAGTAGTATAGTAGAAAATAGCGATCATGTGCTCAGTGCATTTACCATGACAACAAGCAGTGGCGGATCCAGGGATTTGAGAAAGTAGAGGATTACATAATACCCAAGTCACAAAATCACATACAGTCCAATTTTTGGCCACGAATTATTACACATTTTCATTTTTACTTTTAATTTACTTTCCGACATAGTCATGAAAGGGGTCTTACAAGAAAGGGGTGTTATATGAAAGGGGTGTTAAATGAAAGGGGTGTTACAAGAAAGGGATGTTACATGAAAGGAGTGTTACATGAAAGGGGTGTTACATGAAAGGAGTGTTACATGAAAGGGGTGTTACATGAAAGTTGTGTTACTTGAAAGGTGGGTTACATGAAAGGGGTGTTACATGAAAGGGTGTGTTACATGAAAGGGATGTTACATGAAAGGGGTGTTACATGAAAGGGGTGTTACATGAAAGGGGTGTTACATGAAAGGGATGTTACATGAAAGGAGTGTTACATGAAAGGGGTGTTACATGAAAGTTGTGTTACTTGAAAGGTGGGTTACATGAAAGGGGTGTTACATGAAAGGGTGTGTGACATGAAAGGGATGTTACATGAAAGGGGTGTTACATGAAAGGGGTGTTACATGAAAGGGGTGTTACATGAAAGGGGTGTTACATGAAAGGTGTCTAACATGAAAGGGGTGTTACATGAAAGGAGTGGTACATGAAAGGGTGTGTTACATGAAAGGGGTGTTACATGAAAGGGATGTTACATGAAAGGGGTGTTACATGAAAGGGGTGCTACATGAAAGGGGTGTTACATGAAAGGGATGTTACATGAAAGGGGTGTTACATGAAAGGGATGTTACATGAAAGGGGTTTTACATGAAAGGGGTGGTACATGAAAGGGATGTTACATGAAAGGTGTCTAACATGAAAAGGGTGTTACATGAAAGGGATGTTACATGAAAGGGGTGTTACATGACAGGGATGTTACATGAAAGGGGTGTTACATGAAAGGGGTGTTACATGAAAGGGGTGTTACATGAAAGGGATGTTACATGAAAGGGGTGTTACATGAAAGGGATGTTACATGAAAGGGATGTAACATGAAAGGGATGTTACATGAAAGGGGTGTTACATGAAAGGTGTGTTACATGAAAGGGGTGTTACATGAAAGGGGTGTAAAATGAAAGGGGTGTTACATGAAAGGGGTGTTACATGAAAGGGGTGTTACAAGAAAGGGGCGTTACATGAAAGGGGTGTTACAAGAAAGGGGTGTTACATGAAAGGGGTGTTACATGAAAGGGGTGTTACAAGAAAGGGGTGTTACATGAAAGGGGTGTTACATGAAAGGGGTGTTACATGAAAGGGGTGTAAAATGAAAGGGGTGTTACATGAAAGGGGTGTTACATGAAAGGGGTGTTACAAGAAAGGGGTGCTACAAGAAAGGGGTGTTACATGAAAGGGATGTCACATGAAAGGGATGTTACATGAAATGGGTGTTACATGAAAGGGGTGTTACATAGAAGGGGTGTTACAAGAAAGGGGTGTTACATGAAAGGGGTGCTACATGAAAGGGGTGTTACATGAAAGGGGTGTTACATGAAAGGGGTGTTACATGAAAGGCCCTGAGGGGTGTTACAAGAAAGGGGTGTTACATGAAAGGGGTGTTACATGAAAGGGGTGTTACAAGAAAGGGATGTTACATGAAAGGGGTGTTACAAGAAAGGGGTGTTACAAGAAAGGGGTGTTACATGAAAGGGGTGTTACATGAAAGGGGTGTTACATGAAAGGGATGTTACAAGAAAGGGGTGTTACATGAAAGGCCCTGAGGGGTGTTACAAGAAAGGGGTGTTACATGAAAGGGGTGTTACATGAAAGGGGTGTTACATGAAAGGGATGTTACATGAAAGGGGTGTTACATGAAAGGGGTGTTACATGAAAGTTGTGTTACTACCTGGGTACCCACCCCCCTATTACCTGACCCTACCCAAGTACCCACTGTAGGTCTCAGGAGATATCTCAAAATGTCCGATTGGGAACATTTTTAGCATAGCCCTGGCAAAACATATTTAGATACATGTATTAAACAATCTGGTCATTCATACACTGAAGTTGAATTAAGTTATATCTTTATTCAACCATGTGAAAAATCAGAAGGAATGGGTGCATAGTCAGAAAGAAATGCGAACATTAGTTCTTGTAGTGTAACCATAGAGTTCTAGTTCATTTTTGTCATTAACAATATATCACATGACTAACCACGGGTCAGGGGAGTCCTGTTGGTACCCAGGTCCTACTCAGTACCCATCCCACCCGGGTACCCAAGTTAACCGTCCCAGCCCTACTAACCACGGGTCCGGGGAGTCCTGTTGGTACCCAGGTCCTACTCAGTACCCATCCCACCCGGGTACCCGAGTTACCCGTCCCAGCCCAGTGTGTTATAGTAAAGGTGTGTTACCTGTTGGTACCCAGGTCCTACTCCGTACCAACCCAACCCGGGTACCCGAGTTACCCGTCCCAGCCCCGTGTGTTACAGTAAAGGTGTGTTACCTGTTGGTTCCCAAGTTGAAATGCCAAGGTTAACACAAACATTGGAATGTACAGAACGCAATTGTGAATCAGCAAATAACTACCGCTACACAAGGTCAATGAATAATTATAAAATTACATTTATATTGAAACACACAAGGTTAGGTTTACAACCATAAGTGGCAATACAATAGGTCATTATGCAACAGCAGCAATAAATAACAGGCCAAGTTAGTTAACTCACAAATATCCAGAATTTGACAGCTGAATGTCTTGAATGAAGTAAGTGTTCCATTTTCAAATCAAGGAAACAGTGTTGGAAGCAGGCGGAAAAGACAAAATGTTTCCGAAATGGTTTACCGTCCACACTGAGAAAATTAATATGACACAAGTCAATTCGCCCTCGTCTCCAAGCCTTCTAGGAACTGTTACCTCACGAAGCATCTAAAACAAGGGAATTCATCCCAGAACTGAATCAACAAGCTCCTCACAGCGAAGCTCTCTATACTGAGGTCCAAAGCGCTGGGTGGAGTTTGGACTTTATTACCCACGTGGTGAAGATACAGGTGGTAAGATACTAAATCCATACATCACACGTGTGCCGTACAAGGTTGACCTCGTTTTATTCGCTTTGATTGGATAACCATGACCTCTGTCACACCTTAACTAATTTTTTCATTCATAAAAAAATCGCGAGATGTCATTCGCTTTCTCAACTACAAAGCAGAATCAAAGGAATCTCAAGAAAGCGAGACATTTACACACACTTTATTAAACCAAAAAAGATCGTCACACACATTAAATTCACTTCTATATTAGTTATGCATAGAGCTACTGCAAATATTAAATAATCGAGCCACGCATATCCATATGCAATGTCTTACAAACGGTCAGATACCATAGAAAGTCCATTGTTACATAAAAATGGTATCTAACGAGAATGAGTGTAGTATTCTCTTTATACACAACTAAGGGAAGTCACTCTATTTTACGAGCTGCAGTAGGACTGCCACTAAGTAAAAACCTAACCACACCATCTAAGGACATTTCAGTGTTTGATTGGCTGCCACTAACTACCATCTACCTTATGTAAATATCATTACTTTAAACAATGTACCAAATACACAATATTTCATGTTGGATTTAGTGCAATAATTCTAAAATGAAAAAAGGCACATGGTCTGTACTTTGCTTGTAACCATAGTAACCCTTACATCCAGAGCTATCTCACTAATGAAGCTACCAATTTTCTGTGTTGATTGGTGCTTACAGTCATAGCATCACCTACCTGACACCAAGTGCTAGCATTACAAGAGATTCGTGTTACACAACACAGTTCACCCTTTGAGCAAATGATCAATTAATCCCGAACACATTGTCATGACTTACATAACAATTACATGCACTAATAGGCTGCACTCAGCAATATTCCAGCTATATACCAGTATTAGAAAATGTTTAACACCAAGAACTGGATATCAAATAGTGTGTCGGATGCAAGTGATTATTATTTGAGAAACTGCTCACAACTGCAAAACATAAAGTGTAAAACAAATAATTATGCCAAATCATTTATTCCAGATACAGCTAATATTTGGAACTCACTACCTATTGAATACACCCATGCCAGTAGCTTAGGAAGTTTTAAATTTTTTAATAAAAAGCAATGATAAGGATGGTATATACTTTGATGTAAATTATCGATCAAGACTCTGTCAGGTTACACACTCCCGTCTCAGGCTTGGCTGTAGTGATCTTAACGCCGACAAATTTGCCAGATTTATAACCGACAGCCCGAAATGTTGATGTGGCTATGATACGGAAGATGCACTTCCTTTCTTTTTTACATGTCCCTTAAACATTTAAGGCAAAATATGTATTGTTTCGTAAAAGACGATGATTTACATTCAGTTTTAAAATGGTAATTCATATTTTACAACCATAACAAATCTTGAAATTTTGAAATCAGTGCACAGTTTTATTCTATCTTCTTGCCGATTTAGAGACTTTGTCAGAGTTTTTATTAATGTATTTATTTATATATAAATATATATATATATATTTTTTTTAAAAGCAATATTGGCTTTCCAATATAATACTGCAATGTTCTGCTGGATGTAAATAATAACATAGATGTAGTTACGAAAGAAACTCGAGTTATATAACATTTATTATTAAACACAATAATTATCAAGTTACTTTAATGTCAATTATATAATATATGCTATTTCTCATGTCATTTTCAATACATTGTAATTTGTCTATGTATCATGTTTGGGATAGGCATTCAGATAGGCAAAATTTGCTTGTTTACCAATTCCTCCACTTTATGGAAGTAAATATGTTTATATCTAAAAAATCATGTCTGGACTATGAACAATGATCCATGCCATCTGAGTACATTGACACGCCATTAATGAAGTCACTGATTAGTGAAACAAACATCATAAATCAGATACAAATTTGAAGGTTGTACATTGAGTTCCATACCTGTGTCATAGCAACCGATTTGGGACAACCTTTGTCTGAAGGAACAAAGGCTAATTACCCTGTAGCCATGACATGTATATGCCTTCAATCATTTAAATGCCTTTATTAAGATGCTAATTCCAAATGTGAATCCTCATTGTATTGTATATTGACAGTCAGCCATCCCGAACTAGCTGTGCAACTATGTCACTGATTAATGACCATTGTTAATATGTTGTTATAATGTTTGCATTCCTTCTGACTTTTATATATTTGAACAGAGACCATAAAATATATTGGTTTGAATAAAGATTCAGCTTCAGTCAACTCCAATGTATGAGTGACAAGAATGCTTTATACATGTACATTAGGGCTGCAACGAATACACTATGAGGCGATTATGATTCATATCATGAATATAGGGTAACGAATACGAATATTAATTCACAAATACAATAACAAGTCAGCAGTTAATGTATTATTTGTTAAATTCTATGCAACAATAACAACATGGATGGTTAACTATTAATATATTATACATTTATATACTGGACTTATCCAGGTACTAGTATCTACTCAAATGCAACAATGACCAGTGACCACAACACTGTCAAATTAAATATAATATGAGTGTTATCTTTGAAGAAATCTATGCATATAATATGTTCTTATTGATATTTTTAGGTACAGGGTATGCACATGATTGCATATTCATAAATATTTGATTCTAGTGGCCACGAATAACGAATTCAATTCATGAATGGATACAGTTCGATTCACCGAATATGCGAGTGAATCGTAACAGCCCTAGTGTACATACACGTATATCTAATAGGCCTGGGAAGACAACAAATTTACTACCCAGGTACCCGCCTCCCTATAACCTGACCCTTCCCAGGTCCACTGTCTCATGTCAGTTGGATACAAAACGTCCAATTGGAACTGTTTTACTCGAGCCCTGGCGAAAAGTATGATCTGGGTCCACTTGCACAAAGCGATCTTAGCGCTACAATTATTGTAAATCCTTAATTGTCATCCACTTGCACAAAGCGATTGTAGGTTAAGATCATTGTAAGCTACAATCGAAACTTACAATTGGTCCGGACCAATCTTAAGTAGCTAAGATCGTTGTAGTACCTGACAAAATGGCGTGCAAGACAGGGCCAGTTTAACATTAATAATCTGCTTTACGATCAAACACTGCCTCTTTATTTTGTTAGATTTTATGATTCGAATCGACACTTCAACAACACAAAGACCGCACCACAGATTTAACGTCAAAAATATCGTTAATTGCGATAGTGAACCACATAACTATCGAGTGGATAGCTAAAAGTACTATTCCCACCCGTGTCAATGCTGAAGGAAGTCTGAAACAACATACCTTATCAAGGGAAGGATAAAACCTAAGTCGTCAAGCGATTTGTAACGTCCGTGACCTTTTAGATAAATCAAGGGCAGCTAATCATAGTTTATACTCTAGATGGGAGTGGTTTCCCTTTGTATAAGTATCGTAGAATCTACCTTGGCCAGTGTATTAATGTTGTAGAACTGCCGAGCTCCCCTTGTATATCTTTTGGGTCACATTCGTGTCAGTTATTTTGTCTTTAGTTTATCATTAAATTAATCTACAAGTAAACACAAGTTGAAGTGCAAAATCATACGTTTATATCTAAAATCGAGTGGGACGGGCACGAGCGATTGTAATATCTGAATTTATAAGAAACTAATACAAAGCAAATACACATGATGAGACATTTGAAATTTGTGTAAAATATCCCACAAATAGCAAAAGTAAAATTCACACTTTTTAAAAAATATATTACCAAGTGAATATATATTAAACAACTGCTTTCTTGAAACATTATTCTTATTTCCCGTACATGCATTCTTGAAATCTCCCGTCTTACTGTGTTTTGAAAAGGTTGTCATAACATCCTTTGTAATAGCAGCAAAACTAAAATATGAAGGATATACATGTATTTAGGATTTTACGGAAAGCTCCCCCAAATAGATGACGATCAAACATTTACCTGTTATGTTATTTGGACATAGAGATCTATTATTATTTTCTATTTTTACTTTCTTAATAAGAATGTCACTAAATCTATATGCCAACATTCTAGTTATAGTTTCCTTCAAATAATTGAGACCTTTCAACTGTGCAAGGTGCGTGGAGGGAGGTACGTGTTGTATGTCGTAACCGGTTCCACACGTTGTATGCGCAAGCAAGATTTGCGCGTTTGCAGACAACCATAGACAGGAGTCTAGTTTAAGATATTCATACCTCCACCATTGAAGATTTCAATCTTAGTTAAGATCGCGATCTTAAATCCAAGCCGTCTTACAATCGCGTTAAGATCGGTTTGTGCAAGTGGGATAGGACAATTGTAGGGTGATTGTAAAGTTGATTGTAGCCGCCTAAGATCGATTGTAACTAAGATTGTTCTGTGCAAATGGGCCTTGGTCATGCATACACTGAAGTTGACTGAAGCTTCACCTAATTCAGCATATAAAAGTCAGAAGGAATGTGTGCATAGTCAAAAATGAATGCAAACAATAGTGAATTGTTTGATAGGCATTACTTATAAGTTGACGGATGACAAGGTAGACACAATTTTATGGATGACAACTTCTACAATACTGTAAAGGCGATGTTTTAGTATAGATTCTTATACCATTGTCAAGCAAGACTGAATGAGGGACATTGTACAGAATATATATAGTAGGTGGGGGATTGACAGTAGACGATTAACAGTAACAACGATAGTTGCATACACAGAGCTCCAGATAAGCTTTTGGTGTTGTGGGTATTTTACCCATGCATTTTAAAATCATTGGGTATCAGTAATTCTATCTGGGTATTCAAATTTCTGTTACCCACTAGTTTTTACACATGTGGGTATTTAAGTTAAATATTTAAAAACACTATTCATCTAGTCCCTGCAAACTGGTGTCGTGTGGGTTCGAGAGCTTTATAGGACTAAACAACACACGATACTTCCACAAGAAAGTGTGATGGCAAATGATCATGATGTAACTGTCATCGTGGAGTTTGGCAAGGTTGACGGAATGTCCGTTTATAATTTCAAAATAAGTTGCTGATTTGTTAATCGAATACGCAGGGTTACTTCACAATATTTTGATGATACGCACAAGTTTTATTTTTGTAGGGAATCTGTAATGTTCGTTGCGTATTTGATACGCTTGGATTTTATTTTAGTGCGTATTTCTGCATTTTTGATGCGTATTTTACGCAGATACGCAGCTTATCTGGAGCTCTGATACATGAGTGGGATAACATGAGTAAGTGATGACAACAGAAGGATAATACTGTCACAACACGATGGACAGAGAACGCATAGGTGGAAGCCAACGGGACATGAAGCAAATTAAACGGGATAAGTGATTATTGCTTAATGAGTTCATAGAAGGCGGATGGGATGAAATAGCCTCGATCTCTGCTGATTGGCCTGTGGCAGCGAATAGTAACTTGAAGTGTAACAATGCGGTTATGGTGAATTTTTGTCATTGAACAATATATCACATGATATCAACTAACCACAGGTCCTGTAGTCCTGTGGGTACCCAGGTCATTCTCAGTACCCACCCGACCTGAGTATTTGAGTTACCCATCCTAACCCAAGTATCTAAATGCTATTTGCCAGTGCTCCACTAAAACAAATCCCAAGTTGACATTTTGTACCAAAATCTTGAGACTTACAACGGGTACCCGGGTAGAATCAGGTGTAGGGGTCAGGTACCTGGGTATTAAATTTCAAATCGTCCCATCTCTAGATGCTTGGAGTTGGTACCTGTGACCCCTACTGGCCCACATATAAGGGACACAACTCTGGTTGTTAAACAAGAATATGAAAAAAAGTCTCTTTCATCATGACTAGTAAATTATGAGGATTACATGTTTCTATATTTAAGTAATTACAGAGACTGAATAAGATTTATAAACACATTAGCCAATTGTACTGACAAAGTAAAATTATTATTCCCTAGAGGCCTAGCAGAGACCATATAATAGAGGGACGGCCCTCTAGCCTATGCGCTAAACCATCAGTGCTACGGCTTGTACTGCGCAGCCTGTTCGGAAGCGAGCAGAAACACGTTCACTTCAGTCATCGTTGACGCCTTTTTTTCCCATGCAAAATATATATTTTACAATACAAAATTACACTCATGTATTTCTTAACATTGTTAACATTACAACTTAAATTTTTTGGTGCCCTAAAGCATGTCGTTGTCACTGTATTTGACGACTGTGATCATGCTTTGTCTTTGTCCGAGAGAACAAAATGGCGCACATGTAAAATCGGCAAAAGTGCAGATTTTGATTTTCAATAACGGCCTCTAATTCGCAATGAAAGTCCTTGGTTACCAAGGTGTATAAAAAGGAAATATGTTAAAAATTGGCTTAGTGCTATTTACAAATTTAGGGCGGATGCGAAATTTCAGATTTTGACTCCAGAAATGGGACTAAATCTGACTTTTCCCAAAATAATTACACCACAACTCTTAATTTTTGCATGCTTTCAGACGAATGTGTTCCTATCATCGGTCCTGAATTAAATAGTTTTACATTCATCACGATTTCCCCTTTGGCTTGGTACCAAAATTATTTAGTAACGATCGGTAGTTTTTTTTGTATGATTTTTGGCGCAAGGCCATATTTTACGTCACATATTTTAAGTTAAATTACCATGTAGCAGACGACATAACATGCATTTTGTCTGGGATTATCATCCGCATATATCTTTTGAAACATTATACAAAGTGACTTATATTGTATGATATTAGAATTGTTTTTGTAAGACGCGTATTGTTTTACCATTGCTTTCGCCATTTCTTCGTAAGTTTAACTTTGTTTCAGTTAGGCTTCTATCACATATCGCGCATATACTACATACTACAATACTACATATTTGTTATATTCTGTAGATTTTGTCTGTATTAATCATGACAACATTTAATCAGTTATTTATTTTATGCCGTGTAAATATTGATTATGAGCAAAATGATCTTGGCCTAAACCCAATCATAATAATGTAAATATGATGAAGGTACTACTTACTTTGTGTATTTACACAACAATGAAAACATCATACAAAAATAAAAATCCATTACATGAAATATTTGTATTAGAATAGTAGTAGATTTGGTATATTTGTTTATTTATAATAGTTAACAATTGCAGCATAAAATGAGATATGTAAATTGAAATAAATGGCCCGGAAGACACACATGTTCAGCAAATAATTTGCAGCCAACTGACATGTGCTAATGAGAGATATCATACAAAAATCTTTGTAATCCACTAAGAGACGTCCTTTTATTGGATTGTCGCTGGTCGTAGTCGGAGAAATCTCGGATAAGGGAATTAACTCTTACCCCGGATATTATGTAATATTGTTTACGTGGTTACCAGAATGGTCAGTCGTGAATGTCGCTCATCTGCAGCGGTACAGGGAGGTTAACAGCAGGGTGTCGGGGTGTATCAGTTACATGCCAGACCGTAGCGCTGATGGTTAGTGATAAACTGTGGGTGAGGGCCGTCCCTCTATTATATGGTCTCTGGGCCTAGTTACTATATTTTTAAAGCTAGACATTTGGACCTATAATCTGCTTAGCATCATAAAAACACGTATCTCTTAACCAGAAGACCTTAACAGCCCTATGAAAAAGTGTTGTATATCAAATACTTCATTGAATGCAACTATAATTGTTTATTACCCCCACGCTCGAAACTTCAAATTCACGCGCCTAACCTGCTCTGAGATACCAAGTGTCAACAAACGCTGGAACAGCAACAGCTCGCTCGTTTCCGAGTGACAGCGGGGACAAGCGAACATGCAACAGTCAAGCCGTCGGCGAAGCAAATATATTAAACACAATCAAACTGCATGAGGCATTTAAGTAAGGGACACACACTCATCTACCTGGTACTTGGTAACGTTGGAAGGCAGGACCCGCTCTCTTTCACCCAGTTGACTTTAATCTTGACTACATTTGGCTTCACTCTCAAGTTCGATAACTCGTGCAAATTGTTGGCGAAACTGTTTGTTGGAAACCAGTTTAATATTCAACCGTTTCTTGTTCGATTCCAACTTTTCAGACCCATCACATGAACGTCCTTTAGGGTAAAATAAAATCCGATTTTTGCGACGGGCTTTTTTAAAAAAAAGTAAATCCTCCTCAGTACTGCAAATGATAACCGGAGATAAAAACATGTTTCAGATAGGTATAGGAAGAAATCTATTTTCGTTCCAGATTTGTTGAGTGAGTGAGTGAGTATGGTTTTTACGCCGCTTTTAGCAATATTCCAGCAATATCAGGGCGGGGGACACCAGATATGGGCTCACACATTGTACCCATGTCGGGAATCGAACCCGGGTCTTCGGCGTGACGAGCGAACCTTTCACTAGGCTGTATACCAGACCGCCCCTCCAGATTTGTTGACCATGAAATACAAGCCTAACTATACAAAACAATATTATTAAATTTTGGAAACATTCAAAGACAAAAATATTTTGTCCTCCATTTAAGTATGTAATACTATGACTGCCATTCAGTTTGCACATGCTTGTCGTAAGAGGCGACTAACGGAATCGGGTGGTCAGGCTCGCTGACTTGGTTGATGCATGTCGTCGGGAGCGGTCGGGTAGCCTAGTGGCTAAAGCGTTCGCTTGTCACGCTGAAGACCCGGGTTCGATTCCCACCATGGATACAATGTGTGAAGTCCATTTCTTGTGTCCCCCGCCGTGATATTGCTTGAATATTGCTAAAAGCGGCGCAAAACCATACTCACTCACTCGTTTTCCCAATTGCGTGGATCGATGCCACAGATGTCAATCACTGGATTGTCTGGTCCAAACTCGATTATTTACAGACCGCCGTCATATAGCTGTAATATTGCTGAGCGCGGCGTTAAACAACAAACAAACATTATGTATATACCCGCACAATGTACTAGTATTTTGTAACAAGTCACATCTACCATACATGCAATTACACAATTAAATTATGGCGTTGTACTCCATATTTTTATTTAAAACGGTAAAAAACGATGATCTTTTTCATTTTTGGATTACCCCCTGTATGCAACCGTCATTAAACAATGAATTTTATCATGCAAGGATTCATTCTTAGTAATTATTTAAAAAATGAAATGAAAGGATGAAAACTATTTCATGTAATATATTACTATATGATCATACAATCCAACCAATCTACAGTACAGTTTATCGTTAATCCTAGAATTAAAGCCTTCCTTTAATAAACACTGGATAAACCGACGCACGGAAATAAATAATTTTAAACGACTGGCTTAGATCTACGAGTGAACCTGGCCAAAAGTTAGGTAGCACCAAAAATATTTTTTTCACATAATGCACACCTTTAAAAATTCCCTGTATGTAATATCAAGTCACGTTTTCCTGGGATATGGGACTCCGGGGTAGAATAGGTCTTCAGCAACCCATGCTTGCCGTAAAAGGCGACTATGCTTGTCGTAAGAGGCGACTAACGGGATCGGGTGGTCAGACTCGCTGACTTGGTTGAAGCATGTCATCATATCCCAATTGCGTGGAACGATGTTCATTATATCAATCACTGGATTGTCTGGTCCAGACTCGATCATATAACTGGAATATATATTGCTGATTAAAATCTAAATATAGAGTTATACAGGTGCACCTGTGCACAGACGGTACCCTAATCGGTCACACTCGCATTGTCCCGGAATAAGGAATTTTTAGGTTCGATGCATGTAATTTATTTGTGCTTAGAATGTATTCACTCAAAGGATATTACACTTGTCGTAACAGATTCCACAGATCATTCAATAGATAGGAACGGTTATCTATTAAATTGATAATAGACAATGAGTTTCCCTGATGGAAATAGAGGTACGGTTTGCCCAATAGTCGATAATTGTTGAACAGAGGATCTGTTGTTAGTGGTTTCAAATCCGAGATTCGTACTCATCCATAAACAAAATGGTCTAACATCACTTTATATATAAGATAACTACGCGATCAATCGCAAAGAACAATGAAGAACGAAGCGTGGTTTATTTAGGAGGTAGACATATCGTGTTTTCAATGAAGAGCTTTACCGCGCTAAATTAAATTTGTAACTGAACACGCAGCGTGCATGAGGTTTCAAATGTGATATTTAGCGCGGTTAAAATCGACATGCAACCTAGCTTTACATCGAAAACAAAGTATGTTTATCTCCATTCTACCATGACTAAATAAAACGCGAACTCTTTGGTGTCAGCAAATATACTGAGTGAAGCGGCATGGGTTGAGTCCAGTGCTTTGAGTGGTTGTCGATCTGAATTACGGAATCACCGAAAACAGCCTGTAAACAAAATATGGCGCTGTATATACTCAAGCAGTTTGTTTACACGGTAATACTTCACGTGAACATATGACAGGCATTGGAAGTATATACGCTGGGCAACTTGGTAAGTTAACATGAGGTGGGCATCCCAAAAGAAAACTAAAGCAAGCTTTGCAAGGCTTTCGTTCTACACGGCGCGTCACCATTATGACGTCATATCGCTTCTTGTGACGCAAAAGATATGACGTCACAGTCGTATATAGAAAAGCGCCAAATTCCAGGCTCTCTGTTGTCACCCAAACTTATTTATGGTATGAACCTTCATAGAGTGAGGGCCAAACTGTACAATGTTTGGCCCTCACTCTATGAAGGTTCATACTCCAATGAACTCACACAAAGTGAATGTCAATTCTTATAATTTTTTATCACAATTGTTTACCTCAAAGAATGTAGGCCTAGATCTATACACAATTTTATTTAGTACGTGTGACTTCATGTTTACAGTGACAGCCATACAACAACCAGCTATATCGCGGTGTAAAATAGTTTCTAAAAAAGAGAGGTGACATCCCAGGTAGCATGCCATCATCGGCCCTGCATCGGCCCAACATCGGCTACACCATCGGCCCAACGTCGGCAAACTGCATCGGGCCGATGAAGTTTTGCTCATCGGATCGACATCGGCCCAACGTCGGCAAACTTCATCGGCCCTGCTTCGGCACTGCACCGGCCCAGCATTGGCCCTGCGTCGGCAAACATGGGCCGATGAAGTTTTGCTCATCGGATCGACATCGGCCCAACGTCGGCAAACTTCATCGGCCCTGCATCGGCACTGCACCGGCCCAGCATTGGCCCTGCGTCGGCAAACATGGGCCGATGAAGTTTTGCTCATCGGATCGACATCGGCCCAACGTCGGCAAACTTCATCGGCCCTGCATCGGCACTGCACCGGCCCAGCATTGGCCCTGCGTCGGCAAACATCGTCGGGCCGATGAAGTTTTGCTCATCGGATCGACATCGGCCAAACGTCGGCAAACTTCATCGGCCCTGCATCGGCACTGCACCGGCCCAGCATTGGCCCTGCGTCGGCAAACATCGTCGGGCCAATGAAGTTTTGCTCATCGGATCGACATCGGCCCAATGTCGTTAATAGTTATCTGGCCAGCCATCGGCCAGACATAGGCAACTGCTATGGAATCAGCATGGGATGGACATCGGCCCAACGTCGACAATAATTATCAGCACAGCATTGGGTTGACTTTGGCGTGACAGTAATTACAGCTAGGTTTAGAATCAGCCTTGTCCAACCTCAAGTCCTATCACCATCCAAGCATTAGTCATTCAGACTTCATCACCCTTTCTCTTCTTTGCTCATTTACAATGGCAGTTAGAAGGTTCAGTATTTTTACCCTTCATAATATTTGATGGCAGTTCTTGATTTTCTTCAAAATAAATACATAAATTATGAAACAAATGTCTAACAATTTGCAATAATCATTTACAATTATCGATATCTTCAAAAATAGTCAAAAACATCCAAACTTATATTGTTAACGCTTTGTTAGTTTTTTCATCTGCCATTGTCTTAAATAGGCTGATGTCATCTAAAGTAGTTGCCTGCAGAAGTCATAACTGACAACATCTCATCTTAATATTTCATGTAAATGATGCCACAATAGAACTTTTCAAAGTGTAGTGTTAGGGTACATAAAACTAAACATTTCTAAAAGCTGCAGCTAGCTCTGATCTTAAAGTTACAAAGATAAAAGGTAAAACTACTAAAAATACTGAATTTTTAAAAAGATAATAATTTTTTATCATAGTTAATACTTTGAAAACCAACTGAAAGTAATATGCATGAATACTTCTAGCTGTACAAAACAATCGAAATGCTTACACTAGTTACAGTACTACTTTTTATGTACCCTAATACATGTGTAGTTAATACTTATAATTAAACACAAAGAGCAAAATAGAATAATAAACTTTATTATTAATTAATTATTATTTCCAAGAAAACAGTGTTACTACCTGCAACAAGGCGGATGTGAAACATATATTCTCAAAACGAGTTTTAAAACACAGTCTAAACATTACCCCTCATATTGGCCTGCAAAATTTCATTTATGTGGCTTCAAATTCGTTTGCGAGACAAACTCCCCCCCCCCCCCATTCCATCAAGTTAAAAAAGCATGAAGCAAAGGCCATTACTCCATACAAAATAAGTTCTCATAACCATCTTTTGGAGTTTGTACCTTAGATAAGCACGGAAAGTTTCATTTATTAACTTCAGTAGTGTCCAGGAGAACCTGGCAGAATATGTACCAAGTTCAAAAACAAGGGTCATAACCCTGTGAAAAATATGTTGTCAACACCAACTTTTTGGATTTATTTGTTCCGTTGCAATTCAGCACTTTTGTTTGCAGATTCTCTATCTGCAGCTCTGTTTTTCAGTACGCGTTTTCCTTATGCCATTTCTAAGCCTTGCTCCTGGAACTCGAAGCCATTCTTTTACACGGGTCACCATGTACTAGTCAGTGGCTTGTAAGAGCCCAGCTGCAAGCTTCCTCCTCAGCTTCTGTTTACAAATGATAGCAAAAAATGTCAGTGTGCATATTATAAGTCACTGCATGCACTCTGACAATTACAAGTAATGTACTTCACAAGTGTGTCAAAACAAGTTATTGATAACATAATGGAATAATAGAATAAGTAATACCCTGTTCACATGCACCATCTTACATATGTGTGTATATAATATTTTAAGTCTTGACACCTGTTAATAAATACAGGGTTCACTTAAGGAATGTTCTGACATGGGCCCTTTATGTGACAATTTCATATATTCCCTAGGTACACCCGCACTTGTCCATACAACACAAAGTTAAAATGCCCCATTTGAAAATGTGGGCCTTTTTCCAAGTTAAGGGGCTAAAAACCGAAGGCACCACCCTAGAATTATCGGAATCCCAGTAAGTAAATTGATGAGTTTATAATATGTGTAAATAAGTAAATTGAATTATGTGTAATTATATATGCAACATAACATAACCCCTCCCAATATTGCATAGTAGGTCCCTAATCTGTTTCTTATGTCAATTAAAAAAGATTTTATAACTGACATATCACCCTATTTATTTAGCCAAATAAACATCCCCAATAACCACTTGATAAACCCCCCCCCCCCCCCCAATCTTGCTGGAGAACAGTTTTAGGTGTGCAATCTCTCTTGTATGTCCATCAAAAGTAAGTCAGCATGAAATTTCATTTGGAAGATTACCTTAGTAAGTGTCAGGGGCCCTTAATAGGGCAAACATGATATTAAATATATGCTTATGAATATTTAAATCAGAAACATGTATCAGTTGGTTTGGTTTGTTGTTTAACGCCGCACTCAGCAATATTCCAGCTATATGACGGCGGTCTGTAAATAATCGAGTCTTGACCAGACAATCCAGTGATTAATATCATGAGCATCGATCCACGCAATTGGGATCGATGACATGCATCAACCAAGTCAACGAACGAGCCTTACCTCCCGATCCCATTAGTCGCCTCATACGACAAGCATAGTCGCTTTTATGGCAAGCATGGGTTGCTGAAGACCTATTCTACCCCGGATCTTCAATATGTATCGAACTTGGAGTAAATTTCCCATACTTAATACATCTAAAGAAATTTAATCCACTCACCAGTGCTCTCTCAGTTGCCCGATTTTGGAAAAGCTGCTAAGAGTTCATTCAGCTCATCCATGTTTGCCAACAGGCAATGGCTGAACCTCTGGTTTTCTTAAATAGAAATATAAGAATATAATGTATTAAGTTTGTGTAGCAGCAGTGAGCACTTAGCTATGATGATGATGATGTCAAGGTTGAGGGGAATATTGCTCAAAACATAAAAGTAACATTTAAATAAAGCTTTGGCCATACACAGATATCAGGTCCTTTCCTTAATTCATACATCTTATCTCGCATATTTGCACTTGTACATATACAGTCCTTATCTGGAGCCATGTAGCAGAAATGTTTTCCCAGGGAAAGTAGTCTCCCTTTAATAGCCATAGCCCTATCCATTGAAAAGCAGTGAGAAAATCCCATTTTGATATAATATTGAACAGATCCTGTGAAGTCTGGTTACCACAAAACAGATTTCATTTATTATATGATACCATATATATGTAGATTATATCATGGTAAACCAAAATTGCAAATAAATGTTTATCATTAAAAGATCAGATACAAAGGTATGTACATATTACAAACACTTGTATGCAAAAAATAGCAGGAAAGTATTGGGGACAAGTAATTTTATGCACAGTTTCATTGCTTGTAAACATAGGAAAAGGGATAATGATAAACTGAAATAATATATCTTTAGTCAGAATAAATCAAATTTGAAACAAGGCTAGCTCTGGGTGTTTTCCTACCATGGATAATGTCCTAAAGAATCTGTACTGCAGTATCTATTCTTCCTCATCAAATTTTTACCATTAATTTGAATTTTGATTAAATAAATGACGTTTTAGACTGTCTTGTAATATATATTTAGCACGCTCTCTGACATTTCTCAAAGTATACTGAAACGCTGAGACCAAGAATAAAGGTTCTAAATGATCAGAAAGAACGCTTATGCATGTTTTCGTGCTAGGGAATTCCCAGGGGTTTCCCAAGGAATGTGGAAGTAGTCCGTCAGTGTTTACGTCATTTCAAGAACACAGTCTCGTGAAAAACGTATGAACGCCAAATTGTGTCGTACATACACTTATGAACGTCAATTTTGCGGTCATGTGACCGACCTCTCGTCCAATGGAAAAAGCCGTATGTCGTGTAAACTTCAAATTAAAAAATTATACATGATTGTGGATTGCCACACATCCTTTGAATATTGTAGTATCCGCAATTTTGCATTTTGTAACCTGTAAATGAAGATATAATTATTTACATATCCTACCGACAATGACTGAAAAAAGTACTAATCTATGAATATAAGCTTCCGCGGTGATGCTGTTTCAATCAGAGGGGGTTAATTGTGATTCTACCATGAATTTGGAATTTACTCGATCCTGATTGGTCAATCAGAGGCTATTAAATCACAATAAACCCCCTCTGATTGAAACAGCTGGTTTGACGGCCGCATCACCGCGGAAGCTAATATTCATAGAATAGTACTTTTTTCAGTCATTGTCGGTAGGCATATTTAAATAATTATATCTAAAATTACAGGTTACAAAATGCACAGATGCGGTTACTACAATATTCAAAGGATGTGTGGCAATACATTTCGTGCAGAACAACACGACAGAAATCAACAAAGGGAATATATTTACGTTTCGGAGACAACAGAGAGCTTGGAATTTTGGCGCTTTTCTATAACGACTGTGACGTCATATTTTTGCGTCACAATGAGCGATATGACGTCATAATGGTGACGCGCGATGTAGAGCGAAAGCCTTGCAAGGCTTGCTTTGTTTTCTTTAGCTTTAACCAAGTTGCCGTGCGTAGATGCTTTCAATGACTGTCATATATTCGAGTGAAGTATAACGGTGTAAAGAAACTGCTTGAGTATATACAGCACCATATTTTGTTCGGTGATTCCGTAATTCAGATCGATAACCCACTCAAAACACTGAACTCAACCCATGCCGCTTCACTCAGTATATTTGCTAACACCAAAGAGTTCGCGTTTTATTTAGTCATGGTAGAATGAAGATAAACATATAGCTAGGTTACCTGTAGATTTAACCGCTCTAAATTTAACATTTGAAACCTCACGCTGCGCGTTCGGTTCCAAATTCAATTTAGCGGGATTAATCTACAGGTTACCTAGCTCTACATTGAAAACACGGTATGTTTATCTCCTAATTCTCTTTGTAGATTTCTATTGTGCTTTCTTCGCGAAATGTATTGCCACACATCCTTTGAACATTGTAAGTAACCGCAACTTTTCATTTTGTAACCTGTTATTGTAGATATCATGATTTAAATATGCCTACCGATCCAAGCGTCGATCCACGCAATTGGGATCGCTGACATGCATCAACCAAGACAGCGAGTCTGACCACCTGATCCCGTTAGTCGCCTCTTACGACAAGCATAGTTTCCTTGCACGGCAAGCATGGGTTGCTGAAGACCTCTTCTACCCCGGATCTTCACGGGTCCACAAGAATTACTAACTACGTTTATACCTAGCTTTTAGAAAATGTAATAAAAGAACCTAAGGAGACCCAGGAAGTTTTGAGCGATTACTTGTCTTTACCTCCAGATTTCGACTTTGAAAAAATCCATAAAGCAAACTATTATTGAAACTAAACTACTTTCCTTTTATGTACGCTTCTTTCATTAAACATAAGGGCCGGTGGGGTAGCCAAGTGGTTAAAGCGTTTGCTCGTCACGCTGAAGACCCGGGTTCGATTCCCCACATTGGCACAATGTGTGAAGCCCATTTCTTGTGTTCCCCGCCGTGATATTGCTGGAATATTGCTCAAAGCGGGCATTAAATAGTAACAACTAATTCACTTTTAGCGAAAATTAAGGTAACTGATGATGATTATTGTACCTTTTGTGGTCACGTTACTTAAAAACATATGATCATTTATTTATAGATTGTATTTTTGTACAGAAATTATGGAAGCAAGTTAGTAAATGGCTATAAATAGTAAAATAGTAAATAGTAAGTTGAATTTACAGTTAAGCATTCATTTTTGGTGACCCCACCTCCAAAATAACAACGTATGCATTCCTGTTAGTTAAATATTCTATCTTCACCAGTAGAATTAGAAAAAGCCTCCCCAGGTTCCAGGAACTTATTCAGTCATTACAGCAGAAATGTAAAGATGAGTATCACGTGGCATGGAAACACGATGTCAAGTGGCAAAACAAAGCGTTCTGCAATTCTGTGTAAAATATAAACCCTTACTGTCCACCTAGAGTAAACATTTAGTATCTATACACATATTTGTGTAATAACCTGTAACCAATGTTATACTGAATAAAAGCGTAAAGAGAAGAAGAAAAAAGTTCTTGTCCCATAGATGTGGCTGGGCTGCGCAGATAATCGAAGGGGCGCGACGATCGCACCAAAAACACTGAGTTCAGCGCAACCTTGTGGCCTTATGTGACATGACATTGAACAGTTTTCACTGCCTTTGTACAACGACAACTATCGAGCTCCAAAAATTCATATTTGTATCTATGATATTAAATTAGATATATCGACTTTATTAGGTACAATAAATTAACTAGAAATCTACCTGTGCGGTTGTTTTGTGTGTGTGTTTTTAAGAGTGTATATTGTAATAAAACGGGTCTTACCCCGCTAAGTGTATCAAATCACTTGAGCACTTTGATTAAACACATGAAAAGATTTGCAAAATATCTGTCGACGTCCAGTTGACGGTACACATTTTTTGCAAATCCTGCAATCGACAGACATCTCCACGCTGAAACCCATGTTTACGAACCGGATGTCTAGTTCGTTACGCGACTTTGATTGGACTACACATAGACTCGTTATTCCAGCCAAACTGTAACTCCATAATTCCAGCCTAGTTTGGCAAGGATGGAAACTGGACTTTTATAGTCAGTCAACTACCTTGCCTCGGGAAGATGCATCGTCACATTCGTGACTAACTCGTATTATTCCGAGACAAGCCGCATAGCGACTCGTGCCCCTGTCATGGCTATTTTTGCGAACGGGTTCCGCCATAGCGCCAACGGGCATACCTAAAACAATTGCCAACTCGTTGCGTAATGGTTCACATATATTTCCCCATATATTAAATATATTTCAGATACAATTTAAAGCACATTTGCACGTGCAGAATATTGCAGTATGATTGAACACATTTAAATGTGTCTTGGGTATATTTTTAGATGCAAGACATATATAAAATCAAAAAATATTTCTGATGGATTCTTTGACGAAGAATAATACGAGCATTCTGATTGGTTTGTCGTATTTTCGCACATAACATTCATCGATAGGGGGGTAAGTCTTCTTGCAGGTTTCGGAAAGGGGCGAGTGGTGACGAATTGCATCGTCAGAGGTGGGGGACAATTCCCCTCTAGTGGCATCGTCAGATTTTTATTTTTTTTTGTTTAACGCCGCGCTCGGCAATATTCCAGCTATATGACGGCGGTCTGTAAATAGTCGAGTCTGGACCAGACAACCCAGTGATTGACATCATGAGCATCGTTCCACGCAATACGGATACGATGACATGAATCAACTAAGTCAGCGAGCCTGACCACCCGATCCCGTTATTCGCCTTTTACAACAAGCATAGTCGCAAGCTGCTGAAGGTTGCTGAAGACCTATTCTACCCCGGATCTTCACGGGTCGGCATATTCAGAGATGGGCAACGTCAACGTCATAGGCATCGTAAAGGCGGGACAGCTTCACAGCATCATCAGAGGTTGGGCAACTCTAGAGACCGAGGCATTATCAGAGGTGGATAACTTTACCGACTGTGGTATCGTCAGAAGTTTGGAACCTTAGTGAGTGAGTGAGTATGGTTTTACGCCTCTTTCAGCAATATTCCAGCAATATCACGGCGGGGGACACCAGAAATGGGCTTCACACATTATACCCATGTCGGGAATCGAACTCGGGTCTTCGGCGTGACGAGCGAGCTCTTTAACCACTAGGCTACCCGACCGCCCCTGGGAAACTTAACTGTTGAGGAGCGACAACGAGGAAATCAGAGACGCCGACGGTGGCGATGTCAGAGTCAGGAACAGCCTCAAACTTAAGAGATTCTTGGTTATATAACATTTCCCCTGTTAACCTTAACTGGCGACTTAACCGGGTGATGAGGCTCGGTGACGCGCATGGTTGATAGCATCACGTGGTTGATAGCGTGTCATCGTCCTCGACGGCGTGGTCAAGTATTCTAGAATACTGTTGTTCTCTCTCTCGGGCAACTTTAGCGACCGTGGCATCGTCTGGGTTCGGGACCCTACAGACTCATCGTCAAAAGTGGATCAACCTGACCGTCGACACCACCAGCGACAACAAAAAGAAAGTGAGTGAGTGAGTTTGGTTTTACGCCGCTTTTAGCAATATTCCAGCAATATCACGGCAGGGGACACCAGAAATAGGCTTCACACATTGTACCCATGTCGGGAATCGAACCCGGGTCTTCGGCGTGAAGAGCGAACGCTTTAACCACTAGGCTACCCGGCCGCCCCACGAAAAGAAAGAAAAACCGTCCTGACATTCTCCGTACCTTTTTATGCATCCTTAATGTGAAAGGTTTCATTTCCTAAACAGGCTCTTTGGGTTAATGGTTGACTCCAATGACAAAGAGCGCAGATTGTTCCCGACCTTTTTAATTAAACGCTTAAAACATCGAACCTAATTAATTGAGCGACAACCGTTATAATATATACCATATGAATTCTGAAATGAATGCAGTGTAGCAAATGAGGCACTAAGTCGTATGGGTGTGTTGACTTTAAACTGAATAATGTGTCTGTATGGTGGTACGGGCGGCCCAGTCGCCTTAGGCACTGCAGTTCGCTGTGTAGAGTTGCGCCCCTTAGCATGCCAGAAACCTATGACCGTGGGTTCGAGTCCCGCTACAAGAAAGCCGTATTTGGACCCCGGTGTAGTGGAAGTACCACCCTGCATGCCCTTGATTATGTGTCTGGATTCCTTCACCATGCCCATGCTTGTGGGGTTCACAATAGCAGTAAACGTCTGAGGCCTTCATCACGGAGTTGGATTTTAAGCTTTACTGAGTCGGTGGTGTCCAACACGTGTTTATAGTTAATCCAATCTTCTGTATTGGTTGGTTTACAAATCCGACTAATCCGCATTTTTTTTAAATATTTTATTTCCCGTCCACATATAACTAAACTATTAAACAACCCAAATGATTTACTGTCGCTGTCAATATAAATAATTATTTAAAACCTGTTGAACATCTTAAAATCGTAACGATTTGAGGAATTCAAAATCAATATTTGAAAGTAGAATCATTAAATTATTTTTCGACATACCTTACCTTAGTTAGGTGAGGTGGGGTGAAATTGGGTTTAACGTCGTGTCCAAGATTATTGCACTTATATAGCGACGTGCATGCACGTGTATGTGTGTGTGTGGCTGCTTGTACTAGTCCGGCCTGATGCCGATTTATAGTGCTAGCACACTGAGATAGCATACTGAAGTTTAACATGAATACCCCACTCAGACACAGTATACTGACTCCGAGCCGACCAGTCCTTGTTTTAGCCCCTTAATGCCGAGCGCCAGACAGGGTAACAAGAAGTACAATCTTTTAACGTCTTTTGCACTCTAAATCTATGTGTTCTAATATAGAACACTGGACGCGTCCATACATTCTACCACAGAATTCGAATGTTCTAATTCGGGCGACACGTGTTCTATTGCTGAACGCCTGGGATCTGTTGTAGAACGCGTGTGTTCTCTCCTGGGAGACGTCCATGCACATTAGCAGAGATAATTTGCTGAATATTGCAATTCAAATTGCACATGTGACTATTTGAAAGTTTCCGTCTATTTGAATGATGTTCAAATAAAATGAATATATTTCAGGTTCTATATGAATCGTTTGAAAGCGCGAAGCGGGCTACATGTAACAATTCTCTGAACATCTATAATTTGGGATCCGAGGGCATGATCAGCATGCATCGACAATGCATCGAAATCAGCAGAGAATAGGGCAAGTATATAATGAACAAAAATAACTGAACCTTCACAGGACATGTTTTGGGCTATTCTATGTGAAATATTTTAGAGAAACAGTCTTGCTGTTTCTTTTACAGGTTGCATTGCAGATAAACAGTACCATCCATGGAAATTATTGCACACAGCACACGTCTACGCAAAGGAGGAAAAGAAACAAGGTTTTGCAGATCAAATAAGAAGGTACTTGTGTCTATTTTGCTCTAGTCTTTATCCAAGTAAGTGATAACTTGTTAGTCAAATGATATTTTTTACCAAAACATTTTGCAACATATAAATATAAATGAAACATATGTCACGGTAATCTTGCGTTTACTAATGAACATTTGTTAGAATAATGTCTTATGTAATATGTACGATTTTGATAAATATATGACTATGACAAAATAAATGTTTGGTGTTATATTTGACATGAAGTTTCCTGAAGCATGCGATGGTTATGTCGCTGTTACGAACATCGTCCTTGGGGATATTTACCCACAAGAAACATCTGCGGAGTACATGCGCTTCGTGAAAGACTTGAAACAAAGTTATCTTAAGTATGGAAATATGCTTCAATTTGCTACACGACTGTTTGTACTGTTTCATGAAGAACTCTGACTCATATATTTAAGTGACTTGAATATCTATGACCACGACAAATAAAGAAAATAAAGAATTCATGGTTGCAGTTCAAAATTTCGTCCGTGTGATTTTATGCCAGAGAATATGCATCGGTGTATAGTTCAAATTATTGCGCCTTGAAAAAACATCGAGTAAATTGTATTCGACACACACGATGAGTCGTCAATGCAGTACTGTGGACGTACGTGTCTGAGAATGTGTAGTGTTCTGAATCTCGATCCAGAACAATTTACAGACGTTCTAAAAGTGTTACATCGTCAGAACACGTTGTGTCTATAGAACACTCCTGTTCTGGGTCGAGAACATCGACGTTCAAAATATTTTCAGAACACATCGACGCGTTCTAAAAGTGCTACATCCATGTGTTCTGTCTATGTTCAGAAGTAGAACACTTGGGTTTAGAGTGTGGTATGACGCGGCCGGGGATCGAACTCTCTACCTTCCACTCTCCGGACGGACGCTCTCTACCACTAGACCACGGAGGCGGTCTCAAGACTGTCGAAATATTACCAGTTTGTGGTTGTATATACAGGGATGAAAAGATCGAATCGTGCCCCCTGTTTAGAAAGCTCTTATACACAAGATTCTTCGGTTGTTTGTTGTTTACGCCGCACTCAGCAATATTCCACCTATATGACGGCGGTCTGTAAATAATCGAGTCTGGACCAGAAAATCTTATGATTTACATCATGAGCATCGATCCACGCAATTGGGATACGATGACATGCATCAACCAAGTCAGTGAGCCTGACCACCCGATCCCGTTAGTCGCTGCTTACGACAAGCAACATACACCTTTTACGGCAAGCATGGGTTGCTGAAGACCTTGCTGAAAAGTTGCCAACGTCGCGGAGACGATTGGCTAGCCGCCTGTTAATCTTTGACCTGCTCTTTTCCACTTTACGTGGGTCGCGTGCGTAGTGACAGTATCGACGTTGAAGGATGTCAGAAAAACAGACATGGGTATCCGGCAGGTGTGCCTGGATCCGCATGATCGGTGTCTCCATATCGAGGAGGAGCTGGCTGGTCTTAGTGGAGCCCAAGTCGTTCGAGCCCAGGTGTATGACCACAGCTGAAGGGCTGCGCCGCGTTGCCTCCACCTGAGCATCTATTACCCTATCCAGGTCGTTCCACCGCGGACCGCCCCTCGCCAACCACAAGATCTTTTTGGGGGGCACCAGCTCCGGGCGCTGTGGGGAGAGTTGTTGCCTTGCCCTTGCCACGAAGCTTAAGCCCACCATCCAGACTGGCACAAATGTACTGTAATAGCATTTGGCAGTTATATTAGTTATGTTTTAGTAACTGTTAACTAACGTGAATAATTATTTCACAGGAAGACGTATATATAGCATTCTCACTTCCACCTGCCGTGTTGCTGGATGAGATGTGGTGGTACCCCATTGATAGCTGCTGTTGTTGCTGCTCCGATTCGGAAAGAGTAGGAAGAATAACTTTCAGTACCAACTGAGCTGAGGGCCAAGGCCTGTTTGAGGACCGCTTGGAACTGTTACCTGGTTAGCGGTGTATGATCGAAGTGGATAAATGCCGGGGCGGGGCCAGATGGGCGCACGTTTAAGTATGCCTTAAGGGCCGCCACTGGGCAGATTGATTTACCTGGTGTCGCCTCTTTAACCACTGAATTGCCGTCCCCACGTTGGTCGCTTTTGGAGTGTGAGAGGTGGATAGTAGTTTTCTCCGGTTCACCTGATATACTTACATTATTGATGGAGCAGCCTGGCTGTGACATCTTAGTTTGAACTAGTTCACTTACCCTGAAGAAGCCAAAGAAGGCTACACAATAAACAGTTCTGAAGAGGCATATCTCGTATGACGAGAGCTCGTATGACGAGGAACAAACATGCGTGAGATTGTTGATGACCACCTTCAACAGGTCCAGAGTAATAGGTTTCCTTGTGTCCTGGCGCCCTCTTGACTTGTACATACCTGTTATTAGTTTAGTAACCAGGAAATGATTGGTACAGTTTTCCTGACCCTTAAATTTATGGTTGGCGGATATACCCGCGATATATGTTTTTACTGTGTTGGGAGAATGGTTGGTGACTGACAAATGAGCAATAAAGTTTACGACCTGATCTAGGGGGACTGGCCACGTTTCCGGAAGCTGATGCACCGATCTGAACTGCTGCAGCGCGTTGATGCCTGTCTTGTAGGTCTTTAGATCTGCCATATGTTGTGTGGGACCGGCGTTGGCGCAGGCTCTACTTCTGGTGCTGCTGGCCGGATCATGAGACCTATCTTGACAAAACATCCGTCTGTACTGATTTTCACCAAATCGGTATCACTTTGGGCTATTTGCGAATTAAAAAGTATTAAAAGCCAAATCAAAACATTTCTGAAATTTGTTGATCCATTTGAAGATATAAAAAATGAAATATAGAGAAGGACAACCATTTCACAAGATGGGATATCGGGTTGGAATGCTTATATCGGGTTGGAATCAGAGGGGGTGGGGGGGGTTCAAATCCCGGTTCACCTCGATTATGTTTCTAGGTTTGTCAGCACCATACCCGTTCTCGTAGATCTCGTTCTGGTGTCCCGTGGGTCTCGTTCTGGTGTCCAGTGGGTCTCGTTCTGGTGTCCCCCGTCTTGATATTGCTGGAATATTGCTGAAAGCGGCGTAAAATCAAACTCACTCCATGAAAGTAAAAAGCCACTTGCGGTCCTTCTGCCTTTTCTGAGCACCCCAATACGTGGATTCAATGTTCTTGTATTGATACAAGCGCCTTGCCAAGACTTACAGAGAATCAGATAAACCAGGCTTTAGGACGACTGTCACTTTTTGTCAAAAACAAGATATCTCCAAAAATTGCATTGATGTTTCAATGGGAAACTTTCATGAATTATTTTCATGAAGTGACATTTCTTTTGCAGTTCGAGGGCACGGGTGGCCCAGTCGTCTAAGGCAACGCAATTCGCAGTTTAGAATTGTGTCCCTTAATTGGACACGCCAGAAACATATGATTGTGGGTTCGAATCCCGGTTCACCTCGATTACGTTTCTAGGTTTGTCAGCACCATACCCGTGCTTGTGGGTTTCACCGAAGTGGTAAACGTCTGAGACCTGCATCACTTCGGGCTTTCCTCCCACATTAAGCTGACGCGTCGTGATATAACTGGAGTAATGTTAAAAGCGGCGTTAAACCCAACTCACTCACTCACTTGTGGTGAGAGGCGACTGTGGAGGGGCATAATGGGTATCCATAATCTATCAAAGAAAAGTTGTGGTTCCGTAAGCATGCACGAGCAGGCAAATTATTTATGTGCTTTTTTTAAATTTCGAAAAATACTTTAATGGTGATTTTATGGAAAGGTACAAAACGCCATGTTAAGCTTCTCAATTTAGAAGTTCTGAAAATCGAAAAACTAACGTGCCTAAATTGTTTCAGATGCATTTGACAACTAAGTTAAATTTGTCTTCATGTTTTTGGTAACGAATATAGATCTATATTGTCTTTACCGTCGGTCGGTTGACATTCGAATTTGTTATCCCTCCTCTATATTCTTGAACTGTAAAGCCATATGACACCCTTCTAAATGTATGACGGCTGACTGAAAAGTTCTAAGCCTAAGTGAGATATCTCAATCGGATTGAAACAAACTTTTGCCACCAACAAGTACAATCATTTAATGAATCATAGACATAAGAACTGCAACTGTAGTGTTATTATTGTCTTTGTACCAGACCATTTTGTGAACCTACCCATTGAAATCACCAGAAATGGACAAAACTGGCTATAGGGCATGCAGTCATCAAGTACCTGCAACTGAAAGGGCTAACTCCAACTCAGATACATGCTGACATGGTCTCCACTTTAGGGGATGATGCCCCTTCCTTTTCCACTGTAAAGAAGTGGGCTGCGGAATTCAAGCGTGGCAGAGAGAGAGCCTTGACGATGACCCGCGTCCAGGAAGGCCTTCAACAGCAACCATTCCGGAAAACATTACCCGGGTGCATGACATGGTGATGGCTGATCGACGATTGACCACTCGACATATGGCCAGTGTTGTGGGCATCTCTCATGAGAGGCTTGAGCACATTATCACCAACAAGTTGGGAATGACAAAAGTTTCTGCAAGATGGGTGCCAAAGGTCTTGACAGCGGATAAGAAACGTATCAGATTCCTGACGTCCCCTGACAATTTATGCCGTTTTGAAGCAGATCCCGATGATTTTTTGGCCCGATTTGTAACCATGGATAAGACCTGGATTCATCACTTTCAACCAGAAACCAAAATTCAGTCTAAACAATGGAAGCATCCGGAATCACCAGCCCCCCAAAATGCCAAGTCTGAAAAGGTGATTGCTTCAGTCTTTTGGGATTCCAAGGGTATTCTGCTGATTGACTATCTTGAAAAAGGCCAGACTATCAATGGAAGATATTATGCTGACCTACTGAGACAGTTGCGTGAAGCTATCAAAGCTAAGCGACGGGGAATGCTCACTAAAGGAGTCCTGTTCCACCAAGACAATGCTCCTGTTCACAAATCGGTGGTTGCCATGTCAGCGATCCATGATTGTGGCTTCGAACTCATTGACCATCCCCTTTATTCACCCGATTTGGCCCCGTCAGACTTCCACCTGTTTCCCAAAATTTCCGCTGTGAATGACTTTTTAAGGGTGGCTGAAGAAAATTTCTTCTTGACCGGCATCCAGGCCTTGCAGCATCGCTGGCAAAAGTGTGTAAACCTGGAAGGGTACTATGTGGAGGCATAAAATGAAAACCATCGATTTGGTACGGGTCTTTCACAGTTAGGCTTAGAACTTTTCAGCCAGCCATCGTAACTTGATCCGACCGTTGAAAACAGCACTCCTTACAACATGTCGGTGGAAAATAGGCGAAGGCTCAGAGTCCCAGGGCAAGTTATTTAATTTGAAGTCAAAATTCTGCTAGCCTATTTATTCAGATTAGTTCTTGACTAGGTTCCGTCTACACTGCGCTTAGTGTTGTAGTATGATTATTTTACGCGCGTTTACACGCTCAACCAATCAGGACGGTCTCGAGCACGTGGCGCGAGATCGCGAAAGTGCGAGAGTCTATACCATTGCATGATAAAGGGTTTCGCGGTTTTTGTTGACTATTTGACAAATACACAAGCTCTTACAAGCAGCCGACATGCCTCCGAAAAAGCGAAACCCAGAGGGTGAGGGCAAAGTACAGGTAAAGAAACGCAAGAAGAAGAAGAACAACGAGGATTCTGACGATTCCGACAGCGACCACGGGGCTGGAAATGGAGCAACACCGTTGAACAATGAACCTGAGGATGACATCGATATCGTAAGAAAACATTAAATATCCACCTTTCAATCCATCACATATGTTTTGATTGGTTGGACTCGGGTTGTATTCCGTAATGTGTCGATCTCATATTATAAATGGTAATTTGACCAAATGTAATGCAGTATGTTTGAATGATGTCTGCTTTGTTACAAGGAAACAATGGGTTAGAATCAATAATAAAACACGAGTTCCCCGGTGAACGAGACGGTATAGTTTATGAAATTTGTGTCATACAGGGATTGGTGCTGTAGTCGTTAATAAAAGCAGATCGCGAAGCGAGTTCCCTCCGTTTAGGGGTGACATTCAGACACAACTGGGGATAGTGTTATTGATTTTATATGAGTTGAGCTGGGCACTGGTGATCTATGCTGGCTCTAGCTTACATGGCAGCTGATACTGTAAATTTCCACCAACTTTGCACCCATTTGAACCTGTCACTAGTGTCAGGACACTGTATTAATCATAGAGAGGCGATCAGTGTTGTTAGTTGATTTGATCGATGTCTTATACTGAATATTTTAATGCTCTTATTAGTGTCCTACAAAGAGTAAGGACAACCAACACAATGAATGAGAGATGACAAGTTGACCTGTGATAGCCTATGGGATGTTAACAGGATATATATGTTTTTCTATAAGGAAGTGTTATTCCACTGATGTAAACAATGCAGTTTAACAAGATGTACTTTAAATTCAGCTATTTTTATTTTGTTTCGGAACAGAATTTGCTGATGTGACCATGGTGACATTTTGTTGTATTTTTAATTTTGCATCTGAGTACGGTGGTTTATTTTTTTAGTTCTTTTGTTTAAAAAAACATGGTAGCTTCTGGTGTATACACAAACACATGTTAGCATGGTTATTATAATAGGGATTTGTATTGCATTAACTTGAACAGGGATAAAGTCACCGGACTTTTATAGTCAGTTAACTCTCTTACCTCGGGAAGATGGTCAAGGAAGGCAAGAAATTATTTCAAATTGTCCGTGTAACATTTAAATATGACTGGCGAAGGGCATAGATATCTGCTAACATGGCTAATAAATCTAAAACAAATGTCACATGTTGTCAAGAGATTAAAGGTTTGAGTTATTTCGTATGTTTGTTTCCAGGGATTCATCTAGGATACTTTGTTGTTGAATTGCCATTTTTTTTATTATACCCCCGACAAAATGTCGGGGGGTATATAGTTATACCAAGGGTCCGTCTGTCCGTCCGACCGAAAACTTTGTCCGCATGATTTCTCTTAAACTATTCAGTGGATTCAGTTCAAACCTAGTACATATAATTTGTGTCATATGGAGGGGTGCAGTCAAAAGAAATTTTTTTTTTTATTAATTTCCATTTTTTATGAATTTTTCAAACCCTAACCCTATCCTTGCTATTTAATTTTAAACTACTGACACACCAGGCAGGTCGGGGGTATTAGTGAGCCACGCTCACTTTTTTTTCTAGTTTCTGTTATTTCTGTCAAGACAGACAGATATATCCATCTGCATTTCATTTGTACTTTTCATTATTGATGGGGGGCGGTCGGGTAGCCTAGTGGTTAAAGCGTTCACTCGTCACGCCGAAGACCCGGGTTCGATTCCCGACATGGGTACAATGTGTGAAGCCCATTTCTGGTGTCCCCCGCCGTGATATTGCTGGAATATTGCTAAAAGCGGCGTAAAATCATACTCACTCACTCACTCACTCACTCACTCATTATTGATGGCCATGGATAACAGGTGTACAATTATAGAGAAGCAGAGCTCCAGATAACTTTTTGAGCAATTGAGTTTTTACTCGAGGGTTTCGATTTTAATTTGGTAATTACACTTTTCATTGGGTAACCAATATATTTTCACTCATCTATTTATCACTCTATTGGTTTTTTCCCAAAGTTATTGAACATTTTAAGATTTAAAAAAATCAAATAATTTTTTATGATGTATATATATATATATATACTGTTCTAAATATATAGGCTTGACTCAGGAAATAATATAGCTCTTAATTGTGTCTCCGAAATTAGCGTGCATGCGTTTCTGTACACATGTTAATTAAAAGTAATAGGGTTTTAAATATGGGGGGGGGGGGGGGGGATATTTTACGCAAATACGCTGCTTATCTGTAGCTCTGGAGAAGTCATGTATCTCTATTTACCCTTTTAAGTTGTTAGTGGTTGAACCATGTGATATCTGTTACAGACTCTGGAGGGCTCCATGCTGAGTGGGGAAGTGTTGTTTAGTGGCGGTACCAACTGGGACTTGATCGGGAGGAGCCAGCTACCTAAAGGAGGTGAGAAACAGGCAAACGTCTCTGTCATGGTGGATCAGTCTCTACTTTGGCTCTTAGGTCATTGGTGTCTTATTCCACATAGCAGTCTTAGCGCTTATGTTTTTAGGTTTGTCAGCACCGTTATCATATTCATATTCGTGAACATATTGCTTTTATTGTTTTAACTGGCAACACTCTTCCTTTGTCAATAACACCCCCCAAAATAATTATCTAAGACATATATTCTTCAACCATGTTTACACACAACATCGTTTATGATGTTAAACATGCTACTTTCCCATAAAAAAACATATGCCAGGCGCACTTTTTTACATTAGTCTGTGACCAGTAAAGATCCGGGGTAGAATAGGTCTTCAGCAAGCCATACTTACTGTAAAAGGAGACTATGTTTGTCGCAAGAGGAAACAAATGGCGACAAATGGGATCAGGTGGTCAGACTCGCTCGACCCTAGTACAAAGTCCTGCGTACTTCGAAATGAAAGTTGGGGCTATTGGTTAGCCTAGTGGTTAAAGCGTTCGCTCGTCACCACGTAGACCCAGGTTGGATTCCCGACATGGGTACAATGTGTGAAGCCCATTCCTGGTGTCCCCTGTCATGATATTGCTGGAATAATCAGTCCCTCACTCCATGAAAGTAAAAAGCCACTTGCGGTCCTTCTGCCTTTTCTGAGCACCCCAATACGCGGATTCAATGTTGTGGGTTTCACCGAAGTGGTAAACGGTCTAAGACCTGCATCACTTCGGGCTTTCCTCTCACATTAAGCTGACACGCCGTGATATAACTGGAATACTGTTAAAAGAGGCGTTAAATCCAACTCACTCACTCACTCCAGTATACTACCACAATTCTATTGCATTAGTTGACAACTGTCTTGATACTATTGCAGTAGTGTAAATAGCCACAATAGTCACCTCATATTTTATTTGGTTCTCACTTTTTATTATACCCCCAACCTTTTAGGTCGGGGGGTATATAGTTATACCAAGGTTCCGTCCGTATCTGAAAACTTTGGCCGCACAATTTCTCTTAAACTATTCAGTGGATTCATGTCAATCTTAGTACATATAATCTGTGTCATATGGAGGGGTGCAGTCAAAAGAATTTTTTTTTTTTTTAATTTTCCATTTTTTTCATGAATTATTCAAACCCTAGACCTATCCATTATTTAATTTGAAACTACTGACGAACTAGGCGGGTCGAGGGTATTAGTGAGCCACGCTCACTTTTGCCCTTATTCTATATGTTTTATGAATCCTGAGAGTTAGAAATATTTTTGTATTTTTCAGTAAAAAACCGAGGAGGGCCGAATCTATGGGGTCCTCATCGTATTGCGGGACTGAAGGATGTCCGAATCCGGACCGTGGTGTCAGGGTGCACCGGGTGTCACTGTGTCGTCATCACTACCGAAGGACAGGTCTACACATGGGGTCAGTTTCAGATATCAGAAAAACCTGTTTGTGCGTTAATACGATGCAGTTTTTTATATCCACACAATAGGTGAGATAACAGTCGTTATTCAGGGAGTAAATGTGATGTTCACTCGCTCATCTGAAGCAGTATGCTGCATGTTAAGAATGAAATCTTTCATATGAGCAGTACAGTGTTGTGTATGTTATTTTTGACAGTGAGTGAAATAGTCTCAAACTATTGCTTGCCAGGTGGGCTAGCTCGCTTGAAGTTACTAACCTGTTTCAAATTTCACTAGCCATGGAAACTGCACTGACAATTTTGGAAGTAGTTTTTGTTTCTGACCTGTTTGTTCCTGTTTCTCCCTTAGGGGGCACGGGTGGCCCAGTCGTCTAAGGCGCCGCAATTCGTTGTGCAGAGTTGCGTCCCTTGGGCACGCCAGAAACCTATGATTGTGGGTTCGAATCCCGGTTCGCCCCAATTATGTTTCTAGGTTTGTCAGCACCATACCCGTGCTCGTGGGTTTCAACGAAGTGGTAAACGTCTGAGACCTGCATCACTTCGGGCTTTCCTCCCACATTAAGCTGACACGCCGCGATATAACTGGAATACTGTTAAAAGCGGCGTTAAACCAACTCACTCACTCACTGTTTCTCCCTTAAGATGTGGTCCAGGTTTTCATCCCCGGAAAAAGAAATCTGTGCTTAACTGAGGAAGTGACCCGTGAAAATCCGGGGTAGTTTAGGTCTTTAGCAACCCATGCTTGCCTTAAACGGAGACTATGCTTGTCGTAAGAGGTGACTAACGGTATCAGGGGTCAAGCTCGCTGACTTGGTTGATGCATGTCATCGTATCCCAATTGAGTGGACCGATGCTCGTGATTATTTACAGACCGCCGTCATATAGGTGGAATATTGCTGAGTGCGGCGTTAAACATCAAACAAACCAAACTAAGTTAAATTTGATCACTTTCTAAATGGCATTGTTTGGCATGTTTTGGAAGTAGGTCACCTCAGCGTTGGTGGACAATAAGTTCTTCTTTTTTTTCACAGTATTTTAGGTTTTTACTTTTGTGATTTGACCATAAACTCAAATTACTCAAAATGCATATTTGGCTAGAGATGTCAACTTTTGTTATCCTCTGAAATTTGCGGTCTGTAGAAAGTGGACTTCGGAATAATGGTGCCATATTGTTTTCAGATCATAAACTTTTTAGTTACTTTTCAGATGTCCACATTTTTATGCTGAAATTATTTAATATCAACCCTGAGAGCAATGTTTGATAATTGGATGTTTTTGCTATATTCGACCAGACGCTTTCAGACGCTTATTTTGAAATCTAAAGTTATTTTGATTTGAAGACCTTGGTTCATGTTGTAAGTTTTGAATGCAATTATGCACCCATAGTATTACGATGTAGCATGCTTACTCATCAAGATATGTGACTACTCAAGGGATACCAGTTGAGCACCATCCCTGTCCAGCTATCAAAAAAATATTTCTTGAACATGTTGAAAATATTTACTTTTTCATTGAAGGTCAGAAGGCGGCCTTTGCCACGCAAATCTGCAATTAAATGTTTTATTTTTCAGGGAATCTGACCCCCAACTTCAAGCAAATGTACTAAATATTCTCTCTCAAGATGGTAACAAAATATAGGTAGAAACTATCTTTTTCAAATTTAGAATTGATTTTGAAATTGTGTGAAATTCCACCTGCATCATGCTTTGTTGCTAAAACGTTCTCTGATAAAAGTACATTTACATTCTTTATAGAGTACTTAGCAATAACACTTAATTACTGAGACTAAAGAAGACATAAAAATGAAAGTCTTCAGTTTGTAGTATTTGCAGTTGCAAGGATAGCATCTTGAATATTGTTCAATTCTGTTTGGATTGCAGTCAGAAATATTTGAAACGTTACAGGTATTCCAGGCCCCCATTCTACTAAGCGATCTTAGCGCTAAGGTGATTGTAGCTCGCATTCATTAACCCCTTTCAACACTGCAGGCCGGTGTACTGGCCAAGAAGCCTTGAATCCCCTTACACCACGGTCGGTAGACCAGCCAAGCCATAGTCACATCAAAATAGTATATAATTTTATGAACCTACTTGTCATATCATTCATTTATTAAATCTTTCACATATCACAATGTCTGATAAATTGAAATGGAATGCATATTTCATTTTTTATCGATATATTAAAAAATTATTCACTCTTTTCCGCAATGTTATTGAAAATAAATTCTCGGACACACTCTTTGACAATGGGTCCACTTCAAACATGTCAAAGAGAAAAATAAAGATGTTTCAAGCAAATCTTTAATTATATTAAAGTTATTAATGAAATCAGCAATAATATATCCAAAAGTTGTCAAACCTACATTCAAGTTATTTCCATCTTTTCGCTTGATCGCGTGTAATGTAAGTCAACTGACATCTCGGCTTTCGTCACCAAGATTTCTCGGCTCGGACACGATATGTATCATGTTTAATGCCAAAATATATGCATGAAAAATCATGTCACAACTCATAACCTAGCACAATACATCCACAAAGTTCCATATTTTTTATAAAGATCGCGATTTCCTGCTCAGAATTACACGATCTAACAATAACCTTTGGTCAAAATCTGAAATTCATCACACAACATGACGATACCATGACTGTAATTTCATTGGCTGCCTCAGGTCACATGCTCAAATTTGATAAATCACGAATCTTGTAGCAGATTTCGGCAAGAAAGCGCAATTAGAAACCAATTTTTATCCAATAAAATCGTATTTTACAGCTACGATAAGACTCTAGGCAAGGTTACTGTCGTGTAGATGAAAAAATAAGCTTTCTAATGGTGTGTCACATGGCAGTCGTCGACGCACATGTTATTCATATGAAGCTTCGAAAAACAAAGGTATTTCTTCATGTTACTGAGCGGGCAGCCGCTGTTATTGTGAAAATGATGACAGAAATTATTCATAATTCTTTTTAAAATAATTTTCCAGTTACCTAAACCATGAAAATAAAAAGGGGCTGTCGGGTAGCCTAGTGTTTAAGGCGTTTGCTCGTCACGCCGAAGACCCGGGTTCGATTACCAACATGGGTACAATGTGTGAAGCCCATTTCTGGTTTCTCCCCACTGTGATATTGCTGGAATATTGCGTAAAGCAGCGTAAAATCATACTCACTAACTCACTATGAAAATAAAAAAGAAATAGGTAAGTGGGTTTTATGAAATCATAATTTTTACGAAAATCTGGACTTTATGAATGTGTTAGCTTTGATTATTTTTTTATTTACAACAAACTTAATTAAGTTTGTCAATGCATTATTTATATAATGTGATAACCTTTATATGTAAAAACAGTAGGATTACACCTTTCAAATGGAGTATAATATGTAGTAGCAAAGATGTTTTACGGGCAGAAATTTTCCTTGATGAATGTTGCTTCATCTATCACACAAGAGTCTCTGGCAGCATTGATGGCAGCATTGAAATGGGTTGTGCAATGAGTTAAGTAAGCTATCAACTAATGTTACTCTATAAGAATTTTGTTAACATGCCATTAAATAGAGGATACCCCTAAAGTTTCCACACAATTCCCTATCAGGAAACAAGCATGTTACTTTTCCTGTCATCTGTCAAGCGGCGATTTTAGTACCTAATGTGTCTTGTGGATCACATACAAGTTTTTCATTTTAAAATTCCGAGATGTTTAGACATGGTGAGACTTAATAGAAATAATGGTAGCCTGAGAAACATTTTGTCCTTGTGAGAATTGTTTGTGCATTTTCTCCAACTTGGCATAATAAGCGCCCAGGCGCTCTCAAATTTAGAAATATGGGGGCTCTTATTAGAATATTATTTTGGTGAAAACGTAAATTTCGGGGCTTATGCTGACAGCCTGAAATGTTTATAAACGACAGATATATTTTCCCATTTTATTTCCCACGATTAAGGATGCATATAACACATGTATTATACACGATTAAATAAGTCTTGTGTACATTGATCAATCAGAAGGGGTGATAATTGGGTTTCTTCACTCGCCAATATATTAGTAAATATTGCCATGTGCGCTAATTACGTCGAATTCAGTAATTGTGCATCATCACATGCTTTCAGTCAGACTCTCATGAAATGATTAGTGCTACTCACAAGGTTTTAAAATAAATTCATCCTCCCTGGTCATATACCAGTTATGACACAAAATACAAACTAAGTTCCAAGAACGCTTTTTCACCAGGCACATTATTTAATGGAGGGACCCGTGAAGATCTGGGGTGGAATAGGTCTCCACCGACCCATGCTCTGCAGTAAAAGGCGACTATTGGGATTGAGTGGTCAGGCTCGCTGACTTGGTTGATGCATGTTTTCGTATCCCAATTGTGTGCATCGATGCTTATGATGTCACAGAATTGAAAGCTCTTCTACGATCTTTCAGACTTGAAGATCAACAGAAATTCAGAGTCCCAGCATGGTACCTGAAAATAGTGGTCAAGCATATATCTTGCCAGCAATTCCTTGAACCTCCAGAACAAACTAACTGTGAACATCTAACACAGAAAATCTTGTTTCTCTGGCACTAGCCACGGCTGCCAGAATGTCAGATTCATGCAATTGACTACGGGGATCAAGCATAGGCTCATCTCGGTCTAAAATGGGACTTAATCGCCAAGAACTAGCTGCAAGGCCAACCAGACAGACAATTCCACGCTCCACCACTCTCATCCATTCTTTGATCAGAGGATTCAGTCGATTTGTCTTAATGTCCAGTCAGAACCTGAGGCATATAACTTCAAAGAGCAAGCTCCAGAAGACAGAAGTAGAAGGCTATTTATTCCTTTATCAAAGAATTCTTCAGCTGAAGTCTCTAGAACAACCATCTCCTTCTGGATGAGAACAGTGATACTCAGAGCATACAAGGCAGCAGGGTTAGACCCACACGAAGTCAAAGGTACAGCTTCCATCCAGCCTTACATGGCAACTGCTCCATCCCGACGGTTTTGGAATGTTGCTTTTGGAGATTCGAAAATGTCTTCACAAATCACTATCTTTGGAATATTGCTACAGAGGGTGTCAAGGGAATTCATCAATTTGGACGATAAGTAGTCGCACAGCAACTGACAGTGCCTACTACATTATGAGTGAGTGAATGAGTTTGGATTTACGCCGCTTTTAGCCATATTCCAGCGGGGGACACCATACATGGGCTTCATATATTGTACCCATGTCGGGATCCGAACCTGGGTCTTCGGTTTCACGAGCGAACGCTTTAACCACTTGGCTACCCGACCGCCCCTACTACATTATGAACCTAATACTAGGGTCACCCACGTTCACGCAGACTTCTTGACCTCAGGATACTGTCCCATAACCAATGAACGAGAGTCCATGTCCCCTGTTTTACTATGTAATTCAGAGCATGAGCGCCAACGATTGTGTTAAAGATTACACTATAATCATTTGAAGAAAGCGGGAGAGACAAGTTGACCGGTTTGGTCAAGTGTTTCCTGTGCGCCTAGGTGGCTGAGGGGTGCTTTTGGGCGAGCTTTTTTCCTGATCTGGGAACACTGTTCAGGAAGTTTCCACACTCTTTTGGAAATGAGATGAGATTAGCAATAAGTATGAGTCAGGAAAAGTATAAATGATATTTTTATTCTAAAAAATATATATAATTGAGATTTGAGACACATTAATAGGGGTTGAATGACATGGTAAAGGAGGTTTAATGACATGGTAAAGGAGGTTTAATGACATGTTACAGGAGGTTTAATGACATGGTAAAGGAGGTTTGGTGACACATTGGGATTTAGTGACATGTTAATGCATCAGTTAAGTTGATACAAAAGGGTCCAGATGATTGTTTTACAAATGGTGTTGGTCAGTATACAAGATGCACAATGCAAAATTAAAATAGATTACGTTATAGCCAGGGTTGATTTGATGTAAAAATACGAACCAACAGATTTCCAAAATAAACAATTTGAAATCATGTTTTCTTTTGCAAAATTATAACAGGCTTATCCATAAAAGTAGGATTTTTTGTAATCTTGACTTTTTTTGTGTTTCAGGTCGTAATGAGAAGGGTCAGCTGGGGACCGGGGATGCAGTGAGGCGGGACGTCCCCACAATCGTGGAGTGTCTTAGGGACATCAACATCATTTCAGCAGCTGTGGGGAAGAATCACACACTATTTCTGACAGGTGGGCCCCATTGTATGCATGACAGTCGATAGTTTCAACAGCTGCAATTAGTTATCAGTGATTGTTGTAGGAGGCGACTAACAGGATCGGGTGGTCAGGCTCGCTGACTTGGTTGATGCATGTCATTGATCCCAATTGCCTGGATCGATGCTTATGATATAGATCACTGGAGTGTCTGGTCCAGACTCAGTTATTTACAGACCACCATCATATAGCTGGAATATTGCTGAGTGCGGCATTTAACAACAAACAAACAAGTTATCAGTGAAACTGATCCAATACCATAGTCCAAGAGTCGACCCTTCTGTACATTCAAACCCACAGGTGCCTTGTGTCCAGACTTTTACAAAATTGTTACGAATTTACAACAAAAATACAATATCCCATCTTAATTCCATCTTCCCGAGGCAAGAAAGTTAACTGACTATAAAAGTCCAGGTTCCAAACACAAGTGATACGAGAGGTGGAATCTGATTGGTCCATAGGAGAGACTTAGAAGGGACATAAATGGTAATACCCACTGGTGGCGCTACGATCGAGCCCAGTAATTCCAGCCTAGTTCGACAAGGGTTGAAACTGGACTTTTAAAGTCTGTTATCTCTCTTGCCTCGGGAAGATGCCTTAATTGGTAGAAGGAAATAATCACAAAGACTGAATTTTCATAAAGACCAGTAAATATTTAGCCTTAGATTGACTGCTACGAATGTCTTGTTTATCAACTGATATGAAGTCTGTCTATAGTGTTGCAACTGTCCATTCAAGACACTCGACTTATGTTATCACAACTTGCTGTAGTCGAAATGGAAACTAAGCTATAAATGTATCAACTGATTTTCGGAATTGCATAACTGTATTGTACTTAAGACCTGTACTTTATTGGTGTCTTGACCAGAAGATCGTAACGAAATGCTGATTGTAATTTGTGAAAGTTGGCAGTTTTGCCAACCTGTGAAATATTGATGGTGACTGACCTATCAATGTCACTGCAGTGTAATCTCAATGTAAACATAGGTCTTCAGCAACCCATTCTTTCTGTAAAAGGCGACTATGCTTGTCGTAAAAGGTGACTAATGGGATCAGGTGATCAGGCTCGCTGACTTGGTTGATGCATGTCATCGTATCCCAATTGCGTGGATCGATGCTGATGATGTCAATCACTGGATTGTCTGATCCAGAATGATTATTTACAGACCGCCAACATATTGCTGGAATATTGCTGAGTATGTTAAATAACAAACATACAAACAAACAATGTAATTTCTGTTGGCAGACAAGGGTCGAGTCTTCGCCTGTGGGGACAACAAGATGGGTCAGCTTGGCCTCGGCCATCAGAGTCCCTCCGTTCCCAGTCCCACTAGGGTAAGTCTTGGTCAGTGTGGGGTTCAGTTTGGTAGTAAATTCATCTTGGGACATTCACATCTGTTGGGGAGTGGGTAGGGAATAGAGAGCCCAGGTGGCCTTGTCAGGGGCACTGCAATGATCTGTGTAGAGTTGTGTCTCTTGGTCAAGCCAGAACTCAAGCCAGAATTGCGGGTTCAAATCCCAGTTTTCCCCAAATATGTTTGTAGGTTTGTCAGCAACATACCTGTACATGTGGGTTTCATCAGAGTGGTAAATGTCTGCATCACTTCAGGCTTTCCTCCCACATTAGGCTGATGCAATGGAGACTGTGCAAAGCTGCGTTATCCTGAACTCACGCAATCACTCAGTACTTGTTATCAAGTGGTTAGCTTTTTACATCCATGCATTTGGGTTTTTGTTTTTTCTTTATTGATTTTTGTTTTTATTGCATCAAAACAAATGGAAAACCCCAGTGTATCAATTGACAAACTCTGCTTCCCCTGGTAGTGTATTATTCAGTTTTGGATTATATTACTGTTAGGAACAAGTATCTGTATATAACCAAATCTGGACCAGACAATCTAATGATTCTCATCAGGAACATCTACACATTTGGGACGTGTTATTAACATTCAATAATCAAACAGTCTGTCTTCTAGTAGTCAAAAAGTCTATTAGCCCCAAGACTCTCTACATCATTGTCAGTAGATGTTAGTGTTTTTGTATGGAGGTTTAGAGCTTAACACTAGCCTGCTAGCCCAGGGCTAGTACAAATTCCTGCGGGCGAGAACAAATTTCCTTATCTCGCCATTGTTTCAACCTGATGATGGCATTTTATCCTAACCCGGGCAAGCAAAGCTTTTGAGTTTAGTCTAACCCTGATATAGACTATTATTGCTTGAGCTGTCAAGATCGAACAGACTTTTACCAAATGTGGGCATCAGACGAGTAGCTAAACATTGCCTGGTCGAGATATGATTATTTACAGACCATGATTTACTTGAATATCGCTGACTGGTGTGTCAAACTACAAACAATATCACTGTTGAATATTGTTGTTGCAGATCCAGTTCAAAGGTCCTCCAATCAGGAAGGTCGCGTGTGGAGCAGAGTTCAGCATGATATCAGACATCAATGGAAACCTCTACTCCTTCGGATGTCCAGAGTACGGGCAGCTGGGTGGGTAGATTTAAACACTACTGTCATCTGGCATTGGTTTAAATTAGGGCGGGGACGAGTCCAAATTTACTCCCCTATCCGGGTACCCACTGTAGGTCTCAAGAGATAGGTACAAATGTCCGATTAGGAGGTGGCCCAATCGTCTAAGGCGCCGCGATTTGCTGTGCAGAGTTGTGTCCCTGGACACGCCAGAAACCTATGATTGTGGGTTCGAATCCCGTTTTGCCCCGATTATGGTTCTAGGTTTGTCAGCACCATACTCGTGCTCGTGGGTTTCACTGAAGTGGTAAACGTCTGAGACCTGCATCACTTCGGGCTTTCCTCTCACATTAAGCTGACACGCTGTGATATAACTGAAATACTGTTAAAAGTGGCATTAAACCCAACTCACTCACTCAATTCTAGGTTTGTCAGCACCATACCCGTGCTCGTGGATTTCACTGAAGTGGTAAACGTCTGAGACCTGCATCACTTCGGGCTCTCCTCTCTCATTAAGCTGACACGCCGTAATATAACTGGAATACTGTTAAAAGTGGCGTAAACCCAACTCACTCACTCACTCCGATTAGCAATATTTTACTAAAGCCCTTGCAAAACGTATTTAGATACATGTATCAAACAATCTGGTCATGCAGACACTGAATTTGACTCAGGTTATATCTTTATTCAACCAGAAGGAATGGGTGCACAGTCAGAAAGAAATGCAAACATTGGTGACTTGTCGTGGATCTATAGAGTTCTAGATATTTTTGTCATTAAACAATATATCACATGACTAACCACGGGTCCGCGTTGTCCTGTGGATACCCAGGTCCTACTCAGTACCCACCCGAGCCGGGCACCCAAGTTACCCGTCCCAGCCCTAGTTTAAATATATGCGAGTTCTGGAAATTCGTTGTAATAAATTGTAGGGGACCGAGGCATCAAAATAGGGTGCAAGAGTGATCACTGTACCACCACTGGAAATAAAATAAATTGCCTAGCTGCCATCAGGACCCACAGACTTGAGAAGCTGCAGGCCCTGACTAAACCCATCATTTAAACAACTGCAGTTTATTATGACAAATAAATCGAAATGTAAATTTACTGCAGGGCCTTAAGGACCCTTACAAATTTGAAGCTACGAGCCCAACATGAGATCTGCCTGCCAGAGGCCTACAGGCAAACGCTTATTTCAAACACTGCCACCAACAAATATAATAATTATGTGTTTGTTGTATAAATGCAACCCGTGAAGGTCTGGGGTAGAATAGGTCTTCAGCAACCCATGTTTGTCGTAAGAGGTGACCGACGGGATTGGGTGGTCAGGCTCGCTGTCTTGGTTGATGCATGTCATCATATCCCAATTGCGTAGATCGATATTCATGATATAAATCACTGGATTGTCTGGTCCAGACTCGATTATTTACAGACCGCCGTCAAATAGCTGGAATATTGCTGAGTGCGGCGTTAAACAACAAACAAACAACGCCAGCTGTATACATGCACATTATGGAAAGGGATTTTCTTGTTTGAATTAATCAGCGTTGAGTTAAAAATGTCACATGGACTGCTTACTTACGTCCATTCTCAAGACATTCTGAGACATATATCGCGGGCAGTTAACTGTAAATCTTCAAGTGGGAAGTTTGCAACAGCACAAAAAGATGCCATATTCATCATGCTCTGAAATTTGTTATGTCCTCTCCTTCTAGGTCATAATTCAGATGGTAAATTTTTCGTCACAAGTAACAAATTGTCATTCAAGTGTGAGCTGGTACCTAGAAAAGTGGTCGTGTTCATCGAGAAGACACGAGACGGCCATGTTGTTCCTGTATCAGATGTAGATGTACGAGACATCGCCTGCGGAGTCAATCATGCGGTAGGTTGCTGGCACAAATACTTCTGCCTTATGGTTGCTGACCTTCAGGGTCCAGAGAATAGAGCTTCTGGCCGTAGAGCAGAAGGTCGTCGGATTCAATCCCCATTTGGGGTGGTGGGGTAGCCTAGTGGTTAAAGCATCCGCAAGGCATACTGTAGACCTCTGTTCGATTCCTGACATGGGTACAATGAGTGAAGCCCATTTCTGGTTTCTCCCCGCTGTGATATTGCTGGAATATTGCTAAAAGTGGCGTAAAACTACACTCACTCACTCACTCACAGACCCGCGAAGATCCGGCGTAGAATAGGTCTTCAGCAACCCATGCTTGCCATAAAAGGCCTCTATGCTTGTCGTAAAGGGCAACTAACGGGATCGAGTGGTCAGGCTCGCTGACTTGGTTGATGCATGCCATCGGTCCCAATTGAGTGGGTCGATGCTCATGTTGTCAATCACTCGATTATTTACAGGCGCCGTCATATGGAATATTGCTGAGTGCGGCGTAAAACAACAAACCAAAACCACTCACTCACTCACTCACTCACTCACTCACTCACTCACTCACTCACTCACTCACTCACTCACTCACTCACTCACTCACTCACTCACTCACTCACTCACTCCAGAGTAGGGTATTCATGTTCCTTGTTAAACTGCGACATGCTGTCTCAGTGGGCTGGCACAATTAAACCGGCATTAGTCTGAACTAGGGTATCCATGTTAGACTGGTCTGCTTGGGGTCAGTATACCGTGTCTGAGTTGGGTATTCATGTTAAACTGCGTTATGGTTTCTCTAGCACTATCAAACCGGCATTAGTCCAGAATAGTCCAAGCTGCTTCTGTGGCAGATTACTGATGTCATTTCATGTGTTATGGTTAACCAATGAGGTCCAATAGTCTACAAATCATGGTGTCACAAATTTCATTGTTGCGATATCTCCTGTGTAAGTCCCTTTTGAATGCACCCTTGAAGATCCAGGGTAGAATGGGTCTCAAGCAACCCATGCTTGCCGTAACAGGCGACTATGCTTGCCGTAAAAGGTGACTATGCTTGCCGTAAAAGGCGACTAACGGGATTGGGTGGTCAGGGTCGCTGACTTGGTTGATGCATGTCATCGTATCCCAATTGCGTGGATCAATTCTCATGATATTATTCACCTGATTGTCTGGTCCAGACTCGATTATTTACAGACCGCCGTCATATAGCTGGAATATTGTTGAGTGCGCTGTTCAACAACAAACCAACCAACCAACATGTGCCTGTATGTAGTTTGTATATCATGATGTATTGTTTTATGACATTCCCGGTCTTTTGTTGACAGTTAGTCCTCGATACAAGGAAAAGAATATTCACATGGGGTTTTGGAGGATATGGGAGGTTAGGTCATGCGGAACCGAAGGATGATCTGGTACCAAGACTTCTGAAATTCTTTGAAGGTCCCAACAGGGGTGCGTCACAAATTTACGCAGGGTCAACATACAGCATGGCAGTCAGTGAACTAGGTATGTACAGGACAGAGGTTCTAGGTTTGGGTGAACGCCAGTAGCACAGTTGGAAATGACGGACTCTGTGGTCTGGTCCCAGTTCGCCCCTATAATGTTTCTAGGTTTGTCGGCACCATACCCGTACTCGCTTATTTTGAGTGAGGGGCGGTCGGGTAGCCTAGTGGTTAAAGCGTTCGCTCGTCACGCCGAAGACCCCGGTTCGATTCCCAACATGGGTACAATGTGTGAAGCCCATTTCTGGTGTCCCCTGCCGTGATATTGCTGGAATATTGCTAAAAGCGGCGTAAAACCATACTCACTCGCTCGCTATTTTGAGTGATTGACTGACTCTCATACAATACTTAATCCCTCAGAAGTGTTGCTGCCTACTGTCACATGTTTCCTGTTTGTGAAGACACCTCACATAGGACCGCCTCCGTTGTCTTGTGTAGAGCGGAAGGTCCAAAGTTTGATCCCCGTCCTCGTCATATCAAATGACGGTAAAGAGATGGTACTTGTTGTTACCCTTACTCTCCACATTAAGGGCCTTAAACAAGGTCTGGTTGGCCCGGAGTCAGTATACTGTGGCTGAGTGGGGTGTTCATGTAATACTGCGGCATGGTATCTCAGTGAGCTAGCACTATAATATCAGCATTTGTCCGAATTAGTACAAGCAGCCACACACTTGCATGCACGCCATGATATAAGTGCAATAGTCTTGGAAGCGACATTAAACCCCCAGCATTCAAATATATGAATTTATTGCAGCAGTATGTTCACAAGATGTTCACTTGACATCATTTCCAGTAGATGTTAGCTGCAGTTGCAGGGTTGCAGCAACCTATGCTTGTCGTAAGAAGCGACTAGCAGGATCAGGTGGTCAAGGCTTGCTGACTTGGTTGATGCATGTCGTCGTATCCCAATTGCATAGATTGATACTCATGATGTCAATTACTGGACTGTCTGTTCCAGACTTATTATTTACATACCGCTGCATATAGCTGGAATATTGCCGAGTGCGGCTTTAATCAACACAAAAACAAACAAATATTGAATGCCAGTTAAAATCACAGGTTGAAACTGCTGAATGTTCACAGCCAGAGTGTATGTTTGCAGGTGCACTGTATTTATGGGGCCAGACGAAGACAACAGGAGAGGCAGCAATGTATCCTAAACTTGTACACGATCTGACAGGCTGGAAAATACGAAGTGTGGGCTGTTGGTAAGTCTGTGTTATGCTTCTTTGATCTTAACTCTGGGGTTTCCGATATAAACTAGGTCCCTATTCTGGTTGTACGAGGCATCCAAATGTATTGGTGGGTCAGACGGTTATGACTTATTTGATAGGGTGTCATGGTACCCCAACAGCGTGGATCATTGATTACTGTGTCAATCACTGGATTGGCTGGTCCATACTTATTTACAAACCGCCATCATAGCTGGAAATTGATGGGTGTGGCGTTAGGCAGCACGCAAATATAACTTTAATCTTAGCTTGGCCCTGAGAAAGGTGTTTCTATTTGATATAGTTTTCAAACAAACATCCCTTCTTTGCATAGAAGGAAAAAATGATTTTGTAATGCAACCATTATTTGGGTGAAACAAATCCGGTAGATTAGCACTAAGCCGATAGTTCTAGTTTAAGGTGTGTAATGTATGACCGATACTCATTAAATGCAATCTCCAATGGTACCAAAATACTTCTATATCTAAACATCTGGCGTTAATCAGTGAGGAATCAATGAGGCAATGATGAAATCAGCCAAAGAGAGGTCGCTACGATCCTATTTATGACAGCATCATCATCGTCCAATCGCAGCTGGTGTTACAAAGAGGAACATTACCCAATCACCACACTGCTTTGTTAACATATCCGTGAATGGCTGAAAACGATTAATGGAAGTAGGTCGTCATTTGTGCATCCATAAATGATCACATGTTAGTTTAAAACTGGAATATTATTTACTAATGTCTATATTCTTTATTCAGTAATCGCAGTATAGTGCTGTCTGCAGATGAGAGTGTCATTAGCTGGGGCCCAAGTCCAACCTTTGGTGAACTCGTAAGTAATAGCTAAGCTGGTACTATTAGTCAATTATTAAAGTGAGTGAACAGTTATGTATGCCGCTTTTCGCAGTATTCCAGCAACATCACAGCGGGCTTCACACATACTACATAGTACCCGGGTGGAATAGCTCTTCAGCAACCCATGATTGTCATAAAAGGCGACTATGCTTGTCGTAAGAGGCGACCAATGGGATCAGGTGGTCAGGCTCGCTGACTTGGTTGAGGCATGCCATCGATCCCAATTGCATGGATTGATGCTCATGATATTAAACAACAAACAAACAAAACATAATTCCCCCCCTCTATCAGAGAAGTTGATCAGTTATTAATTGACTCCTGGTTTTCTGATGTCACCAGATATGTCTACGTACATGTGTTTCTTGGGTGTCACCAGAGTCTTAAGACACATAAGTTTTTGCTCTGCCCCCACTTGTACTGACCCATGCAGAAATACTCCACAAAGTCCTGTACACCTCAGTGGTTTTAAACAAAGGTAACCGCTTCAGTGGTCTAGTGGTAGAGCGTCCGCCCAGAGAGCGGAAGGTCCGGGGTTTGATGGGGCTTGACAAGGACTGGTGGGCTCGGAGTCCGTATACTGTGTCTGAGTTGGGTATTGATGTTAAACTGCGGCACGGTATCTCAGTGGGCTGGCACTATTAATCGGCATTATTCCAGACTAGTACAAACAGCCACACACACTCATACACGTGCATGCAAGTCGCTATATAAGTGCAGTAATATTGGATGCGACGTTAAACCCCATTTCACCTCACCTTAATCAAAGGTTGTATATCAAACATGTGTTTTCCAGGGTTACGGTGAGAACAAGATGAGATCCTCGACTACACCTCAGGAAGTCAAGCTATTGGACGGTGTTCACGTCCACGCCATTGCCTGTGGCTACGCACACTCAATCGTCATCGCAAGATGTGACACGGAAGAAGATCAGAAAAGAATTGAGAGATTCCCCACGTATACACCTTGACCTGTTTACTCAGTGAGCAGAGAGTTGCCGACATTGCAGAATTTCATATGAACCAGGGTGCCGTTGTACAAAGCAATCTTAGCTCTGAGGTGATCGTAACTCCCATACCTTAACATAGATTTACGACAGTCGTAGCACTGAGGTTGTTTTGTACAACGGCACCCACTTCTGTAGAAGATGTCCCAGACAGGCTAAATTCTCCACTCAGAACTACTCATGGCAACAGAACAAATTTGAAGCATGTCTAATAATTTGTACTATACTTAGTAGTATATGACAACCATTTTTATGATCTTGTATTTTTAGGAAACTTTGTTAATATTTTTAACAAGTTTTGAAATACTTACTTTGAAAAATCTAAGTATGATTATACAAATTTGAACATGTTTTTGCATCCACTGACAATGAAATATTTCTGAGCTGTCCCTCAAACGAATTGTTTCGAAGTGTCAGCAGTAGGTGTTATTGCATTATCAATTTGATGACTTCATTCCAAAATGGTTCACGTTCTACCATTGACTGTGAGGCAACATGTATCAATAGCCTTGTCTTTAAGGTTGTGAAGAAACAGCTTCACTAAAATAACGTTCGAAAGAACAAATCAACAATTGCGTGAGGGTTGGGCCAAAACAAAATACATGTGTTTCTTATAACCTGACGACCCACTAGAACTTGATTGTTTTCAATCCTGTTTGTAATTTGAAACTGAACCAGCCTCTCTCAAGAACTGGTGATGTGGTTAATTTGAAACTGAACCAGCCTTTCTCAAGAACTGGTGGTGTGGTGGTCTAGACTAGTGGTGGTTAATGCATTGGATGGTCGCACCTAAGACCAAGAACCAGTTCTCGACGTGGGCAGATTCTTGGTTTGAATGACTGTGATAATGCTAAAAGTGACACCATACTTAAAGTCTCAACATGATGCCTGGCTCGATTTAACAGTATAAAACTTGCACCAGTGCAACCTATTTTTGATGAATGCAATTAGTATTTAGGTCGACATATATACTTACCATTACTTGACCACACAACTTCGATCTTTGAACACACTCAATACCTCTAGGCTTTATTCAAAGTACAAGTATTTATTTATCACTAATCTCTGTGTTATGTGTAATTCATGACACGGTCATCAGAGATCTGAGATCGTCTTATTTAGACAAGTGTATGCATCCGTTTCAACTTCGATAAATTTATGGGACCAGGGTGCAACCTGGTTTTGTCTGGTGCAACCAGCATTTCATGTCAACACCTGGTGCACCTGGTGCAAGATAAATCAGTTCCTTTCATCGAGTGCAGTAATGAAACACAAGTATTTTTTTTTTCTGGTACCCGTTTCCAAGGAACATTTCCACAGCCATGAGAATGAAACTATCTTTGTGAAAATGGATCTTTTCTTTAAGCAATATCAAACAAAACCATGAGAGAAAGATGTACATTGTACCATTCTCCCACTTTGCAATGTCCCTTAATGTATTTTGAATAGTTATGCCAGGATACCTTCAGACATGAAGTAGTTACAAATTCACAATCCCTGAGACTTCACAAGTTCAGTAACTCTCTACAGTCCTAGTTCCTGGAATTACAAATACCGTATTCGACGTAATAAGCGCCCGGTGCAATCTCAAAACTAGAAATAGGGGTCTCTTATTAGAATATTATTTTGGTGGAAAAAAAAATAGTTGAAAGATCATAAATTTTGTTATCAGCAGATATCACCGTGGGCGCAGAGCAGGGCGCTCATTACGTTGAATATGGTATCTGTTCAAGGTCTTGTGGATTTTTATTTCGGACCTATGGCACCATAAATGTTAGGTCAGCCTTTTTGACTGTTAGTATTTGGCGTACAAGAAATGTGAACATTATGACGGCGAACATCCAAATCTAATGCAGATATAATTTGCAAGTTATTGAAATAACATTCACAGTGATAAAGACTAGTCCATTAGCCCAAGACGTGAAAATCCAGAGACTACTTGGTCTGTTTTTAAATGTTCTAGTTATTTTACACAACTACTTGTCTGATAGCTGTGGACTAGCTAGATTTAACCAATGGTGTCTACCTCTCATTGGCTAAAGTTGGGGTGAGTGTTTGGATAGGATACACAAATCAGTCCCTGTGCGAGATGGATTTCCCTTGTTTTAACTCTGTACAGATACTGTTGCAATAAATCAAATATATTCAATATTTTAAAACTAGTGCACCTAAGTGAAGCGGGTTATGTACTCATTGCTGTGCTATGTAGATGGTCATTGTTCATGAGTGTCAGCCATTTGATTCATTGTAAATACCATCTGCATTCATAATGTATTCATTGTCTGCTTCCTGTCTAGTTTCACAGTCATGCTGGATTACGATCATCACGGTGGAAAATAATTTCCAAAACTTGACCCCACTTCGGACAACTGTTTGTTTGAGCCGTTAGAAACTGACACAACACCATTCCTGTGTTTGTTCTGAACCAAACTTTGGGTGAATGAAAATAAACAAAAATTATAAGGTCTCCTTCAATATAATGATTACATATCTGATGGGGAATAGCGTGGCCAGTTGTCCGTTGGTCCATTGGTCCGAGACTAGCAAAAATCTTGAGTGGCTCGTTTTCTTCCCCAAGCTGGTAAATACAGCGGTCATTTTATTTGTAAGAAGAGTTTCTTTTTCTCAAAAATGAAATGAATCTTGGGACATTTCTATTTAAGGCTGCAAGAAATTAAAGCTGTCCTCATTCTGTTGATGTGAAGTTTTCTTCACTTGCGTGTTAATGAACTCATCAGAAAGTTTGGAATCAAGTTAAAAAGAATAGAGAACCTGTCTGTCATCTCTTGGCCTCCTTTTGTAAATGAACTTGGTCTTATTTTTGTTTGAGTGTTGATCGTTTCCATGGTGATGGGTAATCAGATTTGAATGTGACTCTAGTTACCAGAAGCCTTTGGTGTTGTATTTACGAGGCATATTATGTTACATTGTCATTACTTGTTAGTTATCATTTTCAGCAATTTGGTCCAAAAGTGATTCACTTAGAACATTGTATCATGTCATACTTGTGTAAAGGGCATTCAAAAAAATCAAATAAACTGAATGTATATGAAGCCATATGGATTTTACATAATGTTTCTGAACTGTGCTCTTCTTTCTCAAGGGGAGGCAGGTTCATACCATCACTTAAAAACCTCTATGCTGGTACTTGTTATTGAACACAATGTCTCCTAACACTTGTCTTTGAATCCCGATACTTTCAAAGCCATCACTCGACCTCCTCCTTGGTGTTGTGGATAAAGTATCTGCCTGAAGAGCAGAACGTCCTTGGTTTGATCCCTGGCTGTGTCATACCTAAACATTAAAAGGTGGTACTTGTTACCCTTCCTGTTGCTTGGCGGGGGCACGGGTGTCCCAGTCGTCTAAGGCGCCACGATTCGCTATGCAGAGTTGTGCCCTTTGACACACTAGAAACATGATTGTGGGTTCGAATCCCGGTTCGCCCCGATTGTTTCTAGGTTTGCCAGTGCCATACCCGTGCTCGTGGGTTTCACCGAAGTGGTAAACGTCTAAGACCAGCATGTCTTCGGGCTTTCCTCCCACATTAAGCTGACACACCGTGATATAACTAGAGTACTGTAAAGAGGTGTTAAACCCAACTCACTCACTTCTGTTGCTTGGGATAAGTACAAGTTGCCTCGGAGTTAGCTTGAGTGGGATATCCATGTTTAAACTAAAGCCTGGTATTGGTCCGAACTAGTACAGAAATGACCAGGTGTATATAATATCCACAACACCTAGAGCTGACGTTATCCTCCATTTGTAACTGTCAGTCTATGTTGATGTTTGAGATATCGACATCAGATATGCTTCTCCGAATGCCTCTTTGTTTGTACAAAGAATTTAGAAAACCTGTGCTGAAATTGAGACTTTGGGAAGTTGTATTTTCTAAATTAAGTTTATCTTGAATATTAATAACTTGAATGATATTGAGAGTTTTAACTTAATAACTTGATCTTTCAACTTAGTTAATTCAATTTTTAAGATAATAAAAAATGGTATGGCCCGAATGGACTTGTGTAGTGTACACATTTGGAGGAAAAGGTCCGATTGTCCTGAGATTTGGATATCTGACCAGGTTAGAAACTTTGCAAAATATTGCAGTATCTTATTTTCATGATATGCAAAACTTATAACAGCAGTTCAGTTTAATCTGCTTCCATTTCAATACAACATTCTCAGTGTCCACCAGCCAGACTAACTAGATCATACTCAGTGACGTCTGAGATCCTTCTACTATTCAGGTGGTCAGGCTCGCTGACTTGGTTGATGCATGTCATCTCATCCCAATTTTGTAGATCGATGCTCATGATGTCAATCACTGGATTGTGTGATTCAGATTCGATTATTAACAGACCGCCGTCATATGGCTTGAAAAATGCTGGGTGCCATGTTAAACAAACAAAAACTGTTTAACTTGTATGAATTATAATGAATGTGGGTAGTTATCGTTGATATTCAATATTCAAATTTTGTCATATCAGGGCAAGACAATGTCAATTTGGTGTGCTTTTGAGTCAAGTGTAGAGTAGGCATAGATACAGGATTTGCACTAACGGTAGTCTGTGTACCCAATGTTATTGATATTCTAAGGGCTAGTAGAAATAGCCTTTCAAGCTGAAGTATAATACAGGTGTAACTTCACTAGTCAGGTGAGCTACAGTGCATTTTGAGTTGGTATTTTGATACTCACCTTTCCAGTGAATTACACCCCTACTGCAATGTTCATGACAATTACAGGATGGTTAGGTCTTCAGCAACCCATGCTTGCCATAAAAGGCGACTATGCTTGTCGTAAGAGGCAAGCAGCGGGATCAGGTGGTCAGGCTCGCTGACTTAGTTTGACGCATGTCGTCGATCCCAATTGCGTGGATCGATGCTCATGATATTAATCTCTGGATTGTCTGGTCCAGACTTGATTATTTACAGACCGCCGTCATATAGCTGGAATATTGCTGAGTGCGGCATTAAACAACACAGAGGAACTCTGAATTCAATAACATATATTCGTTGTCCATAATAGCTGTGAAATAACATAGAATTGTATGTCCTCGTATATTTTTGTTGCAAAGTGGTGAATTGACAATGCATCATTAAGCAATATTCTTATTCATTCATACTTAATTCTTGCCACATGGAGCCTGAAGGGAGATAACCCAGATTTTGTAATGTTCTCTATCTTCGGAAATATGTCGTGTTGCACCCGCTGGAAACCCCTACCTCTCCCTTAGGTAACAAGTGTCTTTTTATATTAAACATTGATAATTATCATATCTACTTTAAGGTGAAGATCAACCATTACATGTGAATAAATATGTCGGGAGTGGGCACAGGTAGACAAGTTTAAGGAGCAGAGTTATGTCCCTTAGGTGTGCCAGAGTCTGCTAATCGTAGGTTGCAATCAGAGATTCACACTGATTATGATTCTCTGTTAATCAGCACCTTACCTGTGCTGGTGGGTTTCACCAAAGTGGTAAACCTCTAAGACTTGTACCACTTTGGGCTTTCCCCAAACAAAAGCTGACACGCCATGATATGACTGGAATACTGTTTAAAGTGGTGTTGGGCATGTGGGTAGCCTAGTGGTTAGGAGTTGGGATAATTAGTGACTGCGGCTTAAAATACCTTCTTCCGCCCCTCAACAGTCACAATTACAGTTTACAGATGGTAGTCACTGTGGCTGCAGTCTGTGGATTTGTTGGTCACTGGCTGCAGTCTGTGGATTTGTTGGTCACTATGGCTTCAGTCTGTGGATTTGTTGGTCACTGTGGCTGCAGTCTGTGTATTTGTTGGTCACTGTGGCTGCAGTCTGTGGATTTGTTGGTCACTGTGGCTGCAGTCTGTGGATTTGTTGGTCACTATGGCTTCAGTCTGTGGATTTGTTGGTCACTGTGGCTGCAGTCTGTGGATTTGTTGGTCACTATGGCTTCAGTCTGTGGATTTGTTGGTCACTGTGGCTGCAGTCTGTGTATTTGTTGGTCACTGTGGCTGCAGTCTGTGGATTTGTTGGTCACTGTGGCTGCAGTCTGTGGATTTGTTGGTCACTGTGGCTGCAAGGTGTGGATTTGTTGGTCACTGTGGCTGCAGTCTGTGGATTTGTTGGTCACTGTGGCGGCAGTCTGTGGATTTGTTGGTCACTGTGGCGGCAGTCTGTGGATTTCTTGGTCACTGTGGCGGCAGTCTGTGGATTTGTTGGTCACTGTGGCTTCAGTCTGTGGATTTGTTGGTCACTGTGGCTGCAGTCTGTGGATTTGTTGGTCACTGTGGCTGCAGTCTGTGGATTTGTTGGTCACTGTGGCTGCATTTTGTGGATTTGTTGGTCACTGTGGCTGCAGTCTGTGGATTTGTTGATCACTGCGGCTGAATTTTGTGGATTTGGTGGTCACTGTGGCTTCAGTCTGTGGATTTGAATGGTGGTCACAATGCCTGCAAAGTCTGCAACCCAGCCTCTTCCCTATTCAAGGGAGTTAACCGACCATAAAAGTCCAGTTTCCACCCTTGCCGAACTTGGCCTGAATTTTGGCTGGACTAACAAGTCTGTGCACTATCCATTCAAAATTATGTTACGAAGGGGACATCCGGATCTTAAGATGCCATGCAGTTTTTGATTGATTGCAGGATTTGCAAAGCATGTTTCCCCCTGCAACTTGGCGTCAACAGACACTTTACAAATCTTTTAATGTTTTTATAATGTGTTTTTTTATGGACTTTGCGAAGTAAGACCCTTATATTACAATTTGGATCTTGATTATCAGATCGTCCTTAATTAGCACCACTATTTTGTTTGAAGCAAATGCAAGCGATATAAGATGTGGAATCTGATTGGTCAATAGAAGGGATATAACTCGAAATAGCCAATGGTGGCACTACGATCAAGCCCAGAAGTTCCAGCCTAGTTCGGCTAGGGTGTTAACTGGACTTTTACAGTCAGTTAACTCCCTTGCCTTGGGAAGATGGTCACCCTGTTGGTGTGACAGTGAGACTGCACAGTTAATTGTGGAACTTGTAAATCCTGTACAACTCTGCCTCATGACTGAATCATACCTCAGACTTTTTATGTTAACCATCTATGGAAGTGCAGGGTAACTTGGTGCCTGATTTTCATTGTTTCTGCACAAAGCCATTTTGTTTTATAAATCTTGGACAAGATGTGTTAAGGATCCTATTTGCAGGAGTTTCCATTCAATAGTAGAATAGGTCTTCAGGAACCCATGCTTGCCGTAAAAGGTGACTATGCTTGTCGTAAAAGGCGACTAATGGGATCGGGTTGTCAGGCTCGCTGACTTGGTTGATGCATGTCATTGATCCCAATTACATGGATTGATGCTCATGATATTAATCACTGGATTGTCTGGCCCAGACTCGATTATTTACAGACCACCGTCATATAGCTGGAATATTCGTGAGTGCGGCGTTAAACAACAAACCAACCAACCAACCAATATTTGTGAAGGTGTTGTTTACTACAGTAGAACGTGTGAGCGGCTCTGTTGTACCCAATTGTTGTATAGTTAAGTCATATTTGGGACCAAACATACAAATTGTAGAGTAGAGTATTGTGAGTATTCCAAGGTACAGTATATTTTGATCATTTTATGTGGTCAGTGTAAAAGGTTTTGTAGCTGAAAGTGTTTGTCAGCAATCAAAATTAATTGTTCATTGAACTTGAAAATGAATATCAGATTTACAGATGTATATACGTTGTATTTCAGGTTGTTGTTACTGTTGAAGTCATTTCACAAAGAATTTTTTTAGTTTGAAGTAGAAGTTAAAATCTGAGATTTTGATTCTGTAGAAAATGTGTAATTTTTGTAATCATGTTCAACGGAAAAGTCGGAATGTACTCTCCAAGAGTCATCTGATGTATCTTGGAACATGTTTTGATTCTTGGATGAAATTGTTAAAAACTGAAGACGAGGCTGTAATTCTGTTTGTCAGTTTGTTACACATGTTGCTAATTATGTCCAGACCTAAATATATATGAACGAATCTGGAGCCAAGTCAGCATTTAACTCAAGTTTGATTAGGGACAGTTAGAGTGACCTCCCTTGAAATCATAGTGAAACTTGATGTCTTAAAACATGATGTTAGCAAATGTTTGATTAGGGACAGTTAGAGTGACCTCCCTTGAAATCAAAGTAAAACTTGATGTCTTAAAACACGAGTTTAACAAATGTTTGACTGGACATTCTTGTATCATTACCAAAATAGAAAACAGTCTTCAAGACATTGGTCATTAAATATTAGCTGATCTGAAACCCTGCTTAAATAATGGTTTTTTCTATGACCTTTCATTGGTTCATATTTACGTATGGAGTCTTTAAAAAATTTTTTATAAGGTTACACCAAATTAATCAGTTGTGATTTTTGTAAGGTCACAATGAAAAATAACTGTTCTGAGAGTCATTATTTTGTGATCCATATTAATTTAGGACTGGACTAATTTGGAAAGCCAACATTTCATTTCTCGTCTCATTCTGATCTTGGTGCAGCTAAATGGTACCGTGGATGGTATGTCCACATACCACTAGGTGTACTATAACCATACTGCCAGTCTATTTCACACTTTAAAATCCCGTTCCATTTCCATGGCAACTGCAGATGATCGTCCAATGACCATGTTGCGCACACAGAAGAATCCATTGAGTTTGGCAAGCTACTCCACCTCACTGATGTCATGTTGGACATAATCATATTTTCTAGAATTCATAGATTTTGCAAAAGCATTATGCATGTTAAAATTCAAATTCTTTTTGTGATGTTTTATATTAACCCTGTGTTTGTGACCAGTTCAATGTCTGATGAAAAACTTAATGCATGCCTACCCCTAGAGAAACTTACTTCTGAAAATGTTGAATTCCTGAGTTTAGTCTTTGTGGGGCACTGTACTTGGACTTTCTAGGGGCGGTCGGGTAGCCTAGTGGTTAAAGTGTTCGCTCGTCATGCTGAAGACCTGGTTCGATTGCTGACATGGGTACAATGTGGGAAGCCCATTTCTGGTGCCCCCCGCCGTGATATTGCTGGAATATTGCTAAAAGCGGCGTAAAACAATACTCACTCACTACTAGGGGCGAAATGAGACATCGGTGTAGCATGAGTTTTCATGTGCCAATGTATGATACATTTTTTACTGTATCGCTACAAGACAATACACTTGCTAAAATAAATTATTTACTTCTCAAATATGACCTCAAAGCACTTTTGTCAGTCAAATACTTCAAAATGTGTTGTAATTAGCGTTTGAAGTTCACTACTAAAAAAAGCCACTACGAACATGTGTGTACAGCTAGTCTTTCCCTTTGAACCTACTCTGAAATATTTTTCGTCAAGAAGTTTCCATGAGATTTGAGGAAAATATACATATCGTGAACTATGTAAAGTGATGCGTATCATGACCTTCCTGAAGACTTTTGAACTGGTCCCTCAGAGGATACAGTTCAACATGCTAAATTGCCAGCAAACTTGACCACTAGGTCAGAAGTAAGTTTATATTTGATTGTTTATCATCCCGTGGTGTATAATTTCTACTGTTGTCAAGTTACCTCACTTGTACACATTGGATATTTCTTGACTATTAGCAGTTGTATCATCTTCATTGTCTGAACAACTTTGTTATTTGTTCTGTTCATGTCAACATAGATACCGTATTCGACGTAATAAGCGCCCACGGCGATATTTGCTAATATATTGGCTAGTGAACAATCCCAATAAGCACCCCTTCCGATTGATTAATGTACACAAGACTTATTTATTCGCATATAATACGCACTTGTGTGTTATATGCACCTTAAATATGGGCAATTAAATTCTGGAAAAATATATCTGTCGCATATAAACATTTCAGGCTGTCAGCATAAACAACGAAATTTATCTTTCAACTCTCTTTTTTTCACCAAAATAATATTCTAATAAAAGCCCCCATATTTCTAATTTTGAGAGCGCCCTTGGCGCTTATTATGTCGAATACGGTATCCGTGTCTGAGGCCAGATCTGATATGTTTAATACATATTATATCGGCACGTTGTCTCATTTTGTAATTGTTTGAACTTGATCCAACCCATTAAAGCATATGACCAATTTGTAATGCAATAAAATAAAAGTAATCGTGCAATACTACAGGATGTTTGTTGTGGGAGTTGGTGACCAAATCAGTCTGGTGCAGATTTGAGTGAATGTGAGGGTTATGCTGCCTTTAGGAACATTCCAGCGGGGGTACACTAGAGTGAGTTGGGTTTAACGCTGCTTTTAACAGTATTCCAGTTATATCATGGCGTGTCAGCTTAATGTGGGAGGAAAGCCCCAAGTGATAATCGGGTGAACTGAGATTCGAACCAACACCATAGGTTTCTTGTGTCCCCAAGGGACGCAACTCTGCACAGCAAATTGCGGCACCTTGGACGACTGGGCCCCCGTGCCCCCCATGAAGTGATGAACCGGTTCAGAATGTGTACATAGAAATGTGTCGGGGACATTTTTCACATTAATTTCACGATCCACATACAAATTCCAGCAACTCACATAATAGCACATTTTTTACTTTTATTTTTTTGTGTCATTATTTCAGATAATACATAAATAATAAACAATTTCTTTAATCAGAACATAACACTTATTTTTATCCTTGCAGTACACAAAGCACCACATACTGTCATTTATACTGAACAAAATAAGAAGGAGATCATGAGTAGTTTTGGGTAGTCAAAACCTGGGTTTGCCCTGACGCAGAAAACCGGAGTATTTCACGCAATCTAAGTAGAAAACACGCAATATAATTTCTCCATGGCGTCAGTCATGACGAACATCATTCAGACTGTCAAAATCAATTAGTTGCACTATACTGATGGAACATATCCCTTGAGACTTAAATACGAGAGGCGGTCGGGTAGCCTAGTGGTTAAAGCGTTCACTTGTCACGCCGAAGACCCGGGTTCAATTCCCGACATGGGTACATTGTGTGAGGCCCATTTCTGGTGTCCCCCGCTGTGATATTACTCGAATGTTGCTAAAAGCGGCGTAAAACCATACTCACTCACTCACTCACTTAAATACGACCAATATCAGCTTTTTCAAATGTTGGAAACCTAATATCTAAAATTGAAACAGTCCTAATGGAAAGCTCTTGGTTGCAGCCAATCAGAATTAAGTTTCAATAGTTGATCAGCAGGGTGGTTGTACTTTTTCTATCAGTCACTGTCAAGAATGGGTTACACCATACATTACAACATACACGAATACAATTGATTCGGAGGCAGTATCAGCAATCTGATAACAGGTACCAGAGATTGATCAAATGAAACACAACCACAATTAGGGGGCTTTTCGGGAAAGATTGCTCAAGAAAAAACATGTGGTTGGTTTTTGACAGTAAGAATCAGTATATGCATTATAGTGACTGACAACGTGACTTTCGTAATGAAATAGGATGATGTTTGCAAGTCAATTGTATTCGTCATTGTTTAAGATATTGTTTTGTGGTTAACATAACGGCACAAGTAAAGACGTTGTGATACTTTATTGTGTACAGTACCAAGTCTTGTGAGTCTCATCATGATGTAAAGATCTATAATATTATAGAGCAGTTGTCTTATCAGTCTATATCAATCTAATATCTAACAAACATTGGACATTAAGAATAAATAATATTAGCAACTGCGTAGACAGTAGAAAAATACTTAAAACATGATTTTAACAGCTTGATTAGAGAAACAAGATAATGATTTAGAGATTAAAATCAATTTCTTTACGAAATCAACATCAATTAGTATTTTGTTAAAATGAACCGCTTCGAAAGTCATGTGACTCCCTGTAGTTCAGGTAAGGAGTCATAATGACCCACAGTTTTCAGAGGCTAGGGCAAACCCTGGTCAAGATTTGAGCACACAATTTCATATTCCACATAAAAAAATATTTCATGATCCCTAACTTCTTTGGCTCAGTATTGACTTAAACAAGTCCTTGTGATATATATTTTATATATATCGATGACACTTTGCACATTGTAATAAGAGACAGCCGTGAGAGAAAAGAAACGTTTCATTTCCAAAGCTTCAAGTAAATTACCACATGCTGAACAGAGTACTTGGTATCCATCCCACAACTTCATTGGTGATGCGTTGGACATTTGAAAATCGGTTTGTGGCACAGGGAGATAACTCAAGCTTGAGGAGTGTCTGTAGCACTTAGTATTTCTTTCCACAAATATGTACAAGTTCACAAATTTAATCACAGCTCACATCACTTCCATAGCTTTGTGGTACTGCTTCCCCGTAGTCTGAAACATACAACAGACAATACTTTTTCTCATAGAAGGTCTTCAGCAACCCATGCTTGACCTAAGAGGCTGGTTGTCTGGTTTGTTGTTTAACGCCGCACTCAGCAATATTCCAGCTACATGACGTCGGTCTGTAAATAATCGAGGCTGGACCAGACAATCCAGTGATTGATATCATGAGCCTCAATCCACGCAATTGGGATCGATGACATGCTTCAACCAAGTCAGTAAGCCTGACCACCCGATCCTGTTAGTCGCCTCTTACGACAAGCACAGTCGCCTTTTACGTCAAGGACCCATGTTGATGCATGTCATTGTATCCAAATTGAGTAGATTGATGCTCATGATGTCATTCACTCGACTGTCTGGTGCAGACTCGATTATTTACAGACCGCCGTCTTATAGCTGGAATATTGCTGAGTGCGGCGTTAAACAACAAACAAAAATCTTACAAGTAGAATACTGGAAATTTAATGGTCACTGATATTTGGATAAGTTGTCAACAGAGCTTGATGGGTATAAGGTGTGAGGTACCCTGTGTGTCAGCCATTGTACCCAAGTCATATTCACGCACAGGGTACATCACACCATATGCCCCGAGGTATCGTCTGACAACAAATTAATTCATACTGGATTACAAAGATGTGGGTTATTTTCATTCAGGTTAAGAAAATTACAGTTAAACATACAGTAAAAAATGAAATATATGAATCAATATTGCAGTAAATTGTAATATGAAGTCAGTTTTTGAGTTTAAAAAAACTGAAAAATAGTTTAAAAAAAGTCTCCCTACCCTTTACTCTTTGAGGTTTTCTTTGGTTTGTCGGACTGTGAGAGGGAGCTGTCTGTCACCATCTGGTCATCCAGGTCTGACTGCTGGGTGCTCTTCAGCGTCTTCTTGATGTTGGCCACCTGTCACAGTAGTGTAGAGGTGATGGGGGTGAAATGGATTTTAATGTTGCGCCCAAGATTACACATCTCCCCGAGGCAAAAGAGTTAATTGACTATAAAAGTCCAGTTTCCATTACAGGTGGAAATCGCCTGTTCAAAATTGGGGCAGATCGTTTGCTCGAGGTTCCATATTAGATTTTCCATCTTCCTGAGGCAAGGGAGTTAACTGACTATAAAAGTCCAGTTTCCACCCTTGCCGAAAAATAGACTGAATTATGGAGTCATAGTTTGGCTGGACTAACGAGTCTATGCATAATCCAATCAAAATCCATAACTGCTGGGATTGGAACTTAGACCAGTTGTTCCTTCTAGCTAAGGGAGGCAACTCTGCAAAGGGACATATGATCCCCCCCCATGAACCTACTGGTGAGGTGAAATTGGGTTTAAGGTCGAGTCCAAGATTATTGCACTTATATAGTAACGTGCATTTGCATGTGTGTGTGGCTGCTTGTACTAGTCCGGACTGATGACGATTTATAATGCTAGCCCACTGAGATACCATGCCACAGCTTAACATGAATACCCCACTCAGACACAGTATACTGACTCCAAGCCAACCAGTCCTTGTTTTAGCCCCTTAATGCTGAGAGCTAGACAGGGTAACAACAAATACCATCTTTTAACGTCTTTTGGCATTACGTGGCCGGGGTTCAAACCCCGGACCTTCCGCTCTCCGGACGGACACTCTACCTCTAGACCACGGAGGCGGCCCATGAACCTACTGCTCTGACAAGGTAGGTATCCTGAGTCAGCTATGAACAAAACATAATTTAACGCCGCTTCTAACATTATTCCAGTCATATCACGGCGTGTCAGCTTAATGTGGGAGGAAAGCCCGAAGTGATGCAGGTCTCGTACGTTTACCACTTTGGTGAAACCCACGAGCACGGGTATGGTGCTGACAAACCTAGTCAGAGCGAACCGGGATTCGAACTTGGAAAAGGAGCTGACTAAGCTAGCCATTGTATTTGTTATCATTGCTGCTGTAAGGCCAGTCTGTGCTCACATGTCTAGGTAATAGCTGTTTAATGCTTAGTTATTTAAAAAAGAAATATAACGTTACTATAGAAGTCGATGGGAAAACATCTGGTCATGTGTAACCTGTAGCGCAGGAAGTGCAAGGGGACATATCTCTTCCTCACCTCTGTTTCAATCTCTGCCTTGATCTTGTTGTTCTTTTCCTTGTTGGCGTTGGCCTTGGAGATCTGGTCTTCTATACCCTTCAGAACTGTTTCACAGCCATTGCACCTGGAACACACCCAACACTTAGGGGCAACACGGTTTGGTCCTTATTTGTTTGTTGTTTAATGCTATACAGCAATTATCCAGCTATATGACCGCGGTCTATAAATAACTAGAAAAGTGTTTGAATGTGTAGAAATTACACCAGGAACACAGGATGAAACAATCTGTACGTTTATTCAACTTATAAAGTCTGGAGTGCAATCAACGGACCCAACTGACAATAACATGCACACAGAGACACAATCCGCTCAGCCCTCCGTAATCCTCCCTCTCTCTCTCGACCGTTATCCAAAGCTTACTGCCCCACCACGTCACACAATTACATCACAATCTGATAGAACCTATATGCATGTAAAACATACAGTGTAACGAATGCAAGGATACCAACGACACTCAAGCATCAAAAGAAACCGGAAGTGATGCTGTATGGAATGTGAAGGGAGATAACTCTGTAATTGCATAAGGCTAAAAAAATAATAGTCTCAGGCACTGCCCGCAACATAAAGTCTGTCACACATTTCCATTTTCCAATTTTTGTTGTTGAAAATCTTTAAATATTCTGAGTCTCAAACTACACAACCCCGGCAGTTAAATGCTACAATACTTAAGAACGACATGATTTCCCTGAAATTATTGTAAACAAAATTTGGTTACATCCTAGCTTGAACAAAAAAAAACACCACCCGCCTGTGCAATTATTTCAAAAGCCATTGCCTGAGAACCAATGCGATTATTTTTTTAAGCCTAACATATAGGCCACTAGAAAATACTGCCAGAAATAAAATAATACACTTGTAACAGCAAAAACAGGAGCAGTCCCTCACAAAAAAAACACCAGATTCATCAAGGTGTTGATCCTGTCAAACTCGTAGAGTACAAAATAGGTGTACATAAAATACCAACCAGTCTTGCAGTACGGTGATGATTTCTGGGACTGCATCGGAGCGTATGTCTCGACCAATGGCGTAGTCCACTTCCAGCTGTTGATTCCGTTGGTCCAGCTTGCCATGGATGATGTCAGCGTAAATTACCTCAATGATCAGATCCTGGAAGACACATAAAGGCTGCATCACACGGGCAACATAACTCCACAAACACAGGTTTGAAAACTCTAATCTATTTTCACAACAAACATGTGTTTTTACTTAGTTCCTCTTAAATTCTGTCAAATGCAGACGTCAAAAAGTCAAACGATACCAACGCAGTAACTACCAACATATATTTGACAAACATTAACATTGAAAACCTTGAGGTGTTGCCCAAAATATTGGTCAGAGTAGAGACTGATTCTATTTGCCGTTAATAGTACAAACATCACAAACAAGTTTCAAAACTGTTTGGGTAATGTCACGCACATACTTATGTTTGTAAACATAAATGGGGATGTTCGTTTTTGTTTAGTGAAACCATCTTATCGGTTTTAAATCTTCATTCCACAATTTGTGACATCAGCCGCAAGTCTGAATCCCCACCCAGTCTAGTCAAATTCAGTTGAGTACAGTGGGAACAGCTAATAATCATGATAATAGTCAACATAATAACAATTAAATATACTGAAAATTGATGCTTGGACCCAGGTTCGGGTTAGTAAGCGGTAAACGTTTTGGTACAGACAGATTCCATAATTCTATATTGGAAAAACTTATTAGTTAATCATCCAAGTATGGAGCCTGACCATCTGATCCGTTAAGTCGCTTTTACAACCAGCAGAGTTACTGGGCACCGCTTCTAACCCAGACTCTCCTTGCGGTTCATGACCATGGCATATGGCGTCAGTGCTATCTTGATGTATGAAGGCACCAGAGATCACTTGCCTCTTACGACCAGCAGAGTTACTGGGCACCGCTTCTACCCCAGACTCTCCTTGCGGTTCATGACCATGGCATATGGTGTCAGTGCTATCTTGATGTATGAAGGCACCAGAGATCACTTGCCTCTTACGACCAGCAGAGTTACTGGGCACCGCTTCTACCCCAGACTCTCCTTGCGGTTCATGACCATGGCATATGGTGTCAGTGCTATCTTGATGTATGAAGGCACCAGAGATCACTTGCCTCTTATGACCAGCAGAGTTACTGGGCACCGCTTCTACCCCAGACTCTCCTTGCGGTTCATGACCATGGCATATGGTGTCAGTGCTATCTTGATGTATGAAGGCACCAGAGATCACTTGCCTCTTACGACCAGCAGAGTTACTGGGCACCGCTTCTATCCCAGACTCCCCATGTGGTTCATGACCGAGGCATATGGTGTCAGTGCTATCTTGATGTATGAAGGCACCAGAGATCACTTGCCCCTTACGACCAGCAGAGTTACTGGGCACCGCTTCTACCCCAGACTCCCCATGCGGTTCATGACCGAGGCATATGGTGTCAGTGCTATCTTGATGTATGAAGGCACCAGAGATCACTTGCCCCTTACGACCAGCAGAGTTACTGGGCACCGCTTCTACCCCAGACTCCCCATGCGGTTCATGACCGAGGCATATGGTGTCAGTGCTATCTTGATGTATGAAGGCACCAGAGATCACTTGCCCCTTACGACCAGCAGAGTTACTGGGCACCGCTTCTACCCCAGACTCCCCATGCGGTTCATGACCGAGGCATATGGTGTCAGTGCTATCTTGATGTATGAAGGCACCAGAGATCACTTGCCCCTTACGACCAGCAGAGTTACTGGGCACCGCTTCTACCCCAGACTCCCCATGCGGTTCATGACCGAGGCATATGGTGTCAGTGCTATCTTGATGTATGAAGGCACCAGAGATCACTTACCTCAAGTGTTCGAACATTCTGTATTTCTAACTCTTCTAACAGGATTGAATAGGGAATGCACTGCAATGTAAAAGGATGAACAGTGATTAAGTGTATTTCAGTTTGACAAATTGACAGTTTAATGTGGTTGGTTGGTTGGTTTGTTTGTTGTTTAACGCCACACTCAGCAATATTCCAGCTATATGACGGCGGTCTGTAAATAATCGAGTCTGGACCAGACAATCCAATGATTAATATCATGAACATCGATCCACGCAATTAGGATTGATGACATGCATCAACCAAGTCAGTGAGCCTGACCACCCGATCCCGTTAGCATGGGTTGCTGAAGACCTATTCTACCCCGGATCTTCACGGGTCGACAGTTTAATGTGGGACAAAAGTTCAGTTTGACACAAGGTGTAAATATATTACTCAAAAGAAGCTAAAGATCTCCCTCTGGCCATGACAGAGTAGGTATAGTCATATGAAAGAATCGGGTGTTCTTTATCTTCTTTTGAGTAGTTCTACATACCTCTATGGTGAAACCCATAGAAGCTTCATTTGTAATAAGGGCTGTCAGGAATACTTTGCAGTCAGTTAGTTTGAATGTTGTTTCCACCATACTCAGCTATATTCTAGCCTTATCACGGTGGACTGCCATTCTGATACAGGAAAACCAGACATTGACAGCATGAATAACAGAGGTTGGGTAATACTCTGTCCTGGATACCCATGAGAGACAAGCATTGGGTGCTGGGGACCTACTCTGTCCTGGATACCCATGAGAGACAAGCATAGGGTGCTGGGGACCTACTCTGTCCCAGATACCCATGGAGAGACAAGCATAGGGTGCTGGGGACCTACTCTGTCCTGGATACCCATGAGAGACAAGCATAGGGTGCTGGGGACCTACTCTGTCCTGGATACCCATGAGAGACAAGCATAGGGTGCTGGGGACCTACTCTGTCCCAGATACCCATGGAGAGACAAGCATGGGGTGCTGGGGACCTACTCCGTCCCAGATACCCATGAGAGACAAGCATAGGTTGCTGGGGACCTACTCTGTCTCAGATACCTATGGAGAGACAAGCATAGGGTGCTGGGGACCTACTCTGTCCCAGATACCCATGGAGAGACAAGCATAGGGTGCTGGGGACCTACTCTGTCCCAGATACCCATGGAGAGACAAGCATAGGGTGCTGGGGACCTACTCTGTCCCAGATACCCATGGAGAGACAAGCAATGAGTGCTGGGGACCTACTCTGTCCCAGATACCCATGGAGAGACAAGCAATGGGTGCTGGGGACCTACTCTCTCCCAGATACCCATGGAGAGACAAGCATAGGGTGCTGGGGACCTACTCTCTCCCAGATACCCATGGAGAGACAAGCAATGAGTGCTGGGGACCTACTCCGTCCCAGATACCCATGGAGAGACAAGCATGGGGTGCTGGGGACCTACTCTGTCCCAGATACCCATGGAGAGACAAGCAATGAGTGCTGGGGACCTATTCTGTCCCGGATACACATGGAGAGACAAGCATAGGGTGCTGGGGACCTACTCTGTCCAAGATACCCATGGAGAGACAAGCATGGGGTGCTGGGGACCTACTCTGTCCCAGATATCTATGGAGAGAGAGACAAGCAATGGGTGCTGGGGACCTACTCTGTCCCAGATACCTATGGAGAGAGAGACAAGCAATGGGTGCTGGGGACCTACTCTGTCCCAGATACCAATGGAGAGACAAGCATTGGGTGCTGGGGACCTACTCTGTCCCAGATACCCATGGAGAGACAAGCAATGAGTGCTGGGGACCTACTCTGTCCCAGATACCCATGGAGAGACAAGCAATGGGTGCTGGGGACCTACTCTCTCCCAGATACCCATGGAGAGACAAGCATAGGGTGCTGGGGACCTACTCTGTCCCAGATACCCATGGAGAGACAAGCATGGGGTGCTGGGGACCTACTCTGTCCCAGATACCCATGGAGAGACAAGCAATGAGTGCTGGGGACCTATTCTGTCCCGGATACACATGGAGAGACAAGCATAGGGTGCTGGGGACCTACTCTGTCCAAGATACCCATGGAGAGACAAGCATGGGGTGCTGGGGACCTACTCTGTCCCAGATATCTATGGAGAGAGAGACAAGCAATGGGTGCTGGGGACCTACTCTGTCCCAGATACCTATGGAGAGAGAGACAAGCAATGGGTGCTGGGGACCTACTCTGTCCCAGATACCAATGGAGAGACAAGCATTGGGTGCTGGGGACCTACTCTGTCCCAGATACCAATGGAGAGACAAGCAATGGGCGCTGGGGACCTACTCTGTCCCAGATACCCATGGAGAGACAAGCATTGGGTCCTGGGGACCTACACTGTGTCAGATACACATGAGAGACAAGCAATGGGTGCTGGGGACCCAGATACCTATGGAGAGACAAGCATGGGGTCCTGGGGACCATCTCTCTCCCAGATACCCATGGAAAAACAAGCAATGGGCGCTGGGGACCTACTCTGTCCCAGATACCCATGGAAAAACAAGCAATGGGCGCTGGGGACCTACACTGTGTCAGATACACATGAGAGACAAGCATGGGGTCCTGGGGACCATCTCTCTCCCAGATACCCATGGAAAAACAAGCAATGGGCGCTGGGGACCTACTCTGTCCCAGATACCCATGGAAAAACAAGCAATGGGCGCTGGGGACCTACACTGTGTCAGATACACATGAGAGACAAGCATGGGGTCCTGGGGACCATCTCTCTCCCAGATACCCATGGAAAAACAAGCAATGGGCGCTGGGGACCTACTCTGTCCCAGATACCCATGGAAAAACAAGCAATGGGCGCTGGGGACCTACACTGTGTCAGATACACATGAGAGACAAGCATGGGGTCCTGGGGACCTTCTCTCTCCCAGATACCCATGGAAAAACAAGCAATGGGCGCTGGGGACCTACTCTGTCCCAGATACCCATGGAGAGACAAGCATTGGGTCCTGGGGACCTACACTGTGTCAGATACACATGAGAGACAAGCATGGGGTCCTGGGGACCTTCTCTCTCCCAGATACCCATGGAAAAACAAGCAATGGGCGCTGGGGACCTACACTGTGTCAGATACACATGAGAGACAAGCATGGGGTCCTGGGGACCTTCTCTCTCCCAGATACCCATGGAAAAACAAGCAATGGGCGCTGGGGACCTACTCTCTCCCAGATACCCATGGAGAGACAAGCAATGGGTGCTGGGGACCCAGATACCTATGGAGAGACAAGCATGGGGTGCTGGAGACCTACTCTGTCCCAGATACCCATGGAGAGACAAGCAATGGGTGCTGGGGACCCAGATACCTATGGAGAGACAAGCATGGGGTGCTGGGGACCTACTCTGTCCCAGATACCCATGGAGAGACAAGCATGGGTTGCTGGAGGCCTACTCTGTCCCAGATACCCATGGAGAGACAAGCATGGGGTGCTGGGGACCTACTCTGTCCCAGATACCCATGGAGAGACAAGCAATGGGGTGCTGGAGGCCTACTCTGTCCTGGATACCCATGAGAGACAAGCATAGGGTGCTGGGGACCTACTCTGTCCCAGATACCCATGGAGAGACAAGCATGGGGTGCTGGAGGCCTACTCTGTCCTGGATACCCATGGAAAGACAAGCATAGGGTGCTGGGGACCTACTCTGTCCCAGATACCTATGGAAAAACAAGCAATGGGTGCTGGGGACCTACTCTCTCCCAGATACCCATGGAAAAACAAGCAATGGGTGCTTGGGACCCAGATACCTATGGAGAGACAAGCATGGGGTGCTGGAGACCTACTCTGTCCCAGATACCCATGGAGAGACAAGCAATGGGTGCTGGGGACCCAGATACCTATGGAGAGACAAGCATGGGGTGCTGGGGACCTACTCTGTCCCAGATACCCATGGAGAGACAAGCATGGGGTGCTGGAGGCCTACTCTGTCCCAGATACCCATGGAAAGACAAGCATAGGGTGCTGGGGACCTACTCTGTCCCAGATACCCATGGAGAGACAAGCATACCTACTCTGTCCCAGATACCCACGGAGAGACAAGCATAGGGTGCTTAGGACCTACTCTGTCCTGGATACCCATGAGAGACAAGCATAGGGTGCTGGGGACCTACTCTGTCCCAGATACCCATGGAAAGACAAGCATAGGGTGCTGGGGACCTACTCTGTCCTGGATACCCATGGAGAGACAAGCAATGGGTGCTGGGGACCTACTCTGTCCCAGATACCTATGGAGAGACAAGCATGGGGTGCTGGGGACCTACTCTGTCCCAGATACCTATGGAGAGAGAGACAAGCATTGGGTGCTCCCAGATACCCATGGAAAAACAAGCAATGGGTGCTGGGGACCTACTCTCTCCCAGATACCCATGGAATGACAAGCAATTGGTGCTGGGGACCTACTCTGTCCCAGATACCCATGGAGAGACAAGCAATGGGTGCTGGGGACCCAGATACCCATGGAGAGACAAGCATGGGGTGCTGGGGACCTACTCTGTCCCAGATACCCATGGAGAGACAAGCATGGGGTGCTGGAGGCCTACTCTGTCCCAGATACCCATGGAAAGACAAGCATAGGGTGCTTGGGACCTACTCTGTCCAAGATACCCATGGAGAGACAAGCAATGAGTGCTGGGGACCTACTCTGTCCCAGATACGCACTGAGAGACAAGCATAGGGTGCTGGGGACCTACTCTGTCCCAGATACCCATGGAAAAACAAGCAATGGGTGCTGGGGACCTACTCTGTCCCAGATACGCACTGAGAGACAAGCATAGGGTGCTGGGGACCCAGATACCCATGGAGAGACAAGCATGGGGTGCTGGGGACCTACTCTGTCCCAGATACCCATGGAGAGACAAGCATGGGGTGCTGGGGACCTACTCTGTCCCAGATACCCATGGAGAGACAAGCATGGGGTCCTGGGGACCTAATCTGTTCCAGAATCATACAGAACTATTATGATTGTTTCTGTCTTGTAAGGTCAGATGATGACACTTATCAAAAGGCCATGGATCAAGATGCTTAATGACAGTATTGTACTTGCAGACAGACTTTAATGAATGCGCAATGAATCACAACAGTTGAAAAAAGCAAGTTTTCCAGTGTGTTACTAGCGTCCCATTATTACTTATGTAGTGGCCGTGCAAATTCTTTACATAGCTGCCTGTTACTTACTTTGGTTTTTGTGGCTAATGAAACAATTGTTAAATGTCTCAGTTTTGTTAACTGCCCCGCCGTCAACTCTGGGAGCATTGCCACATTGGCTGGAACAAAGCAGGGAAAGAATTACTATGTGTGAAGTTGAAGACGGAACTTATGTTGGTTTGTTTGTTGTTTAACGCACTCAGCAATATTTCAGCTATAAGACGGCTGTTTGGACCAGACAATCCAGTGATTGACATCATAAGCATTGATCTACACAGTTGGGATTCGATGACATGCATCAACCAAGTCAGCGAGCCTGACCACCCGATCCCGTTAGTCGCCTCTTACGACAAGCAAGGGTTGCTGAAGACCAATTCTAACCCGGAACTTCACAGGTGAGAACTAATGTCCACAAGAAAAAAGTCTTTCACATCTTAACTAAATCTTAAAATAATTGGAAGAATTTGGAGGTAATTTAAATAAACAAATCAACCCACTGAAGCTCAACAAAATGTGGGAAGTAATACAAATATTTTTTAAGTTGTCGTCCTATTCACAAAGTTTAGTTTACAATTAAAAAATGATTTTATCATGTAAGGTAGGGTCATCATTGCTTGGTTTATGGAGAAAAAACCCATATAAATCCAAAGTGTTTGGAGATTTTCTCAGAAAGAATTATTTCCCTTCTCAAATCAATCTGATTTGCAGGATTTAGATCACAGAACTGAAATAAGTTAACAGAAAAAACAACTGATCGTTGATCATGTTAATCATGTCAGTCAAAATCAAATCTTGGGTGTGCCAATATGTAAAGAAATAAAAAAGCTAGTGTCTGAATACAAACCTTTGTATTCTCTGTAAGTTCCATATGCAAATAGATTCAAGACCTGGAAATATGGAGCATGTGGCCCTGTTGACAGCTGGAAATACAAAGAAGATGGTATAAGTTATGATAAATAATTGCAAGTGTTTCCATGGCATTTAATTGGCTAACCAAGCATTTTTTGGTTGTTTGTTTTCATAAAGTAAACAAAACAGGCCCCACCCACTAATGGACTCTTGTTTCCGGATTTGCTGATAACAGTTGGGGCGGGGCTTTGTGAGTCAACAATTAGATAAGCAGTCTGCAAAGTTATTATTGTTGATGTAATTTTTATGTTTGTGTTTATTGCGGCATATAGGTAAAAACCAGAGCTCGATGTAATTCCATTGAAAAATGGAACCTTGCATGTATAGCTACGTGCCAAGTGCACTTCAAAATCATTCAAATTTTCATTATTTGTTGAATCATGTCTTTGTCAGCCCTACCATAATCTCATTAAAACCAGATCTTAGTTCTCACTACCACAAAAAACAAAGATCTGAGGACATGCCTTTATGGGTCACATCAGAACAACCTTTCGTGAACTTTGACCGACCAGTAGAATGACTGAGACAAGAAGTCAACATTAGCCAATCAGAAGGCAGCTTTCTTGTGCTTTATGACACTAGTTTCAAAGTGGCGACTACGCTTCGAAACATATTATGACAAATTCTCGTGTGAATATTTGAAAACTGAACAAACGAACATTCTGGAATGGCGAATAGATTACCTAGATTGTATAGATTCAGTCCTAAAGACCCCATATAAAATTTTCAAAGTTGCATGATTAGGAAACACATTCCAAATATCGCTTTGATGATCTGGTAAGTGACGCTCTGATTGGTCGGATGAGAGGTCGTTCTGACGCGACCCATAATGGGATGTCCTCAGAACTAAAATCTCATTTTAATGAGATTTGATTTGTGTCTAACCATACACAATGTTAAATGTCCACACAACATCGCTACTGAACACATTCAATACCTAGAAACATACGATACCACATTAATAACACTAGTGTTTTGTGTAACTTGTCATGTTTTTTTTGGGGGGGGGGGGGCCTTTTATGGCAAGCATGGGTCGCTGAAGACTTATTCTACTTCACAGGTCGCCAATCTGGTATAACAATTCATGCTCAACACCTCACTCCGCAATATTCCAGCAATATGACGGTGGGCTGTAAAGAATCGAGTCTAGGCCAGACAGTCCAGTGATTGATATTGTGGGCAACGATCCACGCCATCGGGGTACGATGACAACGGTCAACCTGGTCACCATGTCACACGTCTGACCACCTGACTCATAAAGTCATCTCTTACGACTAGCATAGATTATTGGGGACCAATTCAAACCCAGGATCCTCACAGAGCCATTCTGCATAGATAATTTGCAATACCTGAGACAAGTGTTTACATGGATATGGTGCTGACATATCAAGAATCACAATCAGTTTGTTTGTTAATTAACGCCGCACTCAGCAATATTCAAGATATATGACGGCAGTCTGTAGATAATTGAGGCTGGACCAGACAATCCAGGGACTGACATCATGAGTATTGATCCACGCAATTGGGATATGATGACATGCATCAACCAAGTCACTGAGTCTGACCACTCGATTCTATTAGTCGTCTCTTACGACAAGCATAGTCGCCTTTTATGGCAAGCATGGGTCGATGAAGACCTATTTTACCCCAGATCTTCACGGTAGTATCATATTGTGGCATATGGTTATATGTAGGGATATAATTGAATTTATGAAATCATTTGTGTGTTTTTTTAAACTCTTTATACATGTTTAAACTTTTCAAGTTCTTTGTCTGCTGTTGGACCTATCCTACCCCGGATCTTCATGAGACAAATCACAATCAGGGCAACAGGCATAATCATATGATTTTGGCACTCCGGAACACCACTCTGCACAGCCAAATGCAGCCTCAGTAAGCTACACAGCCTCAGTAGGCTACATAGCCTTAGTAAGCTACACAGCCGATGAATCCCTACCTCCTGTATGTTAGGCATGTCCAGTAGTTCCCCGAACACGTACACGCCCTGAGCATCGAGCACCTGCTTGATGAGGCTCACTGCCGCTGCCCCTTTAGCCGTCTTGGCAAGAAGTACAAACTGTTCTAGGGGATTAGCTGCTGTCTTCTCGGTGGCCATGATTAGATGTGAGGCAGATCTGAATGAAAGGCAGTTATTATCATTATAACACCAGCAATAAACATTTCTGGGATCCCAAAAATCAAATACTACAGCAGAATAGGTAGTTGATAAGCATGATAAGGAGGGCCTATGCTTAATTTCAAACTTAACACTTATCCTTGTTGGAATAAGACGAAAAGAGTCGAGTAAGCTCGGGGTTGTCGGCTATTGGTTACAAACAAAGCTTCAGAACAGTCAACGTCCTGTCCCTTTAAGGATGGAAAGGGATGTTCGATCGGCAAGGGGTACCCAACCTTAAGGAACATGAAGGGTTGGCGGGAATTAAACTGACTCATGTATTACTACACCGTATTGGGTTCACTCTTTAGCTTTATAACGTATATCGGAGGCAACTAGTCTCAAAGTTTATTTCACTGATGTATAAAATAGTTGGTTGGTTGGTTGGTTTGTTGTTTAACACCGCACTCAGCATTATTCCAGCTATATGACGGCGGTCTGTAAATAGTCGAGTCTGGACGAGACAATCCAGTGATTGATATCATGAGCATCGATCCACGCAATTGGGATCGATGACATGCATCAACCAAGTCAGCAAGCCTGACCACCTGATCCTGTTAGTCGCCTTTTACGACAAGCATAGTCACCTCTTACGGCAAGCATGGGTTGCCGAAGACCTATTCTACCCCGGAGATGTATAAAATAGGACATAAATACATAAATAAAACAATGAAACGATATAACAACTTCTAATACAAAGATACGCCAGAAGGTTGGTTTAATCGGAACGGAGAGCCTAAGCCTAAAGACTGAAAAGAGATGCTTGGTCTCATAAGGGATCTGAGAGTTAATGGTTTACTATCGACAAGATCGAAGAGACACATGCGAGATTAGCGAAGGGAGAACCACAGCCGGAGCCAATTAGATGTCCCCGATAAACTCCCCTTTCTACATAATTCCACCTTTTTTCATGTCACCGACTCCAGTTTCAGTATGATTTTTATAATCGAAACTGACGTCTTGAGTGTGAAAGAAAGTTGCTGTTCGTCAAACGTAAGCCAAAACTTGCATATCTCAAACATATTTCAGTGTTTTTAGAAAGAAAACTGTTAACCCTACTCATATTCTAAAGACACTGGCCACTGTTCACATAAGTAAATATGACGTTGGAAAACGTCGCCCAACACTTACCAGCTTACAAAATATCTATTTCCTTCAACTTCGTGCTTTCAACTTAATATTTCAGAGTTGCCTCCCTTGAAATATGCGCCCTCTGTCGGGCCAACAACTCCGCATTTATCAAATTGAATGCCCACAAGAAAATCAGACGCTCAGTAAAGGAATGATGAATTTTGGATGACATGAAACTTTTTAAGGATTACAACTTCTTAATTGTTTGTAACAATACCGCTTTAATGCTACTTGTCCCTTCGCCTGGTAAAACATACCATGAAATAGGTGAAACCTGAAAAACGATGGCAGTATTTTGTGTCAGGTTATATCGTCGGATATTATAATACTGTAAGCCTAATTATGTGGATATTTACAAAGACAATTTACACATGGTGTATGTGCAAATATACCGTTAAATTGTACATGTTTAAAGCCATTGATATTTCTAGGTCTGTGCTGCGCTTTGCAAAGTGAAGATTGAGACCATTATGCCCTATGCTTATCAGCAGACGGGTCCCTTTAGACTCAGAAATTTCAGTTTCTGGCTTATGATATTGGTATTTGTGTAATGAAATACTGAATGATTGAAACTGTTGGCGTTTTTTTTTTTAATTCTCCTTTTTACTCACAGTAAGACAGTTGTAGCAGAAATACACTTGCAGTCTGTAAAGTAAAAATACAGAATTTCACTTTTCTTAGTAAAATATTCACTTAATATTTTAGTGTGCACTGAAGTGAAGGGTTGCTTTCAACATAACCATCAGAGTGAATGAGTATGGATTTACGCCGCTGTTAGCAATAGTCCAACAATACCACTACAGCAATGGTACAAAGGATTGTTTATGTGTTGTTTACAACCACACGCGGCAATATTTCAGGTATGTGACGGCGGCTATAATTATGGTACATCGTGTGTGGCATTTAATGTATCTCCTCTTATATATGACATCACTGTTTCCGAATTTATTGAAACCTTCTTCTATCAAAGGTAACAAATAAGGGCTTTGAAGTCTCTTTCAAATATGCAGCCGTTCACGACACAAACACAAACACTGTGGATTGGGAGAAGCCCATATATGCTCTTTTGTCATTATAAAAATAAGTCAAACATCCATCTAAACTCTTTTGTCATAAAAATATGTCAAACATCCATCTAAGCTCTTTTGTCATTATAGAAATACAAGTAAGTCAAACATCCATATATGCTCTTTTGTCATTATAGAAATAAATCAAACATCCATATATGCTCTTTTGTCATTGTCATAATAAGTCAAACGTCCATATATGCTCTTTTGTCATTGTCATAATAAGTCAAACATCCATATATGCTCTTTTGTCATTATAGAAATAAGTCAAACATCCATATATGCTCTTTTGTCATTATAGAAATAAGTAAAACATCCATATATGCTCTTTTGTCATTATAGAAATAAGTCAAACATCTAAATGAGTTCTTACATACTGGCAAAATAACACATGAACTGCTAATCTGAATAATGATGCGATAGGTAGGTTATCTTTCAATGAATACTCGATTTGAACAGATTAGACATACAATTAATATACACAGTAAAAAAAGTGTTGCACCCCCTATACTTTTTCATGGAGGGGTGTTTTGAAAGGGTGTAAAGATAACCGAATTAATATTATAACCAGGATTTCGTGTATACCAACAAACCAGTGTATTGTCTATACAATGAACTTAAATGGGGTATTCCATGACCTTATGGCATGTAATAATCTCATGCTGAACTTTTACGAAAAATGAACGAACAACGAAGACGCATTAAGTATGGTGACATCTCAATAATTTTTAGTGACCAAATTCATCCAATAGGGTAAGAATGTCATATGGAGATTTGACGAACACAGTAAGTCAATATCGAGAACTTCCACCAAGCACTTGGATCACAGCTTGAAGTCTTCGTCTCATACTCCTCACCAGACGTTGGAATCGCTCCATGGGCAGCTGCTGCCACTCCTCGTGTAATGCTGCTTCCAATTCACGCAAGTTCTGTGGAGGAGGGTCCCGACGATAAATCAGGCGTCCCAAAATGTCCCATACATGTTCCAGAGGATTCAGATCTGGACTCATTGCTGGCCATGGAATCTGCGTCAGAGCATTGTTGTGGATAACCTGGGTCACAGCTCGTGAACGATGTGGTCTGGCATTGTCATCCATGAATATCGGTCTGGTGGCCAGTGGATGATTGTCAAAATGGGGCACCACAACTGGATTCAGCACCTCTTGGATGTAGCGCTCCCCTGTCAAGTTGCCTCGTATGGTCACTAAATCAAGCTTACAATCAAATGAGAAGCATCCCCACACCATAACAGATCCACCTCCATATGGTACAGTTGGCATGATGTTTCTTGCAGTATAAGCTGTTCCAGGACGCCTCCATACTCTCACTCTGCCATCCACAACATGCAGAAGGAACCTGCTTTCGTCCGACCAGTGGACTCTTCTCCAGGACCTCAAGTTCCAGTTCTGTCTCAGTCTACACCAGGCTAGACGTAGTCGTTTGTGGTTGTCTGTGAGTTTAGGTCGCTTGATAACCCTTCTGGACTTCAACCCTGCAGCTTTAAGACGATTTCTCACGGTCTGGGTACTGAACTGTTGACGAGGAAGCCAAAGACGTTTCAAGGTTGTGCTTGTAGCAAATGGATGACGCCTTACCACCCTCAACAACGCTCTGTCATCTCTAACTGTGGTCTTACGTGGTCTGCCAGAGGGTCTGCGATTCCTTACATCATTAGTTTGTGCGTGTTTTCTGACCAAACGGCTTATTGTTGAGTAGTGATGTCCGGTTCTTCTGCCAATCTCCTTGAACGAAAGACCTGCTCCATGAAGGCCAATAATCTGCCACTTGACTGCTTCTGACAATCGTCTACCCGGCATTGTGGGTTACAATAAACTGGGCTGTCAGAAAACATCTTTTATAGGCGATGTTGAGCTTAAGAAGATACTGCAATCTGCAAATGTCATGCACCATGCAATTCACCTGCTGATTGCTACGTTTTGGTGATCATCTTCCCTCCGAAAACATTACACATTTAACATCAGATCCCCAAGGAATACCTACCATTAAAACCAGAGTCGGGCGTTTTAAATGTTGTGATGTATCAAAATGTATTAATGTGGGGGTGCAACACTTTTTTTACTGTGTATATGTAATATACACGTATTTCAGTTTATTCACACATAAGTTTCAAATGATGTATTTAGTGTCATACTTGTTTCAACTGATTACTAAACCTATTAAATATAATATTTATGATATATAATTAAATATATAACTTTACATGTACTCTAGAATTCCAATTTCGTTTCTTTTGTAAAGCCAAAGTATTACTCCACATACAAATGTTACTAGTAACTGGGTTTCGATGTAAACCACACAAGCGCCTATAAAACCTTGACACACTTCTCCCCTGATTAGGGGGCACGGGTGGCCCAGTCGACTAAGGCGCCGCGATTCGCTGTGCAGAGTTGCATCCCTTGGGCACGCCAGAAACCTATGATTGAGGGTTCGAATCCCGGTTCGCCCCGATTATGTTTCTAGGTTTGTCAGCACCATACCCGTGCTCGTGGGTTTCACCAAAGTGGTAAACGTCATAGACCTGCATCACTTCGGGCTTTTCCCCCACATTAAGCTGACACGCCGTAATATAACCTGAATAATGTTAAAAGCGGCGTGAAACCAAACTCACTCACTCTCCCCTGATTAACAACAGTGGGAGTCCAGCCCACATCCACAATGACACCATTAGTTGGTGCTTGTTTACATCAACCACGAACAAAGCGCATGACGCGGTAATGAACAGCATATATACATGAACATTTTAAAGTACCCCATATTGCAACACTATATTCAATAGTAGACCATACCATAGATTGATAAACTTAGAATAAGTCTGATACTGCATACCAACCAGGAGGTTATATTTTGTGACAAGTAAACCAAGGGCTCTGCTCGCTGAATTTGCCACAGATTTAGTTATACGGCTTAATCTCAATGTTCAGTTACAAGCAAACCTAAATAATATTAGAATCAACCATTTCTAACTTAATATCTCTACATAAAAATAATACGTTAGTTCCAACCACCGAAGGACCTCTAAACTGCAGTATTTTTTACTTAGCACTACTTACAGTCATTTTGTTGGAAATACATCAGTTATGTAGACAACATCGTCCCGAGGCAAGAGAGTTAACTGACTTTAAAAGTCCAGTTTCCACCCTTGCCGAACTAGGCTGGAATTACCTGGCTCGATCGTAGCGCCACCTGTGGCTATTACCAGTTATGTCCCTTCTAAGCCTCTCCTATGGACCAATCAGATTCCACCTCTCGCATTGTTGCGTTTGCTTCACACAAAATGGTGGCTCCCGGTCAGGACGATCTGATCGATAATCAAGATCTATATTGTGATAAAACGGGTCTTACATCGCGAAATGCATCAAATCACGTGAGCACCTTGATTAAAAACATGAAAAGATTTGGAAAATATCTGTTGACAACGAGATGGCGGTGCTCATGTTTTGCAAATCCTGCAGTCGACTGAAATCTGCACGACAGTTTACGAACCGGATTTCGATTTCGGTGTGCGCTTTTGATTGGACTATGCATAGACTCGTTAGTCTAGCCAAAATATAACCCCATAATACCAGCCTAGTTCGGCAAGGGTGGAAACTGGACTTTTATAGTCAGTTAACTCTCTTGCCTTGGGAAGATGGTAGACAACGGAGCATAATATTGAGCTCGTTGATCCATTTAGTCACCTCTTACAATCAACAAAGGCTGACCTATTTTAAACCAGGAAACCCCTCTGGACACAATCACAAGTAATAATGTATATCTGTCGTAAAGAAATATAAACATATCGCAAGTAATAATATATAAGTATGTAATCCTCTAAATAGAAAAAAATAATTTATTTCCGTCGTCCCTGCGGATATTGTGTGTAAAATTCAAGAGTAGATTATTAATTTACTGTGACTCTGTGTGAAGTCAAATCCGTGAGTGAATAGAGATAAAGTGATTTTACGTGCTCATCAGAAGAATCGAAATATAAGAAACGAGATATCACATACAATTTAGGAATGTTTAACTTTGGTTTTGAAGCAGGAAAGTTTAAAACTTTTTATGAACGTACCTAGTACTAGTAAAGAGCAACCAAACAAACGTTTGCGCATGTATTTGTCGTCGTCACTTCCGGTACCTTCAGGCAAAACTCTTGGCTTTTAGGTACAAGGCTTATGATTTGTTGGAAATCCAGTCAGAACTATAGTCCTCCATTCTTGACCAACTCGTGTTATTCCGGGACAAGCTTCTTGCAGGTTACGGAAAGGGGCGAGTGATGACGAATGATAGTCCTCGTCACTTGAAATAGAATCAAGAAATATCGTTTTTATTAATCAACGAAGATAACTACATGTGAGCTCATACTTATAAAATGAAAACAAGCCATTCCGCCGCAAAGGAATATTACTTGCAGTAATGACTAAAAAAAGCAAAATGCGTTTTGCTAGTGATAAATGCCATCGCTGAGTCTTGATCACGTGGTTACTATTCGGGTCAGCTTCAACAGTCAGGAGTGAGTGAGTGAGTTGTGTTTAACGCCGCTTTTAACAGTGTTCCAGTTATATCACGGCGTGTCAGCTTAATGTGGGAGGAAAGCCCGAAGTGATGCATGTCTCAGACGTTCACCACTTCGGTGAAACCCACGAGCACGGGTATGGTGCTGACAGACCTAGAAACATACTCGGGGCGAACCGGGATTCGAACCCTCAATCATAGGTTTCTGGCGTGCCCAAGGGACGCAACTCTGCACAGCGAATCGCGGCGCCTTAGACGACTGGGCCACCCGTGCCCCCTCTACAGTCAGGAGACAATATTTAGGCTATATCTAGCAGTGCGTGCAGTGTACGTACATTGCCAGCACGAACTGAAAGACATAACCGTGCAGTGTTGTATATAGAGCCCTTTTGACCAAGTTCACTGCTAAATATAACCGCCCGCAGTCACATGACTGCTGATTCTTGTAACCACGTGATCAAAACTCAATGATGATGTTTATCGCCAGTAAAGTGGATATTCCTTGAAAAGCGAAATTTGCATTTTTTGTCATTGCTGTAAGTGATATTCTAAATCGGCGGAATGGCTTGTTTATACTTTACAAATATCAGAACACATGCGGCCATATTCGTTGATTAATCATCGCGATATTTCGAAATGTTTCTTGAAATGTAATCAATATTCGCGAGTTCGCTGTAAGTACCGAGCAATCCTCTTTACCGAGGGAGCGGTCGGGTAGCCTAGTGGTTAAAGCGTTAGCTCGTCACGCCGAAGACCCGGGTTCGATTCCCGACATGGGTACAATGTGTGAAGCCCATTTCTTGTGTCCCCCGCCGTGATATTGCTGGAATATTGCTAAATGCGGCGTAAAACCATACTCACTCACTCACTCAATCACCGAGGGACGGTCGGGTAGCCTAGTGGTTAAAGCGTTCGCTCGTCACGCCGAAGACCCGGGTTCGATTCCCGACATGGGTACAATGTGTGAAGCCCATTTCTTGTGTCCCCCGCCGTGATATTGCTGGAATATTGCTAAAAGCTGCGTAAAACTATACTCACTTTACCGAGCAATCAAACTTTCATAGTGTTCAAACTTATTACGTCATCTATGACGCATATTCATAGCAAGGAAAGATCAAATAGTCACTTTTTTGTTTTAATGGAACGTACAAGTTTCACAAACCCACGTTTTTAGAATGTAAAACAGTGCTGTGTTTTTCAATTGTGTTGTTGATGTGTTAGCCATTGAAGCTTGGGTAAAATCATTGCAGCTCTACACAGGTGAAATATGTAAATGGCTTGACACAATCGTTGAAAGAATTTTAGAATTCCACCGAAACAATACGTTCTTGTGTCAAATAACATTTCTTTAAAAGATGGCTCCGTTGTCTTTGACCGTTGTCTAACTAACTGAATTGTTAGTGAAACACCACATATGGCAATGACGGAACTTCTTTTTTCCCTATCATTTATCTTGATGATGGAACAATTTCATGAAAAAGGTGTGTCGCCAGCTGGATTCGAACACGCGAAGTCTGCACCGAAAGCTCACGAATGTAGTCTTCTGCCTTGGCTTCGCGCCTATGACTCAACTAACCATTTCAACGATTAGGCACCAACTCCTCGTGCTCTAACCTATACAAAATTCCAACAGACAGAGTAAGTGAGTGAGTGGTTTAACGCCGCTTTTAACAGTTTTCCATTTATATCGCGGCGTGTCAGCTTAATGTGGGATGAAAACCCGAAGTAATGCAGGTCTCAGACGTTTACCACTTCGGTGAAACCCACGAGCACGGGATTTGTGCTGAAAAACCTAGAAACTTAATCGGGTTGAAACGGGATTCGAACCCACGATCATATGTTTCTGGCATACCTGGTATTTTCTGCACAGCAAATTGCGCCGACTTAGACAACTGGGCCACCCGTACCCCCTCAAATAGAGACTCATTATTCATTTCAAAGGCAACACACTCATAAGCCTCGCGTCTGATTCAAGACATTGCATAATATATGTATTTCATATTTCATATAACAGTAAAGCCCGAAGTGATGTAGGTCTCACACGTTTACCACTTCTGCAACTCTGCACAGCGAATCGCAGCGATTAAGACGACTGGGCCGTCCGATACAGATATCATACACTGCCGGACAAAAGAAAGCATACACTTGAAAATTGGATTTGACCAAAAAATTACAAACGTTATCAAAACGTTACTTGGTTGAAAACAGTCGCCGAAATGCCGAAATGCCGCCCAAAACTGGATGATGGCTTTTCAGGGTGGATGCACAACTTATGTTGTAGCGGGTGGCTGATTTTGTACCGGCGTGGTGTGTGAAATAAATTCAGGCGATTTGACCTTTGCGACCCTGGGTACTCAATAGTTTATCATTGGCTTTAAAAGAAACCACAAACAAATTTGTAAAAATAAGCTTACGAATGTCGTAGTGCTACGAACGCCTTGTGGACCGAGGCCCAGACTACTGTGTCTATATTGCGTGAGTTGCCCTTGCGGTGATGCACGTGGAATACATTCTCTGCCGCTGTTGCACGTGCGCCAAGCTCCGTCGCGAGCTGATATTTACAATACATGGTACACGGTTCTTCATAATTTCGTGGGGTCCTAAACGAATATTCTGTCAATCGCTTGCACGTTCTAAAAACATGAAAAACGTGAATTAAGGGACAGATAGAGCCGTGAACAAGGATTGTCTAATCCAGACTCAATTATTTACAGACCGCCGTCATGTAGCAGGAATATTGCTGAGTGCGGCGTTAAACAACAAACAAACAATAAATAAAGTCCAGTTTTGAGGCATGTCAGCTAATGTTGGAGAAACTTGACTTTTCTAGTCAGCTAACTCCCTTGACTCGGGAAGATGGTTCGAGCCCCGCTCACTTGAGTGTCAGAATAAAAAAAAGTTTCATCTATTCGAAGTGTGAATTAACTGAACTGTTGGTTTAAAGGGGAAGTGTACACGCAAAAATCACTTTCTTTCTTTTTCTAAACAAAACGCAATTTTGGAATTAGTTAGTATCTGTGTTTGAAAATTATTTTTGTTACAGTTAAAGTAGGAAGCTCCCAATAGTGTGAAAATGATATGCCGTTATGAGGCCTTCGTTTTTCGAGCTAAACAGGCCTGAGTTATCCCCCTTAGATTATGACGTAATTGGTGCCAATGTAACTGGGTCCCTGTCTATTCTCAACGCAAAAGATATCAAGTACCAGTTTGCGGTAAAACAACATGGCCTATGACACACTCCGGCGCAGTGGTGACTCAGCATAACACTATGCTGGCTGGCATCTGAGACGCTAGAATCACACACCTAGACCTACACCACGTGAAGCGGCTCTAACAAAGCATGATGACGTCATAATATTTATCAATTGGCACCAATGACGTCATATTGCAAGGGGGCATAAGCCATGGTGTTTTTGTTATGGAAAAAGAACACTTGGTAAATGTGAAAAATATAAATCGTTTTAATGCAAAAAATATGTTAATTAATTGTGATATTTTTATATTTTTGTCTATGACACTACTAGGTTAACACTTTTAATGTGAAAAAAGTACAAGAAAAATATGCAAATAATGGCCTGTTCAAACTATAGACTGACATAACAGATGTGTTTTAAGTGTACTTAAACCACGGCTCCTTTGTCCAACTAACTAAATTAATAGGTAAACATCACTTGGCATTGACGGGACTTCTTCTTCTCCCTGTCATTTAACTTGATGATAAAACAATTTCATGAAAATCTTTGTCGCCAGCGGGATTTGAACCCGCGAAGCCCGCACGGAAGGTTGACTTCTGCCACGGCGACATGGGAAAAAATTGTATGAAATTAACAACTAAATATTTACTTACATCAGGACTTATTGCTTATCCGTTTATGAACTGCGATACAAGTTTTATGCAATTTTTATACAGTATGTTACTCTATGCATATTAGTATTCGTAGGTACTTGTGATTTGGTAGCTTTTCGTTCAACGAAACTAACACATACAAGAAATCACTATTATCTTGATCAGGGCTCTGTTTGCTCATAATAGGCCCATCAACATGGGCAAATAAAATTTAGATGATTGATTAATATGCTTGAGTTGGTCCACAATGAATGGCATACTGGCCCCGGGACATGCATTTCATAACCCAAATCGGCAAAGTGGGAGGCGCACGTGCGAAAGGCTCGGGGAACACATTTCACGTGCTTCACGCAGGGCCGACTCACACAGTGTTCTCACAGTTGAGCACAGAGTTCCTGAATAACTTTCAAAATACTTTTTACAAAACAATGTTTATGAAGCATTTTAGGTGCTATAAATGGTCGACATCGTTTAAGTATGTTAGACCTCTCGGTCCCAGTGTCTAATCGTTGAAATGGGTTTATATAATTAACCATTTCAACAATTAGACACTGGGTCCTCGTGGTCTAACCTATACATTTTCCTAAGATATAAGTCGCACTCTCTCAAACAAGGACAATGTGGTTCATATTTCCATCTACTCCCTGAGTGAGTGGGACTTTCCTCCCACATTAGTTGGAATACTCTCGAAAGCGGCGTTAAACCCAACTCACTCACTCACTACATGCGAGTAAGCGAACATTAATGTGGCTGTTGTATATAGTAAATACTGCTGTAAGTTAGACTGATATCGAAATAACCAGATGACCATGCAGCACCTCAGAACGAGAAGTGAACTCAGGGATGAAAAGCGCAATGCTCGGCAGTGTTCGGGGGTAATCGGCCAAAAGATCAACCTTCCATTGTGGTCACGTGATGTGAAATTGACCAGGTGAAAGATCAAACCTCTTCATCGGTGTTTCAAATCCTCGAATGCGGTATTGTCCCGCCATTCCTCTATGTAAACCTCGTCTTGTGATGTTCGGAACGCTTGATTTACCTGTAATTTCTCACCTATAGTGTTTGGGCACATCACTTTCCATCCGTTCGCGCATCAGTTGGAATTGATTGTTGCCCCCAAATAAAGACAAGATAAACCCGAATAAGAGAAGCGATCAATCTGGTTTTATTCATTCTAAATTGCAATCTTCGTCCTCGCAAGTGTTCATAGCGTCCTAAGCACCGTGGGATTGGACAGTTTATCTGACCGTTAATAGAATTAGCTGAAGTAACACTTTCAATATATGTTTCGTGTTTGGTAATCTACCCATAGTTCACAGTCTTACCGAAACAAAGGTTGAGGGTTATCGCAGTATAGATATTCGCTTATCTAAATTTACAGAAACTTTTTTTTTTCCAATATAGATAAATGTTTTTAAACTGACGATCAAACGAAAGTATACACCTATGTTTAATGGCGGCTGAAAATGAAAGAAACGTGAAAATTATTTTTTCGATGGTCGTGTATTTGATACAGGTATCGTTAGGTTTCGGACCTTAAGTTTGAAGTGTTTCGGCGACTGTTTTGATACATTATTTTGCCCGACTGTATATGTTAAATCATAAAATCAAGCCGGAATGTGACTGTTGTCAAATTTTTTTAAACAAATATTATTTTAGTTGTCTTTCTTGGTCTATATGCCGAAAAAAGAATTTTAACTGATTTAAAACTAATAATTAATAGCATAGGAATATTGGATATTATGTTTAACATGACGATGATGATTGTTAGAGTTGTTTATATCCTGTAAAGTAAAATCAAAAGTGGATCAAAGTAAAAATAAACTACTATCCAGATATACTATCTTATATCTTTTTTCTAATCATTTAAGGTAGGTGACTTCTTTAAACAAACAAAAAAACCTTCTGGCCCTATAAACTCTTTATTAATACCAATTTGCTTTTATTCAGCCACAGGCCGCGACTATTGGCATATGTTCGAGCATATTATGCCAAATAAGTGTTGTATATAACACAAAATATTAAATCAAGTGAAATAAATTAAAGAAGTACGCGGAGAGAAATATCAAAGGGAAGTAACTGTTGTTGGTGTGGATGTGGCGAATTCTGAAGCTTGACAACGATGCGGACAGGTTGGTGAATTGACCACAGAGAATGCTCAGTGGACACTACATCTTCCGCTTGACCAACACCAGTGTCCACCATCTGTTCTGACCTGTCCAGCTAGAACATTGATTTCCTGGCTTTTTCATAAAATTTCGCAGCCGATTTATTTTCCAGATTGACAATTTTAGCCCAAAGGCACACCTGGCTCACCTGACGAGACGGGGTGAAATTCTAGCACCTTGATATATCCTTGTTATATAGCAGTGTATGTCCTATATCCTAATGGTCAAGGTGACCTGCAGTGACCTGCAAATATCGTCAGCTAGCACCTATAGCATCACGATCAATCCTAAGTGTATTACACATTTCCAATCGCATTCATATTGCGACTTGGAGATCATTGTTAGAATTAGACCCCTAGAACTTAGACTCAGATACCATCGCAATAAACGTGGTTCCAAAATATATAAACACGACACGGTTGACATTTATCTATATATTTTATTATAATGAAATATATTTATGTGCAGCAGTAAGCAGTCTCTCAAATAGACCCTGTCATAGTTTGTTAAGATACACTGCCGGACAAAGGAAAGAATACACACGTTTGATGGTGCCTAAGTTGAAACAAGCAAAAAATGGTGATTCGATGGTGATGTATTTCATACAAGTACATGTATCATACAATGAATATCTCACAAAATGTCAACCTTGTAACGTTTTCTTAACAATTGTGATTGTTTGGTCAAATTAAAGTTTCAGGTGTATACTTGCTTTTGTCCGGCAGTGTAGATTGTTTCAGTACCTCATAATGAAGGGATGTTTTCGGCTCCCTTCAGTGATATATTAGGACAGTTTCCAAAGTGATATATTCCTGTTGGCTTTCATGTTGTTGACTTAAATTTTAATTAATTAAATAAATTTTATTTAAATTGGAGCTACATTTGGCAAAATTAACACCTTTGTGAACCCAGAATCACAGGGTAGAGTGCTAGAAGGTCAAGCGTCATAGTCCAGGCCATCTGGTATACGGGATCTTTTTTACTGTTATTATTGTAACGTTATTTCTGTAATATTCTATTCAAAAGATGTTAAAGAGCGCCCTGTTTTTTTCAAATGACTAAAGTTAATCTGTCATGTCATAAAGTTAAAGACCATCTGATTTTTTCATATGACTCTAGTTAATCTGTCCTGGCATGACAGATTAACTGATAGTAGTCATGTATAAAAAAGGTGTTCTGTAACTTCTTTTGAGTAGCATATTTTATTGAACAGTGTTTATCCTTGCTCTTAGATAAAAAGGTCGTTTCTTTCACCCAGTTTATACTTTTGATCGTAAAGTTAAAGCAAGCATGAAATAAGTGCCTAAAACGGAGTGTTAAGCGTTCCTATTAATAAAATGACACATTTTGGTCTAGACATGTTGGAGTGACTTGGCAGGGCTACTCGCAATACGTTCATGACTTCAAGGGTCATCTCGCTCATTAAGTTGGTCACGCACAACTTTCATGATTTTCACAATTCAGCAAATCAATTACGTTGCTCCCGACACATATACAACCGAGGGTTACGAGGCACACAGATAAAGGCAATCGTTTTCTTGAACTATGTTCAAAATATTTTATGACGTTTTTTTGTTTGCTGATCACTTTCAAAATGATCAAAAACATGTTGACTGGCGAGAATGATCTTAGGGGACATGACACGCTAAGAATGAGATCTGAACGGACCCTTAAACACAAAACACCACCCCGAGGACCCAGAACACTGATCCACTACTGATGAGCGTTCCAGCTACAAAGACACTCTCGTTGGGAAAACAGTCAGTGGATGATTAATCGTTTTTTGTAAAACATGACAGTGTCTCTCGACAGTGTTGCTTTTTTGTCGATAGTGATTTAGATCGATTTTCTTGTTAAATACATCTGAGAATTGCGGCTGTACTTGGAAGTGTTGAGACGGTGAGGAGAAGGGTTGATTTATTCTGACAAAGTTGGTGCGACTGGGCGGAGTAGGTAGATTTAGGAGACACCACGGGGTGGTTTATAGGTGCGTCGACATGTCACCAACACCTCAGTATCTTCCTCTTTGTCAACTTTACATTTTCGCTTCTTAAGTCAATATTCTTGATTGATCGCATTTAAAAAAACATATGTTGCTTCACCCAGCAGATACATTCTTAATGTGATATCGCATCTAGGAAATAGAGGTTGAAAAAAAAATAGATGATATTTGAATTTTCCTGTCAGTTAACCAATCATCGAATAACCTGACAATTTCCCAAAGGTGATATGTTAAGATAAATACACAATAGATGAAACGTGTACAGTTTTGGACATATAAAACAGCTTTAAATGGACAATAATAATGAAATTAGGCTATATGAAAAACAAACCGCATTATATTACTGCTAGTATTATCAAATGTTATTTGCGAGTGGTTTCCATTTCTGTGAGTAATTAGGATATCTATTTCTTAGAATTGCAATATTCTTTCGACTTTAAATAAAAATCATACATACTTCATAAATCATTCAACAGAGTACTTCTTTAATACTTGATAAATAAATCCCAAAAAATCGCAAACAGTAATACATGCATGTGATAGTGTTGTTTCATATCTTCTTGAATCCCAAACAGAATCCAAAAAAGGTAATGTCACATTCAATGTAATCATAATCATCTATCACATTCAATACAATCATGGAATTGACATTCACTTAAAGATCACATATCATCCTCACAAGTTTCATGTGAAACGAACTGTAACGTCGCGTTCAAGATTATTGCACATATATGTCAGACACAGTATACTGACTCCGAGCCGATAGGTCCTTGTTTTCCTTTAATGCCGAGAGCCAGGCAGGGAAACATGAAGTACCATCTTTCAACGTCTTTCAACGAATCGAACCACCGAGTTGTAAGCTGAGATGCAGTGATATATTTCTCATTCACTCACTAACTCACTCACTCACTCACTCACTCACTCACTCACTCACTCACTCACTACTACTACTACTACTACTACTACTACTACTACGTCTACTACTACTTCTACAACTACTACTACTATCACTACTACTACTACTGCTTCTTCTTCTTCAACTTCTACTACTACTACCGCTACTACTACTTCTACAACTACTACCTCTACTACTACTACTTCTACAACAACAACTACTACTACTACTACTACTACCGCTACTACTACTTCTACTACTACTTCTACTACTACCCCTACTACTACTACTCCTTCTACTACTACTACTACTAATACTACTACAACTTCTACTTCTACTACCAATACCATTACTTCTACTAGTACAACTTCTACTACTAATACCGCTACTTCTACAACTACTACTACTACTTCTACAACAACAACAACAACAACAACAACTACTACTACAACCACTACTACTACAACCACTACTACTACAACTATAATAATAGTTCAAGTTGATTTGCAGACTTGGAGTGAAGACAACAGCCTGAGATACATGTATCCCGCGGTGCAGAGTTTCATAACTTTGCAAAAGGATCGGAAACCAAATGACTACTTCTACTGCTACTACTACTACAACTACTACTACTTCTACTACTACTACTACTGCTGCTACTACAACTACTACTACTACTTCTACTACTACCACTTCTACTTCTTCTTCTACTACTTCTACTACTACTTCTTCTACAACTACTGTTCTTTCTGTTACGTATTATGTCATTTTCATTTTGTTAATTTATTCTTCTCGTTATCGGATTATGAAATCAGAGTTAAGTCAAAGGACCTCAAACTGGAGGTACCATATATCAAGATATTCAATGGGTCCTAATACGGTAATTCTAAACGAAATGGTGCTGCTAATTTCAATTGTTGTCGGTATCCTTTGATATGCCATTGACATATGTAGTGTTTCGGTAAAGGGGGATTATGGATTTATGCATAAAGAAAAAACGCAAATCTAAGCCCAAAAACATCAAGGGAACAGCGCCATAATACACGCATCAAATATGTTTGCTGAATTGTCACGTTATTGCAAAAGTCAGCCCACAAGAATGTCCAACAATGAAAACCGTTATTGATTCCCCTTGCTTGATGTGGCCATGTCGGATGGTTCATTTGGTTTACAAATGAATCGTGAAAGAAGCTAAACCGAGATCTTATCCGTAAATATTTACCAAGAATCAAACAGCCATTACGGACTGAGAGACGGACAGGTAGGAGACGCGCCCGAGCCGCCATTCATACAGAACAACGACTTTGATTGGTCAAACAATGTATCCCGAATGTCCTTGAACAGCGTCTTTTCATTGGTCCAACAAAAGCCGTTATCCTCTACATCGTCTGTTGGTTGGTTCAACAATAGAGATTAGATCCAGTGCAGGGCTGGATGAGTTCGTAAGCACAGGTTAAACTCGCAAAGCGTGTGATCAGATATGTATTATTCATTATGCATTCATTGTACTGATATGCGGGCGTTTGCTTGACTTAAGGAAGGGCATGGTACGGCTTCTTGAAGAAATGCATGTACCGTGTAGGTACCATGGTTATGATGGCCATGGTGTTATTATAATAGAAACAGTTCGTGTACACAAAGTGAATTATTGAACTGTACATTGTCATTCTATAGACAGTCAGAAAGTGCGTGTTTTCTGTCAGGCGAAACATTAAACTTGAAAATTGATGATTCTCCAGTTGTTTGAAGATCAGGTTTCAGAGCGAGAATGTGTTTTTCTTTTTTTCTGAAAATGCATTCTTGTAACTGTGCCTTGTAGCTATAGCAACGTCAGTGTGGAACTGCGCCGTGAAGTAAAATAATATATACAATTTGAGCATAGCTTAGACAACAATTTTACTCAATGATACTTCTTTATACAATGTAAAATAATAATGTCATTATACAAGAATTGTTTCATATACAGTAAAAATAAAAATGAAAATAATAATAACGTAATTTTGTAAAAATTGTTTCATGCACAAAATAACCTTATTGGCATCGGTATTTTATATTTGAGTATTGCTTGATGACTTTTAAATTATTTTATTTAAGTGATTATCACTTTTTCAGCAAATGCTGTTTCATATCATCAGAAATAATGCTCATCTGTTATCTGAATACACACGTTTTATGATATGCATTCACGCCTTAGTTACATTTAATCAGGCTCGCTGACTTGGTTGATACATGTCATAGTATCCCAATTGCGTGGATCGATGCTCATGATGTCAATCACATGATTGTCTAGTGCGGACTCGATTATTTTACAGACCGCCATCATATAGCGGGAATATTGCTGAGTGCGGCGTTAAACAACAAACAAACAAACAAAAGTTACATTTAATCACAAATAATGATCATTTGTCATATGAATGTACGCATTATATCACACGGATCAGCATACATGGCTTCATATTATCAGAAAGAATTTGTACACGTCCAACGTTGGTGAGGCAACGCTTGCATCAGCTGTTTGAAACAACAGATGACGCGGACAACGACAACTATAGTGAGTGAGTGAGTTGTGTTTAACGCCGCTTTTAACAGTATTCCAGTTATATCACGGCGTGTCAGCTTAATGTGGGAGGAAAGCCCGAAGTGCTGTCCAACCTAGAAACATAATCGGGGCGAACCGGGGATTCGAACCCTCAATCATAGGTTTCTGGCGTGTCCAAGGGACGCAACTCTGCACAGCGAATTGCGGCGCCTTAGACGACTGGGCCACCCGTGCCCCCTCGACAACTATAACCATGATTATGGTGTACTCATGGTGTACTCATGGTGTACTTATCGGCCTGTGTGGGAGTGGCGGGTTCTGCCGGTAGGGCGGGTCATGCAGGCCCTTTTCGCGTACACCTGGTGTCACCACTAATTTTTATTATCCATTCATATAATTATGATTCCCAATGGAATCCGTTTCGGCGGATATTGGATTCGATTTTGGATTTGGATTTATATATTTCCACGATGATCATGTGACAAATATTTTAACTTCACCTCATCATTTCACATCCAACCAAACAACTACATATCCAAACACATCCATAATGAATACAAGAATACACACACTATTGATCTTTTAGATTCTGTACACACTTTTAGAGAGGTCTACTTGCTGAACACAGAGAGTGAGTGAGGTTTTACGCCGCTTTTAGCAATAATCCAGCAAAATCACAGCGGGGGACACCAGAAATGGGCTTCACACATTGTACCCATGTTGGGAATCGAAGCTAGTCTTAACGCGTGGCGAGCGACCACTTGACCCACAAGGCTATCCCGACGCACGTTGGATAAAGGGAGAGTATATAACGAATAGTGTGAAGCTACCATTCCTTCGTCAGTTTAGTATCAGTAAAGCAAACACAACGTTGATATAGCTCTCCAGAACAAGCCAGCTGTTGACAAAACGTGAGTATCAAAGTAGTCCTACTACAATATTCAAACACATCTGTGCCTGGGGCGGTCGGGTAGCCTAGTGGTTAAAGCGTTCGCTCGTCACGCCGAAGACCCGGGTTCGAATCCCGACATCAGTACAATGTGTGAAGCCCATTTCGGGTGTCCCCCGCCGTGATATTGCTGGAATATTGCTAAAAGCGACGTAAAACCAAACATGTTCCTTCGAGATAAACTGTAGGGCAAAAATGCACACTTGAAAATAGATTTGACACAAACAATTACTAACATTATCAAAAACGTTACTCGGCTAAAAAGACGCCGAATTAATTCACAGGTAAGGCCTAAAACACAGCTATGATACCCGTATAAGTACACCACCATCGAATAACAATTTCTTATTTGTTTCATATTTAGCTACCTTCACACATGGGTGTATATTTTCTTTTCCCCGGGGGCGGTTGGGTAGCCTAGTGGTTAAAGCGTTCGCTCGTCACACCGAAGGCCCGGGTTCGATTCCCCACATGGTACAATGTGTGTATCCCATTTCTGACTCACTCACAGTATTTAGTTACTATGAACCTGAGAATGCTGGGTTTGTTTGTTTGTTTTATTACACTCAACAATAGTTCAGTAATGCGACGGGGTTTATAAATAATCGAATATGGACCAGGCAAACCAGAGATTGATATCATGAACAACGTCCCAGGAAGGCGGGGTACGATCACATGCAACCAACCAAGCCACCTAGTCTGACCACATGATCGATTTAGACGTCGCTAACGACCAGTATAGGTTGATGTTGCAAGACATCCAGCCACATTCACCCCCACTGCCATCCACACCCTCTCCCCCAATATGAAATGGTTGGCCCCTAACGAGGTTTCATCGTAGACAGCCAGGCAGATATTGTACGTGACGTCTCACTTAAATGTACAGCCTTAAAATAGAAGCAAAAAAGTTAAACATAAATAAGCACATGAATCAATCCTTATGTAATTATGTATGTATTTGCACAATAAATATCAGACCCGTGAAGATCCAGGCTGTTGTTTAACGCCGCACTCAGCATGTTCCAGCTATATGACGGCGGTCTGTAAATAATCGAGTCTGGACCAGACAATCCAGTGGTTGACATCATGAGCATCGATCCACGCAAATGGGATCTTTGACATGTATCAACCAAGTCAGCGAGCCTGATTTAATGTAACTAAGGTGTGAATGCATATCATAAAATGTGTGCATTCATATAACAAATGAGCATTATTTCTGATGATATGAAACAGCATTTGCTGAAAAAGTGATAATCACTTAAATAAAATAATTTGAAAGGCCAATAAGGTTATATTGTACATGAAACAATTTTGGGGATACGATGACATGCATCAACCAAGTCAGCGAGCCTGACCAACCGATCCCGTTTAGTCGCCTCTTACGACAAGCATAGTCGCCTTTTACAGCAAGCATGGGTTGCTGAAGACCTATTCTACCCCGGATCTTCACGGGTATTCTGTAATGCTATGATTATAGAACGAAACGTGTACTGGAGACGTACGTTTCTCAACTTGCTTTGTGTCCAAACATTTATCTTCACATTAAAATATGTCAACATATAATCATATTTATCGTTAAGTGTGTAAAAGACACGTTAAAGACATAAACAGACGGACAAAAGAAAGCATACGCCATGTTTGATGGTGGCTTAAATTGAAACAAAAAAGCAGGAAATGGTTATTCGATGGTGATGTGTTTGATACGGGTATTATAGTTATGTTTTGGACTTTAACTCTGCAGTATTTCAGCAACTGTTTTCAGCGTTGTATTTTCGCCCTTACGTTTGTGGTATTTCAGCAACTGTTTTCAGCCTATTATAACATTTTGAGAACGTTGTAACTTTATTTGACTGTCATACAGACCATGAAAAAATATATTCAATACAGCCCATGCAAGTCTATAATAGTGGGCAAGTCTAGATTACTGAAGTCTCAGGATGAATGGTGTCCCGGGGCTCCATTTAATTATATTTTATTAAGATAATTTAACAAATGTTGTTTTTTTTAAATATGTTCATTTCAGAGACTAGATGTTAGTCTATAACTTGTTGATCAAATTCATTTTTTGAGTGTTACTTTCCTTTACATGGCAGTTAATAACATCAGGCTTGAAATTGATATTTCTTTCAAACATCGTGTGTGATGTTCTTTATAGATATTGTACTTGTATCAGCCTATTTAGCAAACACCCCAAGGCTATGATATCAAGTTCTCCCTGGATATATAGTCTAATACCGTGGCACATCAAACATGTACAAGAACGAGCCAATGTCGCGAGCGGGGCACGAGGAATATTCCCACGAGGCAATCTCGCGACCGCTACAGCACGTGTTCGACTGGCCAATACTGGACGCTTGACCGGTCACGTGAAACACAGGTATAACTCCCGACTTGGGAGGGGTTAGGACGGGGCAGGGCAGTGTGGTCAACCTGAGACGGACAGAGCGTCCAGCTTGTATTGATAGCCTGACAATAGCACCTGACCATTCTGTCTGTGGTTATTAGATCAACTGGTGGTTCTAGAAGACGGCTGTGATCTCAAGGGAATCTGCTTGCTTGGGTAATACGCTTCAGTAGGGGAAACAAGAATTCAACATGACTGGAGTAAAATCAGAGAGGGTAAGTTTTAGTTTATTTTTCATGTAGTGTAAGCAATGTTTATCTTTAATTATAAATTTATTATTTAAATGAAGAAATTTTAAAAGTATAAAAATAAGTATCTTGTATATTATTTTGGCGAATAAAATTATGGGTTTGTTAAAATAATTTATTTTTACATTTCTATAATGAATACATTTTATATTAAAGAGTATTCTTTTTAAATTGATAATGGTTTTTTGGTATGTAACATATGTATATGCATAACCATGACTTCTTCTGTGTCGATGTTGTCCCGTGTTGAGCGTATGAATACTGTGATGGTTTATAATAGTGAGGTATTTACGTGAATTGATAAAAATCACATTATTGTGTAAACTGTTCCCTGCAACTGTTACACGAATGACGTCATTTCATTATCCCCATGTTCGCAAAATCCGTTATTAACACGTCATCTGTGGAAATATGATTAAAATGTGTTTTAGCAATCACATGAGCTGAATTCCTGTGTACCTATCGGTAGAGATAATAAAATATTAATAATAATTATTACTATTATTTTATTATATCTGCGGTCAGCGACCTGCATAATGTCTGGTTAATATATTACGACATAAATATTGAAGCAGTTAGATGTACATTTCTAAAATTATGTTTAATATTCAAAGGGATGATAACTTGCATGCATATTTGGATGAACAAAGTTTGTTTATTACATTTCATGAAAAACTAATTGATGTGACGCAAAACGACTGTGCATAACTGTCGACAGTCGGTGAATTTACCTGCCGCTAATGATTTATACACCTGCAAACAGGTGCGAAGTCAGGTATGACGTCATCCTATCCGCCATTATGACGTAATTGTTTGAACAATCAACATCCATATCTGTAAAGATACCTTAATGCAGCTGATTATACACAGCCAACATTTTATTGAATTAATCACATGTAATCGGTTGTTGGGCAAATATGTATTGAGTGAATCAAGAAGAGGGATTAAGAAAAGAGGGTAACGATTTTATGAGAGTCAGTGTAGTCATGTGTGAATTAGCGAGACAAGGAAGATGTGCGCATGGCGTATTTTGTGATGAAATACTGTATTTATCTCAAAATCTGAAATCCATATTTCACTCGAGTCAAATAATACCTTTTGTCGGAACAACTCTCTGATTGCATCACTGGTGCTGTGGTTTCCAGGCTACGTAAAAAAATACATAATAAACATGACAGTTGGCTTTTCTTTTTAACAGACTATAACATTTTCACTCGTAGCCACAGCGACTATAAAAATATATATTTTGTCATTTTACTAGATGAAAATGTTCATTGACAATAATCCCAATACGTCTTCCTCGCCTTACAGAATGCTGATGCAATAATTTATGTGATATTTCTTTATTTCTCGAAACAAAGATCTAGCAACACTCCAGATTATACGTGATATATCGATTTCCTGATTTCAATAAAGAAATGGCATCGGAATGAGTTTCAAAATTAGTGCACAAATGAGAATTAACGAACACTTGCAAAAGAAATTTCGCTTTTCATTTATATTAAGTGTGATTAGGAAATAGTTTTATTTGAGATAATTAAAATTTTAAGATTTTGTTATTGAATTACAGTTCAAAATGTTTTCAGACGTGAAAGGGGCATTAACAGTACATTCTGATAGGGCGCGCAAAAAGAAAAGGCTTTGATAAATTTCATTTACTCAAAATATTTCAATCTCGACGGGCCTCTTTAGTGTTTAGCTGGTTACGTAACACAGAGCATGGCTCGACATATTAATATTGGTTGGTGGTCATGCTCATTAATGACTTATGCCACTCTAAGGAGACAGACAGACAGACAGACAGACAGACAGTGTATTGGCATCACGCCTAACATATGTACAGTGTCCCGTGGGGGTTCCGGATAAGACTAGGTCCCCAGCAACCTGTGTGGGTCGTGAGAGGCGACTACACGGGCGCGTGGGTCAGACTCGGTGATTGGGTTTGATGCATGTCATCGTATCCCAATTACGTAGATCGATGCTCGTGATATCAATCAGTGTCGATTATTTACAAACCGCCGTCATATAGCTTGAATATTGCTGAGTGCGGTGTTAAATTAAACAAAGAAACCAACCAACCAACCAACAAACAAACAAATATATGTACAGTGAGACCTTGTCTGAAAGCCTTAAATAGTACTGACGTGTTCACTTTCCTATATACACGGACACCTTACCCCTAATTCATTCTAAGTGAGTGAGTTGAGTTTTACGCCGCTCTTAGCAATATTCCAACAATACCACGGCAGGGGAGAGCCGAAATGGGCTTCACAAACTGTACCAATTTTGGGGAACAAAGTTTTTTCGAAGAATTATATTCCGGAATGTTTTACTCGAACAAATACAGTCCGGATGATGGGTTTTTCGCTCTTCTTGATGGGGAAGCCAAAAAAGGGCTTCACAATTTTCCCTTTCGAACTAGGGCCTTCGGCGTGACAAGTGAAAGCTTTAACCATTATGCTACTCCATCTCTCATTTCAAAAGATGAACATGTTTATTTCATAAATGTGTATGTAAAACTGTGGGTTTAAATGTGTATTGGCGCATTGCAATTCATGAATATACATGCACGATGTTGCATCTTTTAATCTTGATCAACTCGGTGGTCCAATGGGTGGTCCAGTGTAGCGTTATGAACTCGACAGACTCCTTGTAGGGTTACATATTGACATCCCACTCATCTCTGGGTTTTCAGCAACCCATTCGTGCCGAAAGGGGCGACTATGCTTGTCGTAAGAGGCGACTAACGGGATTGGGTGGTCAGGCTCGCTGACTTGGTTGATGCATGTCATCGTGTCCCAATTACCTAGATCGATGCTCATGATGTCATTCACTGGATTGTCTGGTCCGGACTCGATTAGTTACACATTGCTGAGTGCGGCGTTAAACAACAAAAAACAAACAGACTTATCTCTAGACTGGTTCGCTATCCTCCACTAAGGATCGCAAGCCCTCTATTGCAGGCAATCCTCTCAACACTTATGTCGAACTGCGGATAGTTCGATATATGTTCGATAATTCAAGAGACTTCGAGGTGACAAAGAGTCAATGCGAAATCACTTGTTTCGCTGTTAAGGAGTTGCTAAACAATCTTATTAGTACATCCAGTTTTCCTTTATATAGGATATACCCTGACTAATGGCATACAATGTACACTACCTGACAAAAGAAAGTACACAATCATGTTTGGAGGTAGCTTAATTTCAATGTATTTGATACGGGGATCATAGTCGATATTACATGCTCCATATCAATGGGTATCTCACAACAGGTCAAATATTGCTGAGTGCGGCTTTAAACAACAAACAAATAAATAAGCCTGGTAAGCCTGGTCAGCCTGGTGACGTGTTATAACGTTTCTAATAATGTTGTTCAAATCCAATTTTAAAGTGTGAACTTTATTCTGCCCGCAGTTAACACGAAAATTAAAATTATGGCAAGTTTTCAAAATTTGCTTGATTAGAAAAGTTAGAAAAGTTCCCAATAATATTTAAAAAATACTGAATAAATCCATGGGGGTGCTCAGTTCCTTTAATTTATGTACTATTTTATATATGCTTTCAGAAACTGATCTACTTGTTTTATATGAAAATAATTCGGTGTTTCGCCGCAAATAATATTTAAACTAATTTATTTCATTATGATATATTTTATTGCACAGGAAGTATACCACCTCGAACGTCTTTCTCACGACATAAAACCGCTTGCACTCATGATCCCCATAATTAGCCCAACCTAAACTGTTTCTCAAGTCAACGATACCATCAATTCCATTTTCCGCTGTACTGCTCCTGGTCTGTTTAGAATTAGAGGCGTTATCCAAACTAAATTACAATGCCGAGGTATTTACAATGCTATCAAACGAGCGCCGCCGAATGAATGTCGGAATTGTTCCGTGATTAGTAATTAATCGTCATCAATCGGCTGTTAACGGCTAAGCCGAGCTACGTGTGGGGCGGGGCTCACCCCAGCGTAGGGGTGACGGGAGTATAGAAATGGGAGGGGGCGCCTGTAGGGAGCTGTGTTTTGGTGCCTGAATGCATTGATTGAAAAAGGGTGAATTCCAATCATTTGGGATTTTACACGGTGAATGTCCCCTATACATGGATAGTCTTTAATTATTGTATTAATCGGGCTGCGATCAACAAGTGCTTCCTCAGCCTAACAACTAGTTAAGGAAAACGTGCAGAAAGGCTGTAGAGATGCTGATTAGTTGACAGTTCAACCAGAAGTAACCCCTCCTTCTGCATCCCGACCCGTGATGATCCGGGATAAAATAGGTCTTCATCAACCCATGCTTGTCGTAAAAGGCGACCATGCTTGTCGTAGGTAAGAGGCGACCATGCTTGTCGTAAGAGGCGACTAACGGGATCGGGTGGTCAGGCTCGCTGACTTGGTTGGTGCATGTCATCGATCCCAATTGTGTGGATAGATGCTCATGATATCAACCACTAGATTGTCTGGTCCATACACGATTATTTACAGACCGCCGTCATATAGCTGGAATATTGCTGAGTGCGGTGTTAAACAACAAATAAACAAACAAACAACCCCGTATCGTATACACCAACCATCGAAACACCATTTCGTTTGTTTCATGTTTAGCCACAATCACACATGGGTGTAAACATACTTTTGCCATGCAGTTTATGTTATTATAGCGGATATCGAAACTTGTTAGGGATAGTTGAAGTCTTTAAACAGTGTATCTGGTTGTGAAATACCTTTAGATATCAAATGTCTATCATTCTTGGCTTATATACTGAGGAACAAAAGAAACTATTCCTCTCAGCTGATTTTATCATATGTTTGATTTTCAATTTGAAATATTTTAAGTTAGCGATATTACATAAAAATATAACTATGCTGGTGCTTAGTCCGCACCCAAAGAATACTTCTACATGGTTTTATTGGTAAAATATAATTTGGTTTAAAACTTTTAAAATTTCAAAACAAATTCGTATCATAAACAACTCAACTGCTAATGGGTATCTTAGACATCTTATTTTTGCCCCCCCCCCCCCCCCCCCCCCCCCAAACCAACAACAACAACAACAACAACATCTACTGGCTTCCATCCTCGATTATCCAGTGTATTTTATCTCCATTCTGTTACATGTACTCTCGACCCATTCACCACCATAGCTTTGTTTTTCAAGCAATGTCACCACCTCCATCGTTCCTATCTGTTATTGGGCACAGAAAGTTTCTCGCTCAGTAGAACGATTTCATTGGACGCCTATTTTATCGTCGTGCGAAACGAATCGGGCACAAAACGAATCTATGGTGGCGGATGGGTCACGGGTATATATTATATATAATAGATTTGAGATATAAAAAAAAAATACACTGGATCATGGAGGATAAATTGTGACTTTGTTCGAAATATCTCTCTGTTCACCCAGCAGTGAATGGGTACCCGGTAGGATGAAATGGTAGCATTGTAGCATCGCACATTATTATTATTATTATTTTTATTATTATTACTGTTGTTGTTGTTGTTATTATTATTATTATTATCCCGGCTCTATTTCAGCGCCGTCAAAAGCCATTGATGGAGAGGAAGCGCCGGGCGAGGATCAACAGAAGTCTTGAACAACTCAAAGACGTCATCGTCGACAACAACGGTGGTATTGTGAGTCGAGTCGAGTATTTTACCCCGAGAATAACACTATCGGAACGAAAACACTGTTAGGATTTAGTACAGTGTGTATAAGGCTAATAATTCGAGGGAGCCATTTAAAACCATATATTTCCTAGTCAGATGATTTTATGATGTACTCAAATCACAATACCTTGTTACTAAATTTATTAACCTCGTCTTTTAAAAAAATAACAAAACGACGCCAAGCGTATATTCATATGTAATGCATTGTTAGTTTTGAACACTATGTATGAGGAACACAAACTAATAGGCAATAATTATGACTTTTTAAAAATGGAAATATAAATTTGATGCTTCAAAGTTTTTCTGTTCAAAATCAATGACTCTGCTTTCTTTTCAGTTGCCCCGACTTGATAAAGCTCGCATACTGGAACTAACAGTGGATTATCTGCAGGCCAAGACACTCAATGGCCAGATAAGTACGTATGACATACAGCTTATGTCAATAGGGGACCACGGGGTGCCTAGTCGTTTAAGGCCCTGGGGTTTGCTGTTCAGAGTTGGGTCCCTTAGGCCTGTGAGACTAAGTGAGTTGGTTTAACTGAGACACCATGCCTCAGCTTAACACGGGACCCCACTCAAATACAGTATACAGGCTCCGAACTGACTAGTCCTTGTTTTATCCCCGCAATACAGAACGTCAGACAGGATAACAACAGATAATATCTTTTAAAGTATTTTGGTATGACGTGACCGGGCGTCGAACCCCAGACCTTCCTCTCCGATCAGACGCTCTGTCCACGAGACCACAGAGTCGGTTGTTAATTAGAACAGCATTACTGAAAATTGTAAATGAAAGTGTGTGCTATTTAAATACACGAAGAAAGAAAATTGCGCTGCGGGGAAAACGCATGTCGTTTTGTTCCTATGAAACACGTGAATGTTTATTGCTCTGACATAAAACTCAATGACAAATAGATTCCGGTAAATGCACACTGCAACTCTTTAAAGAGGAATTAAATCTTGTTCTTGACGATGCATTTTATTTTCACAAACTGTATGTCTACATATATGTGACCCGTGAAGACCCGGGGTAGAATATGTCTTCACTAACCCATGCTTGCCGTAAAAGGCGACTATGCATGTCGTAAGAGGCGACTAACGGGATCGGGTGGTCAGGTTCGCTGACTTGGTTGATGCATGTCATCGTATCCCAGTTGCGTAGATCGATGCTCATGATGTCATCACTGGATTGTCTGGTCCGGATTCGATTATTTACAGACCGCCGTTATATAGCTGGAATATTGCTGAGTGCGGCGTTACACAACAAACAAACAATATATATGTGTGTCATCGCAACAGCACAGTGCACGTTGAGTAACGTCCTCCTCTTTTCAGGTGCTGGCGATGAACGTTTCAAGGCTGGGTACCTACGATGTGTGAACGAGGTGACCTCATTCCTTCACGACAAGGTCGAGGACACCAGACTGACTCAAATTATCCAGCATCTCTTCACCCTCACTGCAAATATCAAAAGCAAGGTCAAGGCCATGAAGACTCCTGTCTCAAGCACGTCTCAAGGAGATGCCACACCATCCACATCAGGTTCGGGGGTCTCGATGGTGACCGAGACCTCAGCAACAAAATCCATATACGCTAGTCCTTCACAGCCATTAGGGATCCAGATGGTTGGAGGTATTAGACCGAATCTTGCACATCAAAAACCCACATCGATTATGACGAAGAAGGGTACATATGCATCAGCGTCACTATTGTCTAGCGCCTCTTCCTCATCATCGTTGACCTCCTCCTCCTCATCCTCATCATCATCATCATTATCATCATCCATTAAGACAGATGCAGTTCATCAATCTACAGTAGCTGTCATTAAAAATATGACGTTGCCAGATACATTATCAAAGGGCAAGGTCAAAGTTCAAGGTCATTACATGACACTCATCAAACCGCCATCTTCTTGCCTCTCGACGTCAGTAGACACACATTCTACCCAAACTACACAGCAATCATTTAATAAAACGCAGTTTTTTAACTGGCGTAGGAAGCAAGAGCACCTATCACAAGGAGTTTCATCACGGTTGCCAAACAGGATGGTAAGCACGGACGTCGTAAGGGCGAGTCGTGGCGCCTGCAGCAGGGAGGGTGTAGAAGAAAAACACCCTGCTTCTAGAACAAGGCGATATGGGTCTGTATGCTCGGCATATTCCGGACAATCCTCCACTGATTCCGACATGTCCGCGGACGACGAAGACGTCATCATGACAGAAACGTCGCCTGGTCATCAAGGATCAAATGTGCCGAATAAGCTTGACGTGGACCGTGACATCAACTACGACATGTCTGACTCTGACGACGACTTGTCCTTAGAGTCAGAGGTGTTTATAATGGACTCTGAAGATGAGGCATCCTCTGGTAACGATGTGCCTGGTAATAACAGTGGCATTTCCACCTCGTGCTCAAACTCACAGAATGCACAGCAACGGGTCTTCGTGCGTGATGGCGCGGAAGAAAGACCGGAGACGTCAAGGTCACCAGTTTGGCGGCCATGGTGACACGTCAGAGACGTAACGTATGTTTATGTATTCGAGTGAGTGAGTTGGGTTTAACGCCGCTTTTAACAGTATTCCAGTTATATCACGGCGTGTCAGCTTGATGTGGGAGGAAAGCCCGAAGTGATGCAGGTCTCAGACGTTCACCACTTTGGTGAAACCCACGAGCACGGGTATGGTGCTGACAAACCTAGAAACATAATCGGGGCGACTGGCCACCCGTGCCCCCTTTATGTATTCGAAGATAAATACACCATGAATATGATATGTTTGAGAGACATGGGTAAGGGGTCATATTATCAAAACGTTAGCACATGAAAATCTGGCTAGTTTTGCCTTATATTTACGGGATCCCTTCATACTAATAATGCACATCACAAGATGTACGAATGGACATTCAAGAGCCAGTCGATTAGATCAACAATCGAATAGTTCGCTCGTTTCGCATAATGTTATGTTCTATTCCATTCTATTCCATTCTATACATGTACATATATGTCACTTCTTGGTATCTCTGCAGAAGTTTTACTGAAATATTGCGAAAATAGTTACTTATTTTTTATGGGGTATTGAGACCATAGCACGAGGCTTGTCAACGCACGCGTCTTCTTAATGATCTGTTTTTGTAGCGGCAATTATCATGATTACTGCCTATCGAATATTTAACTTTATTTACATGTAGGTTTTCAGTATTCAGTATTAATTATCACAATATAAAGTCAATGTGTATGATAATTGTTATTTTCGAGCGATCCACTTGATGTAATTGAATAATAAGCTTCTGAGTTTATTCCAATTGTGTAAATAGAAACGAAATGCATGACACTGTACACTTTTAATAGCAAATAAAGTCCTACCAAAATTGACATGTTCAGTTAAATGTCGCTGTCGAAGACGTTACAAGATGTGACAGTCAAATCAAAGTGAAATGGTTGGGATTAATGATTTTCCGGATTATCGAATAAGTGTTACGTATATCTTTTGGATATATGTTTGTTTGTTTGTTTGTTTGTTTAACGCCGCACTTGGCAATATTCCAGCAATATGACGGCGGTCTGTAAATAATCAAGTCTGGACCAGACAATCCAGTGATTGATACATGTAATCCTTCCAAACAAAAATATATAAAAAAATTCATAAAATTAATATATTCCACAGTCATGGTGCGGGACTACGTCTAGATATTCGCGATGGCTTCCGAAACGCGCGCACACTGATGAATATCTCCAGGACCTTCTTCAGGTCGTTCAGACACCTCTTTCAATTGTGAAACACCTGTATTGACAGGAGAAGATGTTTATGTTGTCAATTTAATGTTTACAAATATCTGCCCGGTATAATTTTCGACACTGGATATTTGCTATAATTAATAGGAACACTATCTCCAAATTTCCTCACAGACGCCATAACGCTTGGAACACCACCGAGTTGTCATTCTATTCAGGTAAATTAACGGTTAACTGTTCATCGATACCCCAACAAACAGCGTTTCAGTAAACGCGCACAAAACATGTCAGTCCAGTTTAAACCGCGTGCTAAATGACCTGAGGTCAGGAGGATCGGGTCACGGCAAGCTGTTGATGTTAAATCTGTTTCGTGTTTGTATAAACTGCACGCACCCCCACAAGACGAAGGCCGTCCCCTGATATCGATAGGATCAGTGATTTAGGTGAGGAGTGCTTGTAATTTGAAGTGTCGAATATAAGCTCTTTTTGACACTTCGGAATGCTGATTATAAGAGAGCGATGTCGGTTTGACACCGCGGGACGGCACACGTGAGAGTTTTGGAGTTGATCCAGCTAAACACTGCCAATCCTTGACACCCCCAGGATTAATATCACTCACGAGGGATCCTTGTGTGGACAGGTTTTATTTTGTAATTTTAGGACTTGACAAGTTTCATCCCTCGCAATGCTAGCAATCTTCACCAAGAGCGTATGGTTTGCACAGCTAAGATTCCCGGATGTAAATGATCAGGGAAGATAGAAAGAATGGACATGGCTGGCATCGTAAATGCATTTTTTTATTATCATGGAGAGGTTTTTGTGGCTTTTGTTTAGAATGTCCGATAGCTCTTTGAAGGAGTGAGTGAGTTGGGTTTAACGCCGCTTTGAACGGTATTGCAGTTATATCACGGCATGTCAGCTTGATGTGGGAGGAAGGCCCGAAGTGATGCAGGTCTCAGACGTTTACCACTTTGGTGAAACCCACGTGCTCGGGTATGGTGCTGACAGCCCTAGGAAAATAATCGGGGAGAACCGGGATTCGAACCTACGATCTTAGGTTTCGGGGAGGCAACTCTACATAGCCGACTGGGCCACCTGGGCCCACTTGCACAAAGCGATCTTAGCGCTACGACTATTGTAAGCCAATGTTAAAGTATGGGAGTTACGATCATCGCTTTGTGCAAGTTTCCCTCCTTCACGGAAGACATTATGTTGTTTTAAAATCTTTGAAATCAACATATCGTACAGAAAAAAATAGTTAAATTATCTTAATACAAATTTAACAGAAAGGAGCCCAGAGACTCTTGATACAGCAGAAATCTAGACTTGCCAAATATTATGGACTTACATGGGCTGTATTTGATATATTTGTATCAGGGTCTGTAAGACAGATCAACAGCGGATGGTTTATACGTAATGCCATCGGTACCTGGTTGTCGCCATATTCTTAGATTTGCTCGACTGTCATGCTCCCACATCAAGTCAAGGTGTAGATCATTTAATCAACACCTTAATTATGTATCACTTTTTCGTTAGGAATTATTAGTAGTTAAAAAAGGTAACAAACTTAGGCGTTGTTCAGATCGGCAATATTACTTCGGTTTCTCCTTTGGTGGGGCAACTACGAAGATTGACATCATACAAGGTCCAAGGTAACAATGACCGCTTGGGAAGCATACAGGTTCCATGGTGACTGCATACAGGTTCCATGGTGACTGCATACAGGGTCCATGGTGACTGCATACAGGGTCCATGGTGACTGTTTACAGGGTCCATGGTGACTGTATACAGGGTCACTTGTGACTGCATACGGGGTCCATGGTGACTGTATACAGGGTCCGTGGTGACTATATACAGGGTCCATGGTGACTATATACTTGGTCCATGGTGACTATATACTTGGTCCATGGTGTCCCTATACAGGGTTCATGGTGACTATATACAGGTTCCATGGCGATCGTATACAGGGTTCATGGTGACTATATACAGGATCCATGGCGATCGTATACAGGGTCCATGGTGACCGTATACAGGGTTCATGGTGACTATATAAAGGGTCCATGGTGACTATATACAGGTTCCATGGTGACTATATACAGGTTCCATGGTGACAACATACAGGGTCCATGGTGACAACATACAGGGTCCGTGGTGACAACATACAGGGTCCATGGTGACAACATACAGGGTCCATGGTGACAACATACAGGGTCCGTGGTGACAACATACAGGGTCCGTGGTGACAACATACAGGGTCCGTGGTGACAACATACAGGGTCCATGGTGACAACATACAGGGTCCATGGTGACAACATACAGGGTCCGTGGAGACAACATACAGGGTCCGTGGTGACAACATACAGGGTCCGTGGTGACAACATACAGGGTCCATGGTGACAACATACAGGGTCCATGGTGACAACATACAGGGTCCGTGGAGACAACATACAGGGTCCGTGGTGACAACATACAGGGTCCATGGTGACAACATACAGGGTCCGTGGTGACAACATACAGGGTCCATGGTGACAACATACAGGGTCCGTGGTGACAACATACAGGGTCCATGGTGACAACATACAGGGTCCGTGGAGACAACATACAGGGTCCATGGTGACAACATACAGGGTCCGTGGTGACAACATACAGGGTCCATGGTGACAACATACAGGGTCCGTGGAGACAATTGTACGTACAGGGTCCGTGGTGACAACATACAGGGTCCGTGGTGACAACATACAGGGTCCATGGTGACAACATACAGGGTCCGTGGAGACAATTGTACGTACAGGGTCCGTGGTGACAACATACAGGGTCCATGGTGACAACATACAGGGTCCGTGGTGACAACATACAGGGTCCATGGTGACAACATACAGGGTTCGTGGAGACAATTGTACGTACAGGGTCCGTGGTGACAACATACAGGGTCCATGGTGACAACATACAGGGTCCGTGGTGACAACATACAGGGTCCATGGTGACAACATACAGGGTCCGTGGAGACAACATACAGGGTCCGTGGTGACAACATACAGGTTCCATGGTGACAACATACAGGGTCCGTGGAGACAACATACAGGTTCCATGGTGACAACATACAGGGTCCGTGGTGACAACATACAGGGTCCGTGGTGACAACATACAGGGTCCGTGGTGACAACATTCAGGGTCCATGGTGACAACATACAGTGTCCGTGGAGACAACATACAGGGTCCATGGTGACAACATACAGTGACAACATACAGGGTTCGTGGTGACAACATACAGATCCGTGGAAACAATTTTACGTACAGTGTCCGTGGTGACAACAATTACAACAACCACACTAATTATAAATATTATTATTATCGCCGCCTTTATTATAATTATTGCTATTATTAGTATTTGAATTTGTTTGGAAGTGAATAAACTTTCAATAATTTATTAAACTACCTTTAACACCGAAAGATGGTATCAGATCTACCTTTCGTTAATGACGTCGTTATGTTCTGACAATTCAAGATTAGTGAGTGAGTGAGTGATTAAGTGAGTATTTACGTCGCTGCAGCAATATCACGATGAGGACACACAAAATGAGCTTCGCACATCATTACCACATAGGGATTCAAACACGGGCCATCGGTGAACGGGCGAACGCTGTGACCACTGCGCTAAGCCACCACCCATCAAGATTTAGCTGACTTACAGCAAGTGCGTAACCAGTTGTATATTAAAAAGCTAACCAATATGGAAAAGGTCAGGCCTTTATTACAAATACGTGGATAAAAAAATATTCTTACTTCAGCAACAATTTCGCTAAAATAAGATTATCGTTGTACTCATCAACTGGAAAACAGATTGCAAACAATTCATTGATGCAGTCATAATGTTGATTGGTTTGGTCAGACAACTTAGAACAAATTTTAGAGACAAGAGTTACCTCCCTTACACCAAGCCGCTTCAGTTCCTTCCCGTCCCTCTTGTTGGGCGTGGCCCTTTGTACAAAGGATTTTCTTTCTTGTAACGCTGCCGTTAATTTGGAAGGCAAGAAGACGCAAACCGGAGGAATGTCGAAATTAAACAAAAATATTAAAAAAAACAATACATGTTTACCACCATTTGTAAAAATAAAAGTAATTTGCGAAATATTTCAGTCTGTTTTACTTATGAACAATACCCAAATGCAATCTCACAAAGGACAATTGCAAACGATACCACGTGTTCTCCACGTGATTGCAAAGTGACAGAATATTCCACTGAACATTCCCACAGCTTAATTTACCGTTCAATGTCGCATCCGTAGTCAACGACCCATAAGCAAAAAATACAGATCAACAATACAGATAAACCTCTGTTCCGCCGAAAGTTAAGATCTCGTCTCATAACAATGACTCAGCTATACAAGAATATTCTTTAGTCTTTATGTACTTTTACACACGAAAAAAACACACAAAACACGTCATGTAGGCCTTTGGGGTTGGTATGCTAAGCTGAGTACCATGACTAGTAACTATACCCCATCGCGTGGTTACATTCATACCGTCCTCGAAAGTTTAAACTTAAGGTCAAGGCTGTGTTAATCCGTGTTGTACAATCGACTTCTACCTGAAAGTCGTTCTGCTCGCATGGCCCCAACTGTCATTGTCTACCCAACCTCCAAACCGCCCGGCGCTGTTTCCCAACCTTGGGATGTGACCCATATATATATATTTCGTCATGTGACACAGAATGCTGGTTACCGTACTCTAGTCTAGCCAAGACATATTCATTTCAGCTGCGTTAGGCGGCTTTACAACAACAATAACAACAACAACAACAACATTTGCAGCGAGAGAGGTGCATGGCATTAGCAACAGCTTCAGCAACGGCATTGGTGCATTTCATCGTATCCCAATTGCGTGGATCGAGGCTCATGGTACCAGATACAAAAGATATAGTCGAGAACGCACAAAAGGCTGCTTTTAGTGGAGATTTCTTAGGATTATGGAAATTCAAAGAAATGAACGCATATGATTATTTTATTCCATGGCAAACGATGAGGTCATATACACGGTAAAGTTCATCGTGACCACACCGTGGTATCAATATTCACGAATAACACGCGCGAACACCTGGTGTCATCACTGATATTCAGTGATCCATTCATACAAGTTTCACCACAATATTGACTTTTAGGCCAAGTGGAATCTGCTTCGGCAGATAGTCGAGACTGGTTATTTTCTGGCCTTGACGTTTTATATATGACCCTTAGTCCTGAAAATAAAACATAGTATTATAAAGATCAAAGGCTACCACCAATTCCACTGAAACTACTACTACTACTTCTACTACTACTACTACTACTACTACTACTACTACTACTACTACTACTACTACTACTACTACTACTACAACAACTACTACTACTACTGCAACTACCACTACCTAAACTACACCTGCTACTACTACTACTACTACTACCACCACCGCCACCACCACTACTACTACTACTACTGCAACTACCGCTACCTAAACTACACCTACTACTACTACTACTACCACCACCACCACTACTACTACCACCACCACCACCACCACCACCACTACTACCACTAACACTTCTACTACTACTTCCACCACCACCACCACCACCACCACTACTACCACTACCACTACCACTATCACTACTACTACTACTACTGCAACTACCGCTACCTAAACTACACCTACTATTACTACTACTACTACCACCACCACCACTACTACTACCACCACCACCACTACTACCACTAACACTACTACTACTACTACTACTTCCACCACCACCACCACCACCACTACTACTACTACCACCACCACCACCACCACCACTACTACTACCACCACCACCACCACTACTACCACTAACACTACTACTTCCACGACCACCACCACCACCACTACTACCACTACCACTACCACTACCACTACCACTACTACTACTACTACTACTACTACTACTACTACTACTACTTCTACCACTACTATTACTACTACTAATTTAAGAACTCGTGAGTCATATCAGTGTACACAGCTGTTACAAGTAAATTATACTGGAGTTTTCCCACTGAATATATGAACATGCGTGCTCATAAGCTTAGGGCGAAACATTTTATTCATTTGTTACCTTTTGTAAGTGAAAAAGACGAAAAATAAATTTCAACATTGCAATATTGGCATCCGCGTACCAGATAAACAGTTCTTACAGCACTGCGGTATTCAGATTTGTTTGTTTGTTGGTTGGTTGGTTAACGTCGCACTCAGCAATATTCCAGCTATATGACGGCGGTCTGTAAATAATCGAGTCTGGAACAGATAGTCCAGTGATTGATATCATGAGCATCGATCCACGCAATTGAAATCGATGACATGCATCAACCAAGTCAGCGAGCCTGACCACCCGATCCCGTTAGTCGCCTTTTACGGTAAGCATGGGTTGCTGAAGGCCTATTCTACCCCGGATCTAGTCTGTCTTACAGACCCTGATACAAATATATATCAAATACAGCCCATGCAAGTCTATAATGTTTGGCAAGTCTAGATCACTGCAGTATCTGAAAATGAAGAGAGTCACTGGGCTCCATTTTATTATATTTTTATTAAGATAACTGAACAACTGTTTTTTTTATGTACGATATGTTCATTTCAGAGACTAGATTTTAGTCTACCCTGGATCTTCACGGGTCCGGTATTCAGAATACCACCTAACAGGGCTCGGAATCCGGATACCAAAAGGGGAAAGGTACCCTCTGTCATCAACGTGTACCCCAACTGCGTGGGTCGCTTCTCATAATATTAATCACTGGATTGTCTATTACTTACAGACTACCCCCATACATAGCTGAGGGGCGGTCGGGTAGCCTAGTGGTAAAAGCGTTCGCTCGTCATGCCGAAAACCCGGGTTCGATGCTCGACATGGGTACAATGTGTTAAGCCAATTTCTGGGGTCCCCCGCCGTGATATTGCTGGAATATTGCTAAAAGCGGCGTAAAACCATACTCACTCACTCACTCATACATAGCTGAAATATTACACATGCTTGAGTGATTGGATACCCCGCACACAGTACACTGACTCCGAACCGGATAGTGTTTTATTCTCTTAATGCCGAGTGCCAGGCAGGGTACCAACAAGTACCATCTTTTGATGTTACGCGAACCCCCGCCCTCCCAGTCTCTGGGCAGGCGCTCTACCAACTAAACCACGGAGGCGGTCTGATAATCAAGGAAGGAAAACCAAAAGTGAAACTATTCATGAAAAGTTTAATAAATTATATACACGATATGATTCATTATATTATATATAAATATAAACTCATATCACTCTCAACACAACTGTCGAAGCTCACACGTATCAACACGTTAACTAAAACCATTCCACCTGAGGCCTTACCTACAATTTATAACTGATTATGTCACTGTTTTTTAGTTGAACGAAATAAAATAGCAAACAGACTTTGGAACCTGACGTGGTTTGATAAACCAGAGTTTTTCTTAACCTGCGCAAGTGACCAAAGTCCAAGGCAACGTGCATTCTGAACGCACCTGTTTTAGGCCATATCTTATACATTGCTCGAGACTGGACTTTGTACTTGGTCGATAGGGGAGTAGGACCATTGAAAGTATTTCTAGGAAATCCAATTGTCATCTGTCAAGGTCGGGTCAAGGCCGGGTCAAGGCTCTACTGTACAGCTGTTGGTACACATGACTCACAGGACACGGTCATATATTCCGATGGATTACATATCCTATATATAGGACATCCGGGTACATACGTGCACGATTAACTCGTGATACGGCGTGGGGTGTTATTAAAGAGGCTCGGAGTTGTAATTGAGGCATAATATTTTTCAGTCAGTGCTTCAAAATAAGTCATGGAATTTTTTTCTCTTATAGGAGTGAGTGAGTGAGTGAGTATGGTTTTACACCGCTTTTAGCAATATTCCAGCAATATCACGCGGGGGACACCAGAAATGGGCTTCACACATTGTACCTATGTCGGGAATCGAACCCGGGTCTTCGGCGTGACGAGCGAACGCTTTAACCACAAGGCTACCAGACCGCCCCCTTCTCTTATAGGAAGGGCTCAACAATATTTTTTAACCATTACACAGTTTTTTTAACACACAGCATGTCAAGAGCAAATAAATATATTGTCAAGCAGCTCCGAGATCGATGTTGTTTCCCGCCGTTATGGCTGGGATATTGTATAAAACAATACATGACATTCACATTAACTAAACCCTGTGGTCAATGAAAAGACAAAATACTTATCAAAAGAAACTGTGTTTTCACGGATATGATATTTTTTAAATGAAAAAAAAATATGTTTCAAACTTTTTATTGTCATTTTTTATTGATATAATGATAATTTATATCATGGACCACACCTGGGCTTGTAATTTAACGCTTGCCGTAACGGAAAAAACACGACAAGCACCACTACGTGTTTTAACGATGGCGGACCGGGAAATAAGGTACTAAGCGACGTGAAACAGAACTCAATTACTCAAACATAATTAAGTCCTGCTGTGAAATAGTATAACACGTACCAGAAGTATTAATACATTATTCATAATCATACTTCGCAGCAGTTTTCATTTGCATAAATAAGGATGAAATAACATACTTGAAATGAATTGATCAATTTTTTTCGCACGTCGTGATTAATTTGGTATCTGGTTATTCATGAAGTACTATATCTGTAATCAGAACTCACGTTTTTTTCCCCTACATAAGATACTGTTATCGGAAGATCTGTGTTATCCTGACTGACGTCCTCGAGGCGTGGTGTCACAGTCAGTAGTGTTATTTAGTGGGCTAAAACATGCTGCAGTTACTGTTGCCACGCGTGTCAGTATTAGATATTGATGAGTGCGGCGTTAACAACTAACTGACACCATTAGATAAACTGAGAACTTCTAAATAGCCGTCACAAATGGGTAGAAGAACATGACCATCTACATCTTTGGAGACCCGTGAAGATCCGGGGTAGAATAGGTCTTCAGCAACCCATGCTTGCCGTAAAAGGCGACTATGCATGTCGTTAAAGGCCAGTAACGGGATTGGGTGGTCAGGCTCGCTGACTTGATTGATGCATGTCATCGTATCCCAATTGCTTTGAAGATGTTCATGATGTCAATCACTGGATTGTCTAGGTCAGATTCGATTATTTACTGACCGCCGTCATATAGCTGGAATATTGCTGAGTGAGTGTGGCATAAAACAACAAAGAAACAAACAAACAAAAACATCTTTGGAAGAACGTCTCATCCTTGAAGATGAAGAACACTATTTCACGCTTGGAGTAAATGTTCAGATGTAAGGCACTCCCCATTTAATTCTCTTTCCTCAAAAAGTCATTATTTTGAAAGCCTTACCATCACAGAAACATTTAGATTATTTTTTTTAAAATAACAAACCAGGTAACATAGAAATAATTTGCTATCAGATATACAACTTCAAATAAATCTGCGTTTGAGTTGCGTTTAACGTTGCTTTGAACGCTATTTACATCACATCAGGCCGTGTCTTCTTGGTTAGGGAGGTGATGCAAATCTAAGACATTTATCTCTTTGGTGAAACAAGATTACAGATAAACCCAGAAACATAATTAGGGCAAATCTGGGATTCGAACCAACGATCACAGGTTTCGGGCACGCCTAAGGGACGCAACTCTGCACAGCGAATTGGGCGCCTTATACGACCAGGACACAACCGCATATATATGGTTCGGTTGGGTAGGTCAGTGGTTGAAGCGTTCACTAGTCTGGGTCGTGACCCGTGATCGAGAGCCGTCAATGTGCGAGGCCCGTCGTAAGTGAGTGAGTGAGTATGGTTTTACGCCGCTTTTAGCAATGTTCCAGCAATATCACGGCGGGGAACACCAGAAATGGGCTTCAACACATTGTACCCATGTCGGGAATCGAACCCGGGTCTTCGGCGTGACGAGCGAACGCTTTAACCACAAGGCTACCCGACCGCCCCCTTCTGGGATGAAGCTGGACATTTGCCTAATATATGATCACTCACATATCCGACGCAGCGGGACGTGGGCGAGGGTCAGTCCCCAAAGATGACTTACATTTCAGCCATGTATTTGCTCGAACTTAGTCCTTCATCGTTTATCTTGAAATTATCGTTCTTAAGATGTAAAATATTAAATATACAAATAGACACAGGCTAAAGGCAGACATACACTGGTCTTGGTGGAAACGTGAAGAAACGACACACCTAAAGACAAACGCACATGGTTATGCTAACAAAGCAAGCGTAAAGCCGGCACATGCCCACGCGCACACTGTTTATTAGTCTGTCATACAGACCCTGAAACAAATATATCCAATACAGCCCATGCAAGTCTATAATGTTTGGCAAGTCTAGATTACCGCAGTATCAGGAAAATTAAGAAAATCTCTGGGCTCCTTTTTATTATATTTTATAACGATATTAAGACCTGTTTCTTTTCTGTAAAATATGTTCATTTCAGAGACTAACTGTTAGTCTAACGGTTAATGTAACTCGCGCAGACGCCGTGAACATAAGGGAGGAATGGACATGTGTTCGTGGGTGTTTTCCTGTACATTCCGCCCAATATCCCCCAGGAGAGCTAGATCTGGGGAACGTAGACGTGGGCTTATATATCTGGCTCCGTCCACCCCTTCCCTCCTCCCCTCCCCTAACACACACACACACACACACACAGACACACACACACACACACACAGACACACACACACACACACACACACACACACACACACACACACACACACACACACACACACGCACGCACGCACGCACACACACACACGCACGCACACACACACACACACACGCACACACACACACACACACGCACACACAGACACACACACACGCACACACAGACACACACACGCGCACGCACGCACGCACGCACGCACACACACAGACGCACGCACACACAGACACACACACACGCACGCACGCACGCACGCACGCACACACACAGACACACAGACACACGCACGCACGCACGCACGCACGCACGCACGCACACACACACACAGACACACACAGAGAGACACACACACACACACACACACACTCCCACGTTACGGCGTTTGTAGGTCAGGGTTAGCTACCGTGTATTGACCTACAAAATACCATTATTCATAACCTGCAATGATTTCAGCAAGATGTCGCCCGTGACCTTGACTATAGCTACTCACCCAATTAACAGTAATGTCGTGCAAGGACACCGGTGTTTATAGTGTAACTTCCCTGCAAGTCTGGGTAGCGTGCTGAGACATGCGAGGCGATTGCCCCTCATTGTGCTGCAGAAGTGGGTTAATGGACGTTCGAGAACTGTTTTACCCTTCTCGTCCAAAATACCCTTCCATAGTTTCTGAACTGTTATTGGCTCGTGGCCCAAGGCGCCTTTGGCGTGTCAGAAACCTACCATCGTGGGTTCGAATCCCAGACTCGCCCAGACCCAGCTCCTAGTTTAGGTTTGCAAGCACTTGTCCCGTGTTCTTGGCTTTCGGGGAAGTGGTAACCGCGACATGCCCATTAGACTTGCACAAGTCTCTAAGGCAATAATTAATTGTTTAAATCATAAGTTCTAGATTATGTCAATAATACGAACAAGTTGTCCCTCCAAGAGACTGTGCACCTCAGAACTGTCCATATATCTAGACTTGCCTATAAGGAGGATAGACCTACCACACATCCATGGACTTTTCTTTAGAATACAGCCTTGGAGCAAGTCTACATACCCATTACTCTGTGCACCACTCCTAGATGAAGTGGTGAGGTGGGGTGTGGTGAGGTGAGGTGAGGTGAGGTGTGGTGTGGTGAAATGGGGTTTAACGTCGCGTCCAAGATTATTTAACTTATATAGTGACATGCTTGCACGTGTGTGTGTGTGGCTGCTTTCACTAGTCCGGACTGATGCCGATTCATAGTGCGAGCCCACTGAGATACCTTGCCGCAGTTTAACAGGAATACCCCACTCAGACACAGTATACTGACTCCGAGCCGACAAGTCCTTGTTTTAGCCCCTTAATGCCGAGCACCAGGCAGAGTAACAACAAGTACCATCTTTTTAAAGTCTTTTGGTATGACGCGGCCCGGGATCGAACCCCAGACATTCCGCGCTCCGGGCGGACGCTCCACCACTAGACCACGGTGCTAGGCGGTCCCACGTATAAAGTAAGTGAAATACTGTTCACTCACCCGCGCGTGGAACACAAAAATGGGCATTAGTATAAGACGCGGTATCTGTGCGTGCGTGCGTGCGCATTTGTTTAGCAAGTCTATACCGGATCACGTCTACATCCAAAGTGTCCAAGTTGTTCCTTGACTCATTGTGAATTAAACGAAAATATTACATTAATCTTGATAAATATGAAATATGACCTGTACTTTATTATTAGAATGTATGAATACGAATGGGTATTTTCTCAATCATGAGGCAGGACTCACACCATTGGCCAGATAACATCTCGCTGATAATCATTAAAATGTTTCCTTCCCGTTAACATGATAACTATGGCGGATATGACTCATATATTTACGGGGAATTTGGGGGGGGGGGGGGGGGGGGGGGGGGGGTTGTAGATAGAGTATACATGGCCCTCCTCATTTACGTCACTATCCAAATATTTATCCATTTCTATTAAGCCCCTTCTTAGCCTCTCTCACAAATACTGTTAAAATTTGAACAATAAGTGATCCCCACCTCGAACCCCTGTGAGTGAGTGAGTTAAAATTAACGTCGGCATCATTACCAACCCCTGTGAACATCTGGCTTAATTGTTCGTCAGAATTTGTTTGTTTGTTTATTTGTTTGTTGTTTAACGCAACACTCAGCAATAGCCCAGCTATATGACGGCGGTCTGTACATAATCGAGTCTGGACCAGACAATCCAGTGGTTGACATCATGAGCATCGATCCATGCAGTTGGGATTCGATGACATGCATCAACCTGACCACCCGATCCCGTTAGTCGCCTTTAACGATAAGCATAGTCGCCTTTTACGGCAAGCATGGGTTGCTGAAGACCTGTTCTACCCTGGATCTTTACGGGTCTGTTCTTCAGCAACCCATGCTTGTCGTAAGAGGCAACTAACGGGACCGGGTGGTCAGGTACGCTAAGTCATCGTATCCCTCCTGCGGAGATTGATGCTCATGATGTCAATGACTGGACTGTCACCGTTAAACAACAAACAAACAAACAAACAAACACACAAACCCCAAGCATCCTGGTGGGTATGCTAAATCGCACTTAATAAACCGCAAAATACCACATGGTGTAACACTATCGCAAGTATGACTCACCTAAAATTACTTAATTTCATTTACGTCAATAGGAAACGTGGAACAAACGTATGTCTTCAAGGTGAAATGGATACACACGAAGTTTGAACGCACCCATGTCTATCACCAGGTCATTGTCACTAACAGTCGCGCTGACATTATATACCACGCAGGGGTTACGCGGTACTACTTTGGACTGATACTTGTTTTGGAATCTACCATATGCTAGCCATTATTGGGGCATATTGCCATCCGGCCCCAGATGTGTATTGTAAGAATGTTACTCCACATAAGCGAAAAGGTCGCTGATGTTTGATGCAATCGCGTGTAAAGTCGTGGAAGAGACGTAAATGTCTTCAGTTTAACGAAATGGCGGAACATTAAATCTGCCCACGTAATTTGGTGAAATTCCTCACTTTTGATCCATTGTGTGAACAATCGGTTTTAGTTCAAAGTAAATCACGTGCTTACTATTTCAATTAGAATTGAAGCTTGTGATATCAATCACTACATTGTCTTGTCCAGATTCGGCTATTTGCAGACCGCCATCATATTGCTGGAATAGAAGTGTTTATTTTCCTGCTAATATTTTGAAGTTCTTTCTTTTTATCACTGTCGGATCCAGAGTGAGTGAGTGGGTATGGTTTTACGCCACTTTTAGCAATATTCCAGAATTATCACGGCGGGGGACACCAGAAATGGGCTTCACACATTGTACCCATGTTGGGAATCGAACCCGGGTCTTCGGCGTGACGAGCGAACGCTTACCCACAATGCTACCCGACCGCCCCGTCGGATCCAGAAAGGATGTGTGGGTGGTTTGTGGGGTGCGGACACCTTATTTGTCAGCCCTGCTATGTATATTGTTAACGTCATGACTTGAGAAGTTTGCACTCTTGTTTAAAATCCCCGATCCGCCTTTCCATAAATAGTGACTGCTGTTTTCCAACAACAAAATATGGATAGCTGTCTCTCTAACATAATGACAACAAAAAACATCAAACTAAGTATTGTAGACTGTTCTATTCTTTTCTTACATCAAGGCAATTTTATCCATTTAGGGAGCAACCTTAATAAGCCCCTATTTACTGAAAAGATATTACATATGCCTCGCAAATTAATGTATCCTTTTCAATATTAAAATGTCCAAAGAATACAAATTATTTTTTTTATATTTTAGTAAAAAAAAATTGATCACCTGTTTATTTGGGGAAAAAATAAATGAGCCGAACATTTTTAAAAATAATTCCAAATCAAAATTCCCCTCCCCAATCAAAATGGTTGCTCCCTTAGTAAAGTTGACAGCAGTTATTCAAATACAGAATAATAATTAAACATGTCTGCAATCCAAATAGGCTTGGTTTTTACACCCGCCTTGATACAACTGCGCTATTGGGGCGGTCCGCTCCAGACACATATGCCGACAATCTGATCACTGCATTAAGGGAGGAATGCGCATTCTTCAGAAACCAAGGCAGACAACATCGGGCGATTGAAGGGTGAACTTTCGAAGGCGAGTCGCGGTCGTGTAACGATATTGCCCGTTCCGCGCCAGATGTTCCGTCATACCACCGCCCCACTGACCTAATTACCAGGGTCGCCTGACATTCCATCGTCTGTGCGGCAGCCTGTTTATTTCCCGCCCAAATCAGGACCCCGATGGTGTTTCGTCTGCCCCACGAGACAGGCACGTGGCGAATGAAGTTTCGCTCTGTCACATGGTTAATTGATGGATGGTTGTTGTCTTTTCAGTCCCAAATTTAATTACAACACAAGGGTAGTCATTGCATAAGGAATATTCACCCATTTAGTATTCTTTTGAAAAATACCGTGAATACTCTTCATTATCTGTTCATGTTTGTGTGAAACGTTTGTTTGTTTGTTGGTCTGTTTGTTGTTTATCGCCTCACTCAGCAATTTTCCAGCTATATGACGGAGGTCTGTAAATAATCGAGTCTGGACCAGACAATCCAGTGATTGACACCATGAGGACACCATGACACTATGACATCCACGTAATTGAGACACGATGACATGCATCAACCATGCCTCGTACAACAATCATAGTCGCCTCTTACGGCAAGCATTGGTTGCTGAAGACCAATTCTCTACCCGGATCTTCACGGGTCTTGTATGAAAAGATGTTCTGTATGTAAGTATGTATGATTTGGATTTCCTGTTCGTCTTTTTTGTTTGAGGTCGCCCTCAGCAATAGTCCATAGTGTAGAGGTAGGTGGATGGTGTGTGTGTGTAGAGATAGGTGGATGGTGTGTGTGTAGAGGTAGGTGGATGATGTGTGTGTAGAGGTAGGTGGATGGTGTGTGTATGTGTGTGTAGAGGTAGGTAGATGATGTGTTTGTTAAGAGGTAGGTGGTTGGTGTGTGTGTAGAGGTAGGTGGATGGTGTCTGTAGAGGTAGGTGGATGGTGTGTGTGTGTAGAGATAGGTGGATGGTGTGTGTGTAGAGGTAGGTGTATGATGTGTGTGTAGAGGTAGGTGGATGGTGTGTGTATGTGTGTGTAGAGGTAGGTGGATGGTGTGTGTGTAGAGGTAGGTGGATGGTGTGTGTGTAGAGGTAGGTGGGTGGTGTGTGTGTAGAGGTAGGTGGTTGGTGTGTGTGTGTGTGTGGAGGTAGGTGGATGATGTGTGTGTAGAGGTAGGTGGATGGTGTGTGTATGTGTGTGTAGAACTAGGTGGATGATGTGTGTGTGTAGAGGTAGGTAGATGGTGTGTGTGTAGAGGTAGAAGGATGGTGTGTGTGTGTGTGTGTAGAGGGAGGTGGATGATGTGTGTGTAGAGCTTGGTGGATGGTGTGTGTATGTGTGTGTAGAACTAGGTGGATGATGTGTGTGTGTAGAGGTAGGTAGATGGTGTGTGTGTAGAGGTAGAAGGATGGTGTGTGTGTAGAGGGAGGTGGATGATGTGTGTGTGTATAGGTAGGTAGATGTTGTGTGTGTAGAGGTAGAAGGATCGTGTGTGTGTAGAGGTAGAAGGATCGTGTGTGTGTAGAGGTAGGTGGATGGTGTGTGTATGTGTGTGTAGAGGTAGGCGGATGATGTGTGTGTAGAGGTAGAAGGATGGTGTGTGTGTAGAGGTAGGTGGATGGTGTGTGTGTAGAGGTAGGGGTTGATGGTGTGTGTGTATGTGTGTGTAGAGGGAGGTGGATGATGTGTGTGTGTAGAGGTAGGTAGATGTTGTGTGTGTAGAGGTAGAAGGATCGTGTGTGTGTAGAGGTAGGTGGATGGTGTGTGTATGTGTGTGTAGAGGTAGGCGGATGATGTGTGTGTAGAGGTAGAAGGATGGTGTGGGTGTAGAGGTAGAAGGATGGTGTCTGTGTAGAGGTAGGTGGATGGTGTGTGTATGTGTGTGTAGAGGTAGGTGGATGGTTTGTGTGTAGAGGTAGGTGGATGGTGTGTGTATGTGTGTGTAGAGGTAGGTGGATGGTGTGTGTGTAGAGGTAGAAGGGTGGTGTGTGTGTAGAGGTAGAAGGATGGTGTGTGTGTAGAGGTAGAAGGATGGTGTCTGTGTAGAGGTAGGCGGATGATGTGTGTGTAGAGGTAGAAGGATGGTGTGGGTGTAGAGGTAAAAGGATGGTGTCTGTGTAGAGGTAGGTGGATGGTGTGTGTATGTGTGTGTAGAGGTAGGTGGATGGTGTGTGTGTAGAGGTAGAAGGGTGGTGTGTGTGTAGAGGTAGGTGGATGGTGTGTGTATGTGTGTGTGGAGGTAGGTGGATGGTGTGTGTGTGTAGAGGTAGGTGGATGGTGTGTGTATGTGTGTGTAGAGGTAGGTGGATGGTGTGTGTGTGTAGAGGTAGGTGGATGGTGTGTGTGTGTAGAGGTAGGTGGATGGTGTGTGTGTGTAGAGGTAGGTGGATGGTGTGTGTATGTGTGTGTAGAGGTAGGTGGATGGTGTGTGTATGTGTGTGTAGAGGTAGGTGGATGGTGTGTGTGTGTATGTGTGTGTGTAGGTGAGTTATGGTGTGTATGGATGGAGGGAGGGGGTGACTTATGGTGTGTATGGGTTGAGGGAGGAGGTGAGTTATGGTGTGTATGGGTGGAGGGAGGGGGCGAGTAATGGTGTGTATGGGTTGGGGGGGGGGGGGGCAAGTTTTGGTGTGTATGGGTGGAGGGAGGGGGTGACATATGGTGTGTATGGGTTGAGGGAGGAGGTGAGTTATGGTGTGTATGGGTTGAGGGAGGAGGTGAGTTATGGTGTGTATGGGTGGAGGGAGGGGGTGAGTTATGATGTGTATGGGTTGAGGGAGGGGGCGAGTAATGGTGTGTATGGGTTGGGGGGGGGGGGGCAAGTTTTGGTGTGTATGGGTGGAGGGAGGGGGTGACTTATGGTTCGTATGGGTTGAGGGAGGAGGTGAGTTATGGTGTGTATGGGTGGAGGGAGGGGGTGAGTTATGATGTGTATGGGTGGAGGGAGGGGGCGAGTAATGGTGTGTATGGGTTGGGGGGGGGGGGGGGGGGCAAGTTTTGTTGTGTATGGGTGGAGGGAGGGGTCGAGTTATGGTATGTATGGGTGGAGGGAGGGGGCGAGTAATGGTGTGTATGGGTGGAGGGAGGGGGCGAGTAAAGTTGTGTATGGGTGGAGGAAGGAGATGAGGTTTGGCGTTTGGCGTCTATGGGTTGAGGGAGGAAGGAGATGAGGTTTGGCGTCTATGGGTTGAGGGAGGGAGGGTATGATGTGATGTGTACATGCATGAGATAGAGACAGGTGAGTGAGTTAGGTTTCACAGCATCCCAGCATATAAGGGAACAATAATCCCGAAAATGCTATAAGAACAATTGTCTTCAACCTTAAAAATGATATAAATTGTTCACTGGAGATGCCAGATGTTGTTCATGAAAATAATAGCCCCATAAAAATTATCTGGCTCTTGTTTTCAATTTTCTCTGGATAAGTATTTGAGAACTGATTGAAAAAATATTATGTTTCTAAATGTTCTGTAAGTATTGCTCAATCTCCCAGAATATGAAACGGTCGGTTCCTCCCAGTGAGAAACACAACCCGCCCACAGGGCGCTACTCTGCACGTGTCTGTGCCAACAATAGAGATCGTTTCTAATAAAAAAATAACCTGATATAGTTTGGCTTTTTTCAGATTGATATAAAAATAACTGCCGAATGAAAATAGAATGATCCTTATTGGGGGCGAAATATATTTTCTGATGATGAAAGCTTAACCATCAAAAATAGTAACCATCCTCCGAGGAGTCACACTTTCCTTCAAGAAGTATTTTTTACCGAAATCATGAAATTCAACGTCTAAAAATATAGCTTTGTCAAACGTCTATAAAATACATACTTAAACCATTACTCTAAGTTGTTTGTTTGTTTGTTGTTTAACGCCGCACTCTGCTATATTCCAGCTGTATGACGGCGGTCTGTAAATAATCTAATCTAGACTTTGTCCATCCAGTGATTGACATCATAAGCATCGATCCACGCAAATGGATACAACCAAATTGCATCAACCAATTCAGCGAGCCTGACCACCCGATCCCGTTAGTCGCCTCTTACAACAAGCAAAGACGCCTGTTACGACAAGCATGGGTTGCTGAAGACCTAGTTGACCCGGAATCTCCACGGGTCTTTTATGAAAAGATGTTCTGTATGTAAGTATGTATGGTTTTGTTTCCATGAGTCAAAAGCTTATGGCACAAGCTTACTTAAATCAGAGACCATATACATATCTCTATGAACATAATTTCCACTTTTACAGAAGCAGTAAAGCATTACGTATTCGCATACTTATGAGCATGAATTCTGTAACACGGCAAATAGATTGAGCATTCGATTGAAAGGGTATGTGTTCTGGCCGATCTTGGAGGCATGCTCATAGTAACAAGAATCTGCAGCAAATACCCACTCGTCTCCCTCCGCACTCTTATACTTCACCCCGAACGAAACATGATATTGAGACTCACTGTAAAAGAGAAGGGTTTGGGCCCACTTGTGTATTTTGTTTCAAGAAAGTGCAACATCTATCTGTATATCATTAAACACAATAACCCCCGAGGTGACACAAACGTGTCTCTCAAAGTCGCATGTGCCGTGCTAACCTTGACCTTGATATTCTCTGAAACAACGTGGGCACAGTGAAATGCTAGGCGGCTAAAAAGTCAGACACGTGCCAGCAATAATCGATATTGGAAATTTTCTTGATAAAATCTTGTTCAGGGCGCTGTTTTGTGACAGTGCATCAAGCACCATGTATAGAAAATCATTAGAATTGTCGGGCGACCGTTATGACATTGAACTACTGTTATTTCCGACAGGTGCTCGATCTTAAATAGGGCAATGACGAATGTAGGTAGATAAACAGATTCTGCATGATTGAAATAAGATGTAAATCACACAGTGAAATTTGAAATCTTGAATCTGTCACTGGAGCCACAATCAACATGATACGTTAGAGTACGTTTGGGTACATTTTTGTATTTCAAACATGTAGTTCAAACTAGGAAGGATTGGACATATTCTTCAGCTGTTAATATTAATTCCATACAAATCGAAACTGTTGATACGTCAAAACATTTCTTTGAGACAGGACAACGGCGTGATATTTGTTCCACACAAATCCAGAACTTGATTTGGAGACACAATGAATCCGCCGCCGATTTCTGTCGCATTTGTCACACAGGGTAAATATTAGAAAAGAAATTGAAATGAGACACAAGTGCCTCCAAAACACAAGTACCTCCAATGCACACGTACCTCCAAGACACAAGTCCCTCTAAGAAACAAGTACCTCCAAGACACAAGTACCTGCAATGCACACGTACCTCTAAGACACAAGTACCTCTATGACACAAGTACCTTCAAGACACAAGTACCTCCAAGACACAAGAACCTTCAAGACACAAGTACCTCCAAGACACCAGTACCTCCATGACACAAGTACCTCCATGACACAAGTACCTCCAAGATACAAGTACCCCCCAAGGCACAAGTACCCCCAAGACACAAGAACCTTCAAGAAACAAGGACCCTCCAAGACACCAGTGCCTCTAAGATACAAGTACCTCCATGACACAAGTACCTCCAAGGCACAAGTACCTCCAAGACACAAATACCTCCAAGATACAAGTACCTCCATGGCACAAGTACCTCCAAGACACAAGTACCTCCAAGACACAAGTACCTCCAAGACACAAGTCCCCTCAACACACAAGAACCTCCAAGACACAAGTACCTCCAAGACACAAGTCCCCTCAACACACAAGTATATCCAAGGCACACGTACCTTTAAGACAAAAGTACCTCCAAGACACCAGTGCCCCAAAAATACAAGTACCTCCATGACACAAGTACCTCCAAGATACAAGTACCCCCAAAGACACAAGTACCCCCCAAGACACAAGTACCCCCAAGACACAAGAACCTTCAAGAAACAAGGACCCTCCAAGACACCAGTGCCTCTAAGATACAAGTACCTCCATGACACAAGTACCTCCAAGACACAAGTACCTCCAAGACACAAGTACCTCCAAGACACAAGTACCTCCATGACACAAGTACCTCCAAGACACAAGTACCTCCAAGACACAAGTACCTCCAAGACACAAGTCCCCTCAACACACAAGTATATCCAAGGCACACGTACCTTTAAGACAAAGGTACCTCCAAGACACCAGTGCCCCAAAAATACAAGTACCTCCATGACACAAGTACCTCCAAGATACAAGTACCCCCCAAGACACAAGTACCTCCAAGATACAAGTACCCCTCAAGACACAAGTACCCCCCAAGACACAAGTACCCCCAAGACACAACTACCTTCAAGAAACAAGGACCCTCCAAGACACCAGTGCCTCTAAGATACAAGTACCTCCATGACACAGGTACCTCCATGGCACAAGTACCTCCAAGACACAAGTGCCTCCAAGATACAAAAACCTCCAAGACGCAAGTACCTCGAGGACACAAGGACCCTCCAAGACACACTACCACTAGGCAACTACCTCTAAGTGATTGACATCATGAGCATCGATCTACGCAAATGGGATACGTTGACGGGTATCAACTAAGTCAGCGAGCCTGACCACCCAATCTCGGTAGTCGCCTCTTACAAGCATGGTCGCCTTTTACGGCAAGCATGGGTTGCCGAAGCAATTCAGTAAGGGTTGGGCAGAATGGAAAATAATATGGTTCCGGAACTGTGAGACAGGCTAGTTGACTCTCAACAATTGTGAAAACAAGTTTAAACTACTAAGTTTTCAATCTGTACGTATAAGAGGATAGAGGTACCCATATAAGACGATTGATTTATCCAACGCCAACTTAAGGAACTCCACTCCACTCCTTGACGTCACTATACGTAGTAACCATAGAAACAGTTACATACCTACCTTTAGAGTTTCAGGGGCCCGTTCCACAAAGTGATTTTAGCGCTACGACTATCGTAAGCCTAAGTTAAAGTATGGGAGTTAAGATCGTCTTAGTGCTGCGGTCGCTTTTGGAACAGAGCCCAGGACAAATGGTGACAAATGAGTCAGTGAGTGAGTGAGTATGGTTTTACGCCGCTTTTAGCAATATTCCAGCAATATCACGGCGGGGGACACCACAAATGGGCTTCACACATTGTACCCAGGTGACAAATAAACACAAATGACATCTAATCTAAACTGATAATGCAATCCTCATTGTGGGATAAGGCATTTAGTAGGCAAGAGGTAGGCATACCTATGGGCACCCCCCCCCCCCCCCCCCCCCCCAACTTTTCAACTTTTCAAGTACAACCGAACATGCCCTTTTTACCAAGTTATATGACGGCGGTCTGTAAATAATTGAGTCTGGACCAGACAACCCAGTGATTGACATCATGAGACCACGGTGACTGAAGAGTGAGTGATTTGGTATGGTTTTACGCCGCTTTCAGCAAATTTCCAGCAACGTCAAACAGGGGACACCAGAAATGAGCTTCACACAATGTATCCATTTGGGGAATTGAACCCGGAACTTCAGCGTGACGAGCGAACGCTTTAACCACTATGCTTCCCAACCGTTTCAGTGACTGAAAAACATAAATGTACGTGGGCATGTGGATTCATAGTTCAATCGGGGCGTTATGTAGCCAAGTTCGCTTGTCACACAGACCGAATTCGATCCCCGTAATGGGTACAATGTGTGAAACCCATTTCTGGTGTCCTCCGCCGTGATATTGCTGGAATATCGCTAAACGCGGCGTAAAACAATACTCACTCGCACATGGTTCAATTTCTTAACTGTCGAGCAAACGAAACTAGACACCAATGTTTGTTTGATTGTTTGTTTTTTTTGTTTTTGTTTTTCATCAAATCTAATTTTCATATGTATGCTTCTTTTTCCCCTGCAGCTAGGATGCGATCAGTTACAGACAGACTGCGGCATCAGCTGAGACAGCCATCATCTTCTAGGAATGCATCGCTACGTGATCGATTTGAATTCTGTACGGGTTACTGTATCTACTGAACAAGGAGGTCCTTTGGTTCAAATGACAGTATTATATAATGTAATAGAGCTTCTGCCAGGAGAGCGGATGGTCGGGGGTTCGATCCCTGGCCGCATCATACCAAAAAATGTTGGAAAGATGACGCTTGGTGTTTGTTGCTAACCTGCCTGGCGCTCGACATTAAGGGGCTAAAACAAGGACATGTCGGTTTGGAGTCAGTATAATGTGTCTGAGTGAGGTATTCCTGTTAAATTGTGGTATCTCAGTGGACTAGCACTATAAAATCGGCATAAGTCCGGAATAGTACAAGCAGCCACACACACACACACACACACACACACACACACACACACACACACACGTCGCTATATAAGTGCAATAATCTTGAGAGACGTTAGCAACCGTTTCACCACACCTCCACACCGCGATTCTTTTGACAGGACTTAATGCAGACAAATAAAACATAGCCCGACACAGCGTAATCCAAACCAGTGGTTAATAAGGAGCGTCAAATCACGCCGTTGGTTCACAAAGAAAACCCCAAGAATAACGTCTCATTCATTCCGTATACCTTATTTAATTTCTACCAACATACATTAAATATGATTTTGCAATTTAATATTCCTGTCGACCAACGACCCTATGGTTTTGTATATACACTGCCGGGCAAAAGAAAGTATATACCCATGTTTGATGGTGGCTAAAAATGAAACAAACAAGAAATGGTTATTCGATGATGATGTGTTTGATAAGGGTATCATAGTTGTGTTTTGGACGTTTGATAACGTTTGTAATGTTTTGATCAAGTCCACTTATCAAGTGTTTGCTTTCTTGTTTACATGTTTATATCGAGAGAAAACACACGTATATGTTTACTGATGTCGATAGGACTTGCTATGACTTGGTTTAAGGATAAACAAAATTGCGAACAGTTTTTTTAAAAGCTGGAGCTTAAATGAATAAAATCGAAATAAATAATCCAATAAAAAATGGACTGTAACATATGGATCTTCATTATATAACTTATCTATATGGAAGAAAGTTAAAAATATTCTATTTAAAAATTCATATTTAATTTGTGAAATTTAAAATGTAAATAATAGCATAAACAAAATTGTCTTTGAAGTTCCATGTAATTTGCATCCGTCTCTAGGCAATCATCATTAAAGTCGGGGATGTGGGTATACACGTATAAATAGATTTCCTTATTAGGAAACAGAAGACTGGGGTCGTCTTGTTGTAGGGATATCAGATTAATTGCTTCCATTATTCATTTCCAGAAAGAGTATAGTTCCTCCATTGCCAATTTAATCTCAACAATTGTCCACTGTCTTGGCGCGTGAGTAGACAGTAGACGGTAATTGGAGACGTTATATACTTCCTGGCTCACAACGTGGCCGTTTGTTAACTAAATAACAAGAGTATTGTACTAATAGCGTACATTGGTCCCTCAGTAATAGTGTGTTGAATGGTGTTATTTCTCTCACTAGGTAGAGCAGACTCTCGTTCGGGTGTACTTCAGTTGGAATCGTCTTGAATTTGTCATTTTGATCCCAAGTTGGAAACAGAAACAAGTAATTGGTCGCAGGCCAAGGTGAGGTGAAATGGGGTTTAACGTCGCGTCCAAGATTATTGCACTTATATAGCGACGTGCATGCACGTGTATGTGTGTGTGTGTGTGTGGCTGCTTGTACTAGTCCGGACTGGTGGCGATTTATAGTGCTAGCACACTGAGATACCATGCCGCAGTTTAACATGAATACCCCACTCAGACACAGTATACTGACTCCGAACAGACCAGTCCTTGTTTTAGCCCCTTATTCCAAGCGCCAGACAGGGTAGCAACAAGTACCATCTTTTAACGTCTTTTGGTATGACGCGGCTGGGGATCGAACCCCGGACCTTCCACTCTCCGGGTGGACGCTCTACCATTAGACCACGGAGGCGGTCCCTAGAGGTGAGGTGAAATGGGGTTTACGTTCGCGTTGAAGACGATTGTGCTTCATAGCGACGTGCATGTATATTGGTGTGTATGTGTGCGTGCGTGCGTGCGTGCGTGCGTGCGTGTGTGGGTGCTCGTTGGTTTCACAAAAGTGGTATTGTCTACAACCTGCATAATTTCGGACTAACCTATACACATCAACACATCAAGCTGACGCACTGTTATAACTAGGTTCAGTTCGGTTTTATTACGAAACAGGTTCACGAAAAACGGAAATACTTCTTTGAAACGATATTAAATTAATTTAGATTTGCTCCGTTTTTCCAGCAACACTTGTTTCTTGCTTTATTTGGGTGGTGGGATAGCTTAGTGGTTAAAGCGTTCGCTCGTCACGCGGAAGGTTCGATTCCCTGCGCATGTGTACAATGTGTGAAGTCCATGTTGGGTGTCCCCCATTGTGATATTGCTGGAATATTCCTAAAAGCGGCGTAAAACTATTCTCACTCACTCTTTATGCTTTACCACTGTTTTGTTATTCCGGAACGAGCCATCATGGAGACTCGCGTAGTCATGACAAAATATTAAATACATATTTACATATATTCGTACTGTGTAAAGATTCGAAATAAGTGATCATCCGAACTCCTTCGCATGAAGTTCCGGTTAATGGTTTTAACGAAGATATCCCAAATAATTATCTTTTCCTTCCTATATCCATATAGTTAAGTCTTAGGTAAGTCATCGCGTTGCGATTCCGGGTTAAAATAGGTTAGTTTGTTGTATACCGACGGCTGGTGGGGCAGCCTAGTGGTTAAAGCGTTCGCTCATCACGCCGAAGACCCGGGTTCGATTCCCCACATGGGTACTAACGGGATCGGGTGGTCATTAATTTAAACTTGTTTTCACAATTGTTGAGAGTCAACTAGCCTGTCTCACAGTCCCTGAACCATATTATTTTACATTTTGCCCACCGTCACTGAAATGCTTCAGCAACCCATGCTTGCCATAATAGGCCAAAAGAAACGTTACCAACATTAACTGATTTGCCACTTTGAAACAAAGATGCCAACCTGTTCAAAAACAGTAAAGAACACATCTCACGAATACAGCCTTCATGTTCTCTGTCGTTCTTTGCACGTGCTTTGTGGATTTTGGGAGATATTGTTTTCCAGCAATTTTTTAAAACATTCTTTCCCAAATTATCGTGCAATTTCCGGGTATAAATTACGCACGGATCTGTTCCCTATCATTGGTTGCGATTATTGACACTAACGAACATGCCAAGACTGACCGCTGTCCAGAATGAGAGAGCCATAGGAATGCTGCAGTTTGGAGCGACACAGAGAGAGGTTGCCATTAACATGAACTGCTCCAAGATGACCATTACCAGACTGGTCGCACGTCTCCGACAGACTGGCAGAACCGCAGACGAACCGCGGAGTGGCAGACCAAAGGTCACGACCCCGCAGGATGACCGCTTTTTACGGGTACTTCGTCTGAGGAACAGATTTCTTACTGTGACGTCATCAGCTGCCAACAGCTTAGGACCTCCGGTCAGCAGACAAACAGTGACCAGACGACTACGACGTTATGGTCTTCGGGTTTATCGCCCTTTCAAGGGCATGACCTTGACCCGTCAACATCGACGTGCCAGATTGACGTGGTGCAGGCAAACTCAGCGATGGCAACAAAGGGAATGGCGGCGAGTGCTGTTTAGTGACGAGAGCAGGTTCCAACTCTTCAAACCTGATGGGCGGACGCGAGTTTATCGACGACGTGGTGTGTCCAGGAGGTGGAACCTTACGGGGGCGGAAATGTGATGGTCTGGGGCGGCATTTGCGGGGACGAGAAGACGGAACTTGTCAGCATCGAAGGCAATCTGACAGCACAACGCTTCATTGACAATATCTTACGGCCAGCTGTTCTTCCTTTCATCCAGCGTCAACAACGGACGGTGTTCCAACAAGATAACGCCACACCCCATAAAGCCCGTATTACTAGAGACTTCATCAACGCCAACAACGTGACTGTCCTGCCGTGGCCAGCTCGATCACCAGATCTGTCACCCATAGAACATCTCTGGGACAAGCTGGGGCGTCGTCTTCGGAAACGTCAACATCCTCCCTTCACGAGACAAGCGTTGATCGTTGCCCTCCGTGAGGAATGGAATCGGATACCTGCAATCGATGTGAGGACGCTTGTCTACTCAGTTCGACGCCGCATTCGAGGATGCATTGCCGCTCATGGAGGTCATATCCCGTATTGAACGGTCTGGGCCGTCGTCACCTTAAAGTTGTAACCAATGTTGTTGATCGAATACTGGACGAATGACCCCTTGTCAAGAAATGTCCCTGTTGGAGGTCAAGGACTTTGTTGTTGAATTAGTAAATTCGCATTTTACTGTTCTGAATGATGAATTTCTACAATACAATTGTTATTGCTGCTTCAAATTGTGTTGGTCATATTTTATCCTAGAAATATCGTTGGTAACGTTTCTTTTGGCCGTCAGTTTATTTCAATATCGAAAAAGTAATACATGTAGTTACAAAAATCACGGTTTTTCAGTGTTATAGAATAATGGATTAGCTAACATTCTGGGGAATTACGAATTATCCGCCCCAAAGTGACGTCATGATCAATGGATGACGTCACTTCGCTAATGTCTCAAACGTTAATAGCTGACAGTTACGAAATAGGATATCTGTAGTTTCTTACCAAATACCATGTATACCAAATCGCGTGATATGACAATGCTGATACTATAATGAGTGGGAAGACAACAAAAAAGTCAACTTTGTAACGTCGCGAGATGAAATAAACATAGTATTTGACAAGATGAGAAACAGGTTATTCTTATTTTGCATTTTTTTACTGATCTTCACGATCTTACTCAGAAAAAGATAGTGTCAGACTGGAATAAAGTGTTATTTAACTCAAGAGGAATATCGATCTTATTTTTCAGGTTATTCATCATCTCATCACTAAATACAAAAAGTCAACTATGTTATTTTTTCGGGAGGCCGATTGTATGTACATGTTTTTGAGTTGGTTATTTAAAAACAACAATCTCATTATCATTTACCTCATTATTCTTTCTGTTCCTAAACATTTAAAGAAATCAATACTTGTCTCTGAGGCCAGGTTGTTTTTGTTTTTTTTAAAAACCCATTAGTTTCCGAATCCGCCGACTCCCAAAATTGAACCATTATAAATACATCAAATTAATGATTCCGCCGACCAGAATAAAGTACAATGTTGAAACAAACCTTTTTACTGTCGCTATCAATGTAAATAAATCATTTAAAATAACTAAAACCTGTAGGAATTTTTTCTTGAAAACACCCGCTCCCACTTTTCCCTTTCTTTCTTTCGTACCTACATTTTGAAGGAATTTTCTTTTGGAATATTTCCACCAACAAACCTGAATATTTGGGACAAAGAAAAAGAGAGAGAAAATCCTGACCTTATATAATTCACCTGAAGCCATTTTTGCGAGGGTTTAGGGTTTTCATCAGCAAGGTAAAACGTTATTTGCCACATACCATAAAATCCCAAGAAAAAAAAGATATTCCTCACCCTACCACATCCCAAAGAGGGCGAACATTCCTATAAACAAGTTATCATGTGGTTCTTGATTACTGTTATAATTGGAGACTTGAAGATGTCATATACAGGGAAATGTATACACGAACAATTCTTCATATTTCTCAATTTAGAAAATACGGCTTAGAGTAGTCCGTCACTGGTTACCTCCCTTGTATCATAAAACCCACATCATCGGTCGGTGTTGGGATGGTTATAACTCCGGTGGTATTTCCTTGCAAAACCTTTTTCGTCGTCTAGTGTAAGTCTGACACTGGCTTGACTTTAGAATATGTCAAGTTGAAATATTAGTCAAATGACAAATAAACACACCTATTGTTGATTATTGTCAATATAATGATTACAAAATATAGTTATCAGTGATCCAATTGTGAACAGGAATTTTCTTCTGTATACAGATCTATGCATCGTCTCGGTATGTTACACAAACGCCCTCACCGTTTTTTATTTATGATATTGAAATTTTTCATACGTTGGGTACACGTTACTGTATACGGACTCAGAAATAGTCAGGCATTCACCCAAATTGATGTTGTCCGCACCAATTCCGACGAAATAAGTCCCCAGCACCACCATAGCCACCTATAATCAAAATATATGTAAATAAGACGCGATTGTATTATCGATTGTATCTCTGGTAACATTTTAAATTTTATAAGCAGGGTGGTACGTACTGTCGTGATGTATAAATATATGAAATAAAGGGAAGTAACTCTTGAAACCTTGGCCCTCGCCTGTGTCATTCACGTCAGACAGTGCCATTTCAATGGCGCATTTGCAAATATGTATTCATCCTTTTAAACGATCTTATGATAAAACTGTTAGAAATAACATTATGTATGTTTATTTCGTTTTACTGACAAAAAAACATACATTAACATCCAATAGTAAATAATCCTTTGTTTAGTATGATTTAGAACAAATTCACTCTCGGAAGAGTTTTCTCCCTTTGACTGTGGCTTCGCCAGACTCGCCAGGTGTCGCCCTAACTGGTTCCCGTCGAGCGGCATACAGCCATAGAGGTCATTGACTGGGAGTTTGTGTTCTGTGTGGCCCCGATAGGTCATTGTTCGAGTTTACCACAAAGGGCATATTTTTTCAGATAAATTAATACAAAACACCACCATCATTTAATATTAAAGAAGTAAGTGTAACACACAGCTTCCTTTGTTCGATCAGGAAGCTGTGCCTATATTTAAACCTACTGGAATGTGTCTATTGATATTTTACTGGGTCATACAGACACTTTATATCACATACTTCATAGTAACTTGCTTTAAAATTGTGGTGACATTATCAGTGTATTAAAGTAACAAAATGTGGATATTCCTCGAAAATGACCAACATCTAGTCAGAAATTTCTCTCAGGCGAGATGGTAAATGGGTCATTTCCACACGTGTGTTTGTTTGACAATCCAAGGCCACTGACGTCACGAGCTATATATAGCAAGCTCCGCCCTTACTCTATGCTTTCCCAATGGCTGACAATTTCATTGACCCATATTTCGGGGTAAAAACACTGACGCATTTAATAAAACCAGACCACATGAAGTGAATTTCTTCACAGAATCTGAATCGTTGGTAAGGAATACAATCTCCTGTCTTCTTGTTTGCTGGTAACGGCGATTTCGTAGCGACACAGGGCAGAACTGACCCGCTTGAAGGAAGTAAAAAAGTCAAGGTCGAATCATTATACGTAACAGCGAGGAGGGCGATTGTACTTTGCATACATATTTCTACGCACGCCTTTCTGAGTACAGCGACGGGGGGACTCACAAGAGCTTTGTCTGTCGTCGGCTGAGCACGGTGTGTGGACGCGCTGGCAATAAGCTTATCACTGTGTTACCACTCTTGGACTTTGGGACACGGATCTACCGGACCATATTTCTATTGGTATGTTGAATTTGATTTTATTGGAATTATTTTTTTAATATTTTTCTGAAATTTGATTTGATATATTTTCGTTGATTCTTTGTCCTAGTTATGGATATATGACTCAACTTTGTATTTACATGTACGTGCCACACCCGGTCTTTGTGCGATTCTTGTAATTTCTTCTCCGTTTCTAGTTTATTCTTTTGTGGGTTTTTTCGAGTGAATTTTCACTTTCATATCGTACATTTTGTCTTCTTAAGAAATAAAGTTGAAATTGAATCTATCTTAATTTTTTAAGTCATCCTTGTCAGCCAAAGTTACAATATGAGTTTTTCATCTTTCTTTTTAAAATAATTAGAGTCCAATATTCAAAATTTCAAAAATTTCTAAATTTATATTTTTTTGTTTGTTTGAATATTATATCTTTATGTGACCTTTAAAAGTATGTACTTAAAAAAATATATTCAAATTCAGATGTGTAGTTATCAGGGACATGTGAAAAGTATTAAAATATGTAAAAATGTATTCAAACAAATTTCAGAACTGTTTAATGGTTTCATTATCACACACTCGAAAAGTACATTTCCATTAATTATTCCTGTCCAGCAACAAGTTAACAAAAGAGCAGGCGAATGTCGTTAAGCGTTAGGGCGAGTCGGAAACATGCACACACGAATGTCGTTGTTGATAGAGGTTGCCAGTCGATTCACACAGTCGTGACGTAATGTGTACTCTCGAGGCTCGTGCGCTTTCGGCCAGTCAGTCAGTGCGAGAGAGGTCGTCCGCTGCCGCTATATATAACCGCCTCTATCAACAACAACAAACAGTTGAAGCATTCCTTTCTCCAGAGCGGACCTACATTGCGAGCGCGCTCTGCCTCACTATAGAGATACAGCATACTGACTTCGGTGAATAGGAGATTCGTGGATACTTGTGCTTATAGGTATAACATTGCAACTGGTGTTAGCAATTATTTTTTATTCCTCATTTTGATTTTATTTAAATGTTTAATTTTTTTAACGTTTTAAAATTTGACATTTTTTTTTTATAACTTGATTTGAATTATACATTGGTATTAATTTTTTGTTTATTTTCAGATCTGATTTTAAAACCATGGAGGTTTTATACCAACCGGAGCCACTGTACCCCCACCAGACGTCGATGATTCATCACCAGGGGCACATGCAGAGATTGTACGTGTCTCCCAAAGACATATACACTTGCTACTCTTACGATGCGTCTCCTTCAAGAACCCCGACCCCCGAGCAGCCCGCGAAGTCCTACAGTCCCCCTGTCCCCACCCAGGGGAGGACACTTCAGTCTGTTCTCATGGGGGAGGTGCCAGCTGCTTATTCTCATCTCACAAGCCAAAGGTGCTCCTCAGCTAACGTAATGAGCGAAGGACAGCTCCAGACGGAGCCCATGGATCTATCCTGTAAGAGGAGTCCCATCCCTCACACGGACTATTCGTCTGATGATTCTCAAAGCAGTTCACAGGGTGAGTTTTCTCTGCTGAGGAACTTGTTGAGTGTTGGCAAATCTTCCCACGAACCAGTCTCCAGGAACTGTGAATCCCCATGTGACTATTATTCTCGTCAGCCTGTATCAGGGTCCACAAGAGTCACACTAGCAAAGAAAAACATGTTTCCCGTGTGTTCTAGGGTGTCTGACTGGCTCCTCAAAGTTGTCAACTTTGCCAAATCTATTCCCGAATTTCTCAACCTCTCCCACAATGACAAAGTTACACTCATTCTTAATTCCTGGAGTCGTCTGCTTCTTTTGTACATGGCTGAGAGCAACTTCCAGTTTGCCGTCACTCCCATCATCAACATGAACGACGTTGACCTCGCCGACAGTCCGGCATCGGATGAACCCACCATGAAAGCTGTTGAAGGAATTCAAACCTTCATCCGGAAGTGCCAACACATGACAGTTGAAGGAAAGGAATACGCTTTCCTCAGAATGCTTGTGCTGTTTAATGCAGGTAGGTTAACGCCTGGTTATTCCATCTGTTTAATTTCCTTGAAGTGTTTCAGAGAGGAAAGTTTATTTGAGGAACGTCTGTTCCTTCCTAGTAACAGTATGATATAAACGCACAGGATTACATTATGCAAGTGATCTAATCACAAGTTACCATTTCCTTGTAAGTTTAAGAACATTTTCATAAATTAGTATCGCTTAAGTAAATTCCATGTGAACAGACATAGAAAACGAGGGTGGGAAGGGGTTTTCCTGAAGTACTTAACGACAGATGTCCACGCGCTTTGGACAAAGCAACCCTTAGCCTAGTTAGGTGAAAGGCCAAAGCTGTTGACCGTTGACCGCATTAGCTGAGGTTTCCGCTGTGGTCAGTTGGGACGGACAAAGGCGGTAGGGTTCATTGGCCAGGTCTTGCCGCGGACTCAGATGACCGCAGCTCGTGCAAAGGTCACGCGCGAGGTGACCTCTCCGAAGCGGGAAGTGGGTTACGATTCGGTGTATCTCGGTCAGGCGCAAGCCTCGCCGTCTGCTGATGGTGGGGCTGATCGATCAAGGGGAAAGGAGAGCGGATCGCAGCACATTTGAGCTACGGTGGTCGCTAGGTGATCAATAGTCACTTGTTGGGATCTTAAATGTATTTTTGGCCTGGGTTATGGATTGGATAGTCAAGCCCGAACTCATTAATACCCGCGCAGTATTTTAAGGACAACGCGCTCAATAAAGAGACTATCAGCAGTAAATCTCCCGGAAAAGCAAATCCTGTTCGCAGGAATTTTCACTCAGTGAGATTAATAAGCCTATTATGTCGAATAAAAACCTCAGTATTTCCGTCTTTAAAGGCATTAAGCTCATGACCTAGATTGCCATCTCCGCAGTCTTCACTTCCGAGTAAACAAAGGAAGTTTGCTTGCCTGGATGTGTGTTGACTGGTTCTCTGCGGCCGGCTATTTTTGGCAACTCGGCACAGGGGTGTTGACCTACACGCGCTGCTCCAAAGCTTTGCTCGAACGTCTAGCAAGAGTAAATATCCTGGCAGCTTCAAAATTCAATCCAACGAAAGGGCTATATCACCGTTCCTCGCTAAGTTTCATTCGTCTTTTTGGTATTGCACTCGTTAAAATATAGATGATTCACATCTTCGAACCCAAACTGAACATCCCTCACGGAGACCTCCGTGGGAACGTGACTGATAGAACTTATTATTAGCCAGACTCTGTAAGGACGGGTTTTACGAGGAGAGTTAGTATCGGAGTACTATAGTCACGTTTACTAGGTCACGGATGAATTATGAATGAACCGCGTTTCACACACGAGATAGCATTGATTGTCGGATGGGCATCTATCGGCTAGATGCAAACGGTCCCGATGAACAGGAGGCGCATCTACGTTGCTAATAGTTTTGTCAGTTTTGTAGTTCAATGTCAGTCGTTAACGTGTATCAGGGGAGAGATATTGGGGAGAAATAGGACTGGAATTCATAATAATGTATCTGTTCTCATTTCTCGATAATAATACGTGTGAATTTGTTTTGAAATTCAAAACATTTCTGACCATCTCCTTTAATTTCCAGGATATATTGGACTTGACCGATCTGACGTTGTGGACCAGTTGAATCTGACAGTTCAACAGATGCTGCAGCAGCACGTGCGAGTCACGCGACCTGATGACGTCATGCACTACTCTCGTCTCTTGTTGTGTCTGCCATCCCTCTATGGACAGAATAGCAAAATGATTGAAAATCTTTTTTGCCGTCACATTACGCAAAAAATGGACATGGAAGTTTTATTGAAAGAGATGCTGCAGACCATCTAAAGGGAGATAAACGCTGTGAACTCAAAAGTGATGATGTCATCGTAATTTATACTTCATATTATGAGTACATTCCCTGTCACGTGATATTTGGTCACGTGAGAGACTGCTTCGAAAGCAAACTGTCCATCCATTTCATAATTTATTATTTTTCACTCAAATGCAGCATTTTAGGACCACGTGCAATTTCATTTGCATCTCTGATACTATGTACATGAGCTATTTATAACTGGTTGACAGCTGAGAACTGCGAGTATCTCACTGGATGAAAAATGTATTGGATTCGCCATTCGCATCAACTTGCCATATATTTGACTGAAAGATCGTTGAGTGCGAGTGGTGAAACTTTGTGAAACGAAGTGAGGCATGTCAATTTCATTCTTTATGGGAGAGAATGTAGCAAGACGATGTGTGTAATTTATTTATATCCAATGTTAGAGCTCTAGATTAGTAATAAGTTTATTATGTGAATGAGTGAATGTGGCGATTGATCTGGCCGAACAAGTCAAGTGCTGTACTGCTAAACGCTGACACTTCCTCGTCATTTTTTATTAGTAGTCTCCCTTGTGTGAGGCTGTTCGTTCAAGACCAGCTTATGTATCACATGACACATGAAACGTTTATTTCCCCCTAATCCATCTCACCGCAGGAACGATGGTGACGTCATGCTCACTGTGCTGCGCGCGCATCACCCCCACGATCCCAAATCATATGCACTCATTTCATGATTTTATGCATACATTTTTCTTATGCAGTGTGACGTATGCCCTGTGTGTGTCTGATGTTAAAGCGTATCTTGTAACAAAACTTAATAGTTATATTTTCATACTCGAAATTCATATTTTGCATAATAAGATGTGACAGTTCCAACGAGTTTGAAAGTTTAAGGATCCTTGTTAAGAGCTACTCCTTTGTGGAAGCCAGTCAACAATTTCAACTATTTCATAATTTTGCCAACCATACATGAGGGTCAGTGTATTGTATTTTACCTATAGGAATTGGGCAAGGTTGCGCTCTTGGTCCGTATGATTTAATGTAAGATGCGTGAATGTGATGACTGCTGACTGCTATGATGGTATGTTTGACTCGGTAGTTCAGCATATACATGTATTTACTTTAGTTGTGAATGTAGACTTAATTTATTAAAAAATAAATTATTTTTGAAGAGACAAAATGTGTTTGTTTTGAGATTGTTCATCTAGATGACGAATACCTTGTTTCCAATGACACCGTTTGGTGAATTAGGCCATGGAAAAGAAAGGGATATTAGATTCAGCTACCCAGGACCTGGCTAGACAATCGAAATCCGGTTAGCATCTGGATATATGACGCAGGTTTTGCTGGAATGTTAACCCATTTTCACGAATCCTGGTCTTGAGGGTAGTAAAAGGATGTACTGCAATCCTAAGGACATGAACTTTGTATATGATTGGCTTAGAAGTTGAGCAGTAGCACCCATTAATACATCCTCAACAAGACTAAGTCTAGTTCATGATGCATATCAGGTCTACACTGCACACTTTAAAGTACAAAGTGAACAAGGTCGGTGATTTGGTCGATTCCGTGTCATCGTAACACGAGGGTGTTGATCGTTGAGCACATTATTAATCTCTGGTGTGTTTGGTCCAGACACGACTATTTTCAGTCAGTTGAATATCTGGAATATTGACAAATGCGACGTTAAACAGGCACGGATAGTGCGGATATGAGCAGGCATATGCGGTTTAACACTTGTAGTCCAGTAGAAATTGCATTGGACCCGGACATTTCTGATAACAGGCCAAACTTGTGTTTAAACTCACCAGAAAGGTGTTATTGGTCACCATAAAAAAACCCAAAGATAATCAAGGTTGGGGAAATATGTTTTATATGGATTGTTCTAGGGGTGGGGTCTGTTGTTTTTTCACACAAATGTCAGCAGGAATGCATTTGTCATGGTTACATAGACCATGTAAAAATATTGTTTGTGGTCTTCATTCTAGTCTGTATTGTCATTTCTTAGGAATCCTACTTGGATCAGATACAAAATATTTGTTATGACATATAAGCCACGTCGTGAATACCACAGGGGCTTGTAACGCAAAACATAGCAGCTTACAAGATATATAGTCACACCCAGTGTCAGTACAGTAAACTACGGTTATAACGAATTTAAAGGGACCACTCAATTTAGTTCGTAATAACCGTAGTTCGTTATAAGCATATACATATACAGCATAATTACGGCAAATGGACGGGACAAAAAAACAGTTCGTTACATCCGTCAGTTCGTTATAAGCGTGTTCGTTATAAACGTAGTTTACTAAAAACTATATAAAAGGATACTGTCAATGAGTGTGACCATTTATCTTGTAGCTGCTATTTTTGCATAACAAGCACCGGCTGTGAATATTCCGCGACATTCTCGAAGTAGCGCGCCTGTTTTGTTTATTTTCGACCTTGGGTATGATTCTTTAATAATCTATTCATATATATTCATAACATGGCTCTAAAAATATCAGCCAAGACAGACATAGATCAACTTGAAAACAGGGCTGTTTGATGGCCGAGGATAACCACACACGGTTCGACTCTTAACTTGAATCGGTATGAGAAACCGGTACGGGTTGCGGTCGGGTAGCCTAGTGGTTAAAGCGTTCTCTCGTCCCAGGTTCGATTCCCGGCATGGGTACAATGTGTAAAGCCGATTTCTGGTGTCCCCCGCCGTGATATTGCTGGAATATTGCTAAGCCATACTCGCTCGCTCGCTCACTCACTCACTCACTCACTCACTCACTCACTCACTGTAGCTTCCGGAATCCCCATAGTCTGTCATACAGACCCTTAAACAAATATATCCAATACAGCCCATGCAAGTGTATAATGTTTGGCAAGTCTTGATTACTGCAGTATCAGAAAATGAAATCAGTCTCTGGGCTCCTTTTTATTATATTTTATAACTATGAATTAACAACTGTTTTTTCTGTAAAATATGAGACGAGATGTTAGTCTCGAGTCCCCAGTGTATCGCCCAAAGAGACTCTAGCGATCTAGGGCTTAGGCCTTATAAACGTACGCCGACCTTGATAAGGTAATGAGGCAGTTGTCGCGGAAACAATGCCGTTTTCTGATTGTCTAGATTCCTTTGAAATCGTTTTTCATTTATGACAGATGTAATAGTAATACGCTCTGAACTGCACGTATACAAGAACGCACACGTATTTACACGTAGTTCAAGATTAAGGCAGATGGTAGTCAAGTGGTTTCGGTGTTCACTCCGCGCGCTGAAGACCCTGGTTCAGTTCCCACACGGTTTTAACGAGAAGACTATTTTCTGTGTTGAGTGAGTGAGTGAGTGAGTGAGTTGGGTTTAACGCCGCTTTTAACAGTATTCCAGTCATATCGCGGCGTGTCAGCTTAATGTGGGAGGAAAGCCCGAAGTGATGCAGGTCTCAGACGTTTACCACTTCGGTGAAACCCACGAGCACGGGTATGGTGCTGACAAACCTAGAAACATTATCGGGGCGAACTGGGATTCGAACCCACAATCAGAGGTTTCTGGCATGCCCACGGGACGCAACTCTCCACAGCGAATCGCGGCGCCTTAGACGACTGGGCCACCCGTGCTCCCTTTCCTGTGTTATTCTCGGAACACTCCAGAACATAAATGAATTGAATATTAGGGACACAGGTGAGTCCGTGACCTAAGGCACCGCAGTCCCCTGTGCATCGTTGCGTCCTTAGTCATGAATGAGTGAGTGAGTGAGTATGGTTTTACGCCCCACGTCCTTAGTCGTGGCAAAGTTCCGCTGATCAAATTTAAGGGTCACCTAGATTATGATCTGTCATCTGTCAGCCCCATGCACGTGCTTGTGGATTTCACAGTCTCACGTGATGTGTCACGTGATGTGTTGGTTTCTTTTCATCAATGGCAAGCCATGATTGAACGCTTTCGTATGCAAATTGCTAACTGTAGGGCAACCCTTTTCCCGAACTCCACTATTTTGCCTGTTACACCAAATAGCACTATTACAGCGGATAATCGAGACTGGGTTTTCTCTGGACTTGAAGTTTAACATTTTCATGGAATATCTGTCAAAGCAGCGATAACTCGAATACCTGACCGAACTTGGCGGAAAAAACTCAATTTTTATTGGACCGGTGATGACACATCTCATCTCAAACAGGTCCCATTACATTCTTCGGTGATGTATTTGATACAGCGCGTACATTGAAATAACACGTAAATTCATCTTTGATACTAGAAACCACATATAAATAAATTATTTCGCAAAAAAAATATCCTTCGATTATCTATAAAACCAAAACTCCTCAGCATAAGACTAGTTACAAAGCGATTGTGCCATGACAAGAAAAAATCTACGCGTTGTAAAATCCAATCAAACTGCTTGCGTCATCACTGCACTGTGGCACGGCTTACGACGAACGAACCTCCCTGTACATGCATTAATCAATACAGATAGAGGTTTCAACGCAACTGACTCATTTTCCCGGGCTTAATCTGACATTTTATGTCGATGACGTCATCAGATCTTTATGGAATTTTTCCTGGACTTGACTAAGAGTCTGTGTGAACGGGCCCGGCGTACATTGTAATTAACTACTGCAAACGCTCAGCTCTGTACAACCTCAGATGCTTCTATTTCGGATGCTGTTATAAAGACTTCTTTAAAAAGAGCGCCCGGGTGAATAAAACTATATATAACGCGATGCAGATTCAATGTACCATTTTGGCATTATGAAAGCTCCTGATACAGACTCTGGTCACGTGGTATTGGAAAGGGATGGTCTTTAGAAATGTATTTTTGATTTCTGAGTCGGGATAGGTGTTTATTTGAGTGTGCTCAGTGATGGAAATATAATGTGTATTAGTTGAATTTAATAAGGTTGGGCTTTTCGGCTTTACCATTTCGAAAGGTTACTAGATTTGAATGCTATTAGTAGATTTACCCGTTTTGTGTTTGGAACTATCTGTCGAGTGTCGAAATAGTTACAGTCACCACATGATACAAGAGGCAAGCGCTAATGTTAGTCCTTAACTGGGATAGGGCTTTGTCTTAAAGTTGTTATATAGTTTATTTAAGGGACATCTAAAATAATGTGTACAAAATAATGTGTCGGGTTCATAGTAACGGTGCACACCCTTAATATAGACGTGTTTATTTCGTATTCTTAGATCAGTCTTTTTATGGACAACATAAAATAAGAAAAGTTTTACCAACTTTCAAAAGTTGTTTGTTCAACCTGGTGCATGTACATGCATCTTGCATCTTCTCGAGAACCCTGTAAGAAAATATATACTCTTATATTAGCAACACTTCAACAGGGGTTATAAAAGTGGGTTTCACGCACGAGTCGAACCCTGAAGCATATTATCATCACTTCCGACCAGCCCTGACTGTAATGCTGTCGCCCTAGATGAAACAAGACTAAATTTTCCATAGGATCTACATCTACCATGTCACTGGATCTCTTTTATCAATTTAAATTTAGTGCTTGTTTCTATCAAAGTTATTGTATTTTCAGAGACTAAGCGTTAGAGTACACCACGGCAACCCCTTCACTTTACATTGAAGGATTTTTGTGGGGATTAAAATAGGCCCGGCAACCTGTGCTGGTCGCAAGAGGCGCTTTAAAGGAATATGGTAGTCAAGCTCAGTGACAGTTGATAGCGTATAATCGTACCCGACGGCCTGGGGCGTTGCTCATAATATCAATCACTGGTTTGTCTGGCCCAGATTTGATTATTTACCGGTCGCTGCCAAATAGCTGGAATATTTAGCGGTGTTTTAGATTAAACAACAACAAAAATACACAAATAGATAGATAAACTCTCCTTGGGAGTACGGGGACTTTAAGTTGGATTTCTGAAACCTTGTTTCAAGACAATATAATGATTATAATGTGAATATTTATAATGCGTCAAATCCACATCCTAAATCATGTTTAAAGACCTACATTATTATCCCAGCCAATGGATCAGAGTACACTCTATTTTCATTCTCAGCTCCCTGGGGAGTATGCAACCCTACATGCCTGTGAGCCGCAAGAAGGTTAACAGTCACATCACCATCCAATTCTACCGGGTACCCTTACACTGCTGGGTGAACAGATAGTGTCAACTGTACAACGAAGAACAATTCAATGACTGCATTGACAAACGAATGACATCGAAAACCAACTTCTTGTAATCTAAATCCATTTACCAATTCTCAAAGTGATGGAATGTTAGATTATATATATAGGAAGCTGGTGCATTACCTACACGTCATAATTCAATAATTCTGTGAAATACACAGTGTCTATACGATATGAACGGCCCAGTTTGAGCCGGACTTCCGTGTTTAAAGCGTGTGGGTGTCTACAACACAAACATTCCATGCATTATACATTGACTACGAAGTCATAGTTTGAATGACCCGAGATACGTGTCACCTGACACGATCAGGGACAAATGAAAAAGTTATCAGAGAAACCTCGAAGGCAAGAAAGTTAAAACTAGGTTATTTAGAGAGAGAGAGGGGGGGGGGGGGGGAGACAGTCAGACAGACAGAGAGCGAGAGACAGAGCGAGAGAGAGACAGACATACAGACAGAGAGAGACACAGAGAGAGAGTGTATGTGGTGTTTGGGACGCTAAAGGAACAGGTTACATACATGTTTCACAGATTTGTATTTAAAACTAGTTTGAGAATATGATGAATGTTACATTAACGGGTAATTGATAATACTCATGTCAATTCTACATAAAACTGGGGGTGTATATTATTCACGTGATGCAATTGCTGTGTTAGTGTGTGTCTGTCGCCGCAGGTCCCCAATAACATGACTAATATAATACATACATCCTCCTTGAAGATCCGTGTTAGAATAGGTCTTCGGCAAGCCATGCTTTTCGTAAGAGGCGACTAACGGGATCGGGTGGTCGATGACTTGGTTGATGCATGTCACCGTATCCCAATTGCGTTAATCGATGCTCATGATGTCAATCACTGCATTGTCTGGTCAAGATTTGATTGTTCACAGACCGCCGTCATAGTAGCTGGAATATTGTAGCGTTAAACAACAAACAGACAAATATAGCAGATACTAAGATGTAACTAACTGTCCCTGGCTAATGGTGATAAGATCTTAAGCTGCGCGACGCCTTGACATAACAAGAACGACACCAGTATACGCAAATAACTTTCGACAAACTGGATAATTAACTGTCGAAATACTCAAAGATTCATGGACAGCAGTAAAGTACGGTTAATGCGAACTCAAAGGGACCACTAATATTAGTTCGTTTTAACCGTAGTTCGTTATAAGCATATACAGCTGAGCATATATACAGCAAATGGTCAGGACAAAAAAAGTTCGTTATATCCGTCAGTTCGTTACAAGCGTGTTCAATATAAACGTAGTTTATTCTATATCAAATAAACAAAAAATTATATCTTTGTACCATTTAAAGTAAATCCTTATGAAATACTCCGACACTGTCATCGACCAATTAAAACGTCACGGTCACAGATTAAATTATAAAATATGCATGACAGTCTGGTTTCATTGGAGCACGTGCGATGAACTTTGCAGAAGATGTTTTTCAAGGCCGTGACGCATCAAGCAACACTTAATTCCCCGTCTAGGTGAACGATTTCACCGGGGTTCAGACACACACGTATGTTCAGCAGAGCTTATAATTAGAAACTTTCTTCCGACACATGGCCTATGACGTCTAAAAGTAGTTCTTCGCGCAATGTTATGACATACTGCATATAGTAAGGTCACGAGGCGAGTGGAAAGTTTGTGTAGCTGGGGCGTCACTGTGAGAGACGGGCGATAAAGTTTGTCGATATATTTAAATGACATTCTTTGAATTTATGTACCTCTTTCGCCAACGGCAGCTGAGCACATTATATTATCATATTGTGAAATACACTCTTCAAATAAAAGAAAATATTTTATCGATGATATTAATAGATATGTTCTAATAAAATCGCCTTATCACTTTATTGTTGATCTGATTTGAACATGTTTTGAATACGTCAAAAGGATTGGCCTAATCAAATCAGTTTTTAGTTCTATTCTTATTTACAATTTATACTTACACGGTAATACATCGTTTATTGTCTGAATTGCAATGACATATTATCTGCTATCTTTAATATTGATAATAATGACATGGTGAAAGTGATGTATTCTAGAAGTAATTATTTGTATGACTCAAATTAATAAGGGTTGAAACATTATGGTAACGCCCCTTTTTGTGTGTGAGGCCTCTTTTGAAATAATACATTGTATATTTAAACTGAACTAAGGCACTCGGGTGTAGGCGGGGGCGTGACGGGGTGGGAGTGTTGGTGGGAGTGGCTGGTGTTTGGTGTAGGCTGGGTTACCAGATAATTGAAGCTATAACGGGTAGTGTTATGTGATGACGAATATGTAGAGACGTTTGATGTCAGCACGTGTGACACCCGACAACCAAACGGTCCTCCAGACGTCATCGGGTGCTTAACACAGACCTATCATTATGTAATCAATAGGAGAGGGAGAGAGAGAGAGAGAGAGAGAGAGAGAGAGAGAGAGAGAGAGAGGGGAGACAGACAGACAGAGAGCAAGAGAGAGAGACAGACAGAGAGAGAGAGAGTGCGAGAGAGACAGACATACAGACAGAGACACACAGAGAGCCACAGAGAGACACAGAGAGAGAGCCAGAGAGAGACAGACACACAGACAGAGAGCGAGAGAGAGAGAGGGACAGACAGAGAGAGAGACAGACAGAGAGAGAGACAGAGACAGACAGACATACAGACAGAGACACACAGAGAGACAGAGAGAGAGACAGAGACAGACAGACATACAGACAGAGAGAGAGACAGAGACAGACAGACATACAGACAGAGACACACAGAGAGACACACAGAGAGAGCCAGAGAGAGTGAGAGAGAGACAGACATACATAGTGAGAGAGAGACAGAGAGAGTGAGAGAGAGACAGACATACAGACAGAGACACACAGAGAGACAGAGAGAGACACAGAGAGAGAGCCAGAGAGAGACAGACACACAGACAGAGAGCGAGAGAGAGAGAGGGACAGACAGAGAGAGAGACAGACAGAGAGAGAGACAGAGACAGACAGACATACAGACAGAGACACACAGAGAGACAGAGAGAGAGACAGAGACAGACAGACATACAGACAGAGAGAGAGACAGAGACAGACAGACATACAGACAGAGACACACAGAGAGACAGAGAGAGAGAGCCAGAGAGAGCCAGAGAGAGTGAGAGAGAGACAGACATACATAGTGAGAGAGAGACATAGAGAGCCAGAGAGAGTGAGAGAGAGACAGAGAGAGCCAGAGAGAGTGAGAGAGAGACAGACATACAGACAGAGACACACAGAGAGACAGAGAGAGACACAGAGAGAGAGCCAGAGAGAGACAGACATACAGACAGCAACACACAGAGAGACACAGAGAGAGACAGAGAGAGCGAGAGAGAGACAGCCAGAGTGAGAGAGAGACAGACAGACAGAGCGTATGGGTGTCCACAACCCAAACATTCCATGCATTATACATTGATTACGAATTCGTAGTTTGAATGACCCGAGATACGTGTCACCTGACACGATCACGGACAAATGAAAAAGGTATCAGAGAAACCTCGAAGGCAAGAAAGTTTAAACTAGGTTATTTAGAGAGAGAGAGAGGGGGGGGGGGGGGGGGATAGAGAGAGAGAGAGGGAGGGAGGGAGAGACAGACAGACAGAGACACACAGAGAGAGAGCCAGAGAGAGAGAGCCAGAGAGAGACAGACAGAGAGAGACAGACAGAGTGAGAGAGAGGCAGACATACATAGTGAGAGAGAGGCAGACATACATAGTGAGAGAGAGGCAGACATACATAGTGAGAGAGAGACAGAGAGGGAGTGAGAGAAAGAGATACAGACAGAGACACACACAGAGACAGACACAGAGAGAGACACACAGAGAGACAGACAGAGTGAGAGAGACAGAGGGAGTGAGAGAAAGAGAGTGAGAGAGAGCGAGAGAGAGACAGACAGACAGAGTGAGAGAGACAGAGAGGGAGTGAGAGAAAGAAAGGGAGAGAGAGCGAGTTCACCGCTCTTCATCTGATGAAGGAGAAAGTATGAACTCCGAAACGTTGTGTTCCTCATAATAAAGAAGTAAATAAATTCTCTTTCGTAGTTACTTACACGTTTCACACATTCATATTCAACACTAGTTTGAGAATATGATGACTTATATAAAAGCGGTTATATTGATAATACTCATGTCTTGGCAGTGTTCCAAGAAAATAGACATGTTAATGTAATTCCACGCAACTCAAACCAAACGTTTACTCGTTTACATTTCACACTAATACATATTTGACATATTTTATCTTTCGGGGTAGCAACGTCCTCATGCAATTGTTATTTTAAACCTGGACAAGTGACATTCATGTACATATTCAACACAATATGCCCTTTCATAGGGACATACTGATCCCCTTACAAAAGTTTAAACCGTGATAACATCGACCACTTGATAATTTGGTTCCACATCGGTTTTAGGAATATGTCACGGGTTGACAGTAAGAATGGGCTTCCAATATTGACCCAATGGCTTGGTTGATATGTTATCACTGATTTTCATACATCCCTTCATTTAATTTTCACCACGATTTTGCCTTTCACGCCAATGGAGACTGATTCGGCAGATAACCAAGACTGGTTAGTCTCTGACGTGGACGTTTGATATTAATCATATTAAGTTGACCATTCCTGATATAACGGTAACGTTGTTCAAAGCAGATGTAACGCAACTCTCTCACCCACTCATAGCGGAGACTCACCCGTGAGAATAAGTCTTCAGCAACCCATGCTTGCCGTAAAAGGCGACTATGCTTGTCGTAAGAGGCGACTAACGGGATCGTGTGGTCAGGCTCGCTGTCTTGGTTGATGCATGTCAATTGTGTAGTTCGATGCTCATGATGTCAATCACTGGATTGTCTGGTCAAGACCCGATTATGTACAGACCGCCATCATATAGCTGGTATATTGCTGATTGGGGTTTTTAAAAACAAACAAACAAAAAAATTAAATCATATTGTCAGACCTAATTTAATTTTACATAATAACATTGAAACTACGGTTACACTGGCGGAAACAAGATTCTAAGGGCGCGATATTTAGTGCGCATTTCCTGGCTTATCTGTCAATAACTTAATGACCTACAACAGCGGGGGTATTGATCAGAAGCTCGTCATGAATGAAGAGAGATGCTAACTGCGTCGCGCGAACACAAGAGTGACTGTATCAGTGCATAAAGGATACAGCCAAGCGAAACAAACAAACACAACAAGGACACCACAGCACTTGCACTTGAATCTCGCGGATGTCACAGTGATGATGACGATCCGGACATTGCACTCAAAATAGAGCGGCATTATTTAAATCCTCTCCGATGTGTCTATGTGTTGTGATCGCCTCCTTGGTCAAGCGGATGAAGTGTCTGTCCGGAGAGCGGAGGTCAGTGGTTCGATCATACGTGTCATACCAGAATACGTTAAAAGATGGAACTTGTTGTTACCCTGCCTGGGATTCGACAGCAAGGGGGTGAAACAAGGACGGCTCGGGGTCAGTATACTGTGGGGTATTCATATTAAACTGCGGCATGGCGTCTCAGTAGGCTAGCACTATACAACCGGTATTAGTCACATAGCCACACGTACGCACGCACGCCCGCACGCACGCACACGAACACGCACACACAGACGTCGCTATAGTATTGAGCACCACGTTAAACCTCATTTCACATCACCAATGTGTGGTTGCCGAAACTAAACTGACGGACAAAAGAAAGTATACACCCATTTTTGGTGGTGGCCAAAAATGAAACAAACAAGAATTGTTTTTTCGATGGTGATCGAGGCCGACCAGGATTCGAACCCACGTTCAACGAATTACGGCGGCTTAGACGACTGGGCCACGCGTGCCCCCGTTAATAAGAACACCAGTGCAGAATTGTAAAGTTATCGAGTCAGTAATTCGTTGATGAGAAAAGTGAGAATATGTCTGTCTCATTTAGACTCCCTGAAATAATTGAAGCAAGGTCAGGCGAACCAGAGGATGAATGCAAGAGCAAAGAGTTATGTCACTACCATCGGCCATTGCAACCTCACGCTGATGTGGTTCTATGATCTATTTCTGGCCAGAGTCAAATTATGGAATCAAATTGAAAGTAGGAGCAATATATGAGTTATAACATGAAATGGAGTGATTGAGTGAGTAGTGTTTTACGCCGCCTTTAGCAATACATTCTGGTATATCCCGGCTGAGGGCAACAGCAATTGGCTTCACACCTGTGTGGAATCGAATCCGGGCTTTAGGCGTGACGAGCGAACGCTTTATCCACTTGGCTACCCCATCGCACCGAGGAAATTCAGGCGGAGGGGTAAAAATGGTTTTTGAGGAGACCAGCAATATTAAGTGTTTGTTTGTTGTGTAACGCCGCACTCAGCAATATCCCAGCCATATGACGGTGTTCTGTAAATAATCGAGTCTGGACCAGACAATCCAGTGATTGACACCATGAGCATCGACCCACGCATTGGGATACGATGACATGCATCAACCAAGTCAGCGAGCCTGACCACCCGATCCCGTTAGTCGCCCCTTCAGACAAGCATGGGTTCCTGAAGACCTATTCAGAAAGAAGACCTATAAGAAATGGAACCTGGGTCTTTGCCATGACGAGCGAACGCTTGAGCTATAACGCTAACCAGTAGCAGTAGATACGATGAAAGTTGGGTATAATTAATGACGAGAATATGTGGAGTTGATTGTCATCTACTAAGGACTTGGGTTTTTGTCGTCATTTAGCTGAAAAAAACGGTGATGAGAGGTGAAATGGGGCTTAACGTCGCGTTCAAGATTATTGCACTTATGCAACGACGCACATGCAGGTGTGTGTGCGTGCGTGCGTGCGTGTGTTTCTGCTTGTGCTACTATGGGCTATATTGCCGGTTTTATAGTGATATTGTTTTATCCCCTAAAGCTGAGCGGACAGGAACAATCTTTCGGGATGACGCTCTTTTCCCTTGGCCACGACAAAATACAAGAAAGACCTATCCAGTGAGTTTTGTACCTCACACCCCTTCCTTTTTTCATCGTTGATCACATTAACCGGAAAAAATATCATCAAGTCGTCAGAACATTCATGTTAATGGTTATTTATGGCCATCGTGGCAAACCAAACAGGTAGGCACATGCCATTTTGACAGACGAAAAAAGAGGTCACGACCTTTTATTGTTCGTCCACGTGCCACTGGTGTCAAAGGTCGGACAGATTGGTGTTGACGTCACAAAGACTTTGAGCGTCGTCTAATTATAATTGCATTCACCTCAATTGTTAAGCTGGACAAGGGAACGCGTGCGTGGAACGGCTTGTGTGCATCTCCATTACTTAACGCTTCGATTGGTCCCCGGTGATTTCAGCTGACCGAGGTCAGGTATCGCGTCTGACCTTGGACAGAGACCCCCCCCCCCCCCCCCCCCAACCCCTTCCCTACTTAACCTGGCACTTTGTTTACAAGAACATGGCCACACCACTTCCGCGACCTTCAACGAGATTGTTGTTGTAAATAATTTCTCAGACGAACTTCCTTCTTGAACTTCTCGACAGTAAGTTATCCAACTTGTCGAAAGTTCTTTGCGTTCACTGGTCTCGTTATTGTTATATCATGGCGTCACACAACTTAAGATTATACCATCATTGACTAGGGACAATAAATTCCGTGTTAGTATCGGCCTTGTTTGTTGTTTTCACGCCGCACTAAGCAATATTCCAGCTATGTGACGGCGGTCTGTAAATAATCGAGCCTGTACTAGACAATCCAGTGTTTGACATCATGAGCACCAATTAACGCAATTGGGATACGGTGACATGTATCAATCAAGTCATCAACCATCCGATCCCGTTAGTCGCCTCTTACGACAAGCATGGATTGCCGAAGACCTATTCTAACACGGATCTTCAAGGAGGATGTATGTATTATATTAGTCATGTTATTGGGGACCTGCGGCGACAGACACACACTGACACAGCAACTGCATCACATGAATAATATATACCCCCAGTTTTATGTAGAATTGACATGAGTATTATCAATTACCCGTTAATATAACATTCATCATATTCTCAAACTAGTTTTAAATACAAATCTGTGAAACATGTATGTAATTAGTTCCTTTAGCGTCCCAAACTTTGTCTGTCTCTCTCGCTCTCTCTTGTCTCTCTGTCTGCCGTCTGTCACTCTCTCTGTGTCTGTCTCACTCTATGTCTGTATGTCTGTCTCTCTCTGTGTCTCTCTGTCTGTCGTCTGTCACTCTCTCTGTGTCTGTCTCACTCTGTGTCTGTATGTCTGTCTCTGTCTGTGTCTCTCTGTCTGTCGTCTGTCACTCTCTCTGTGTCTGTCTCACTCTATGTCTGTATGTCTGTCTCTCTCTGTGTCTCTCTGTCTGTCGTCTGTCACTCTCTCTGTCTGTCTCACTCTATGTCTGTATGTCTGTCTCTCTCTCTGTCTCTCTCTGTCTCTCTCTGTGTCTCTCTGTCTGTCTCACTCTATGTCTGTATGTCTGTCTCTCTCTGGCTCTCTCTGTCTCTCTCTGTCTGTCGTCTGTCACTCTCTCTGTCTGTCTCACTCTATGTCTATATGTCTGTCTCTCTCGCTCTGTCTGTCTCTCTCTCTCTCAATTGATACATTGCGTTTTGCTTTGTTTTGCATCAACCAAGTCAGCGAGTCTGACCACCCGATCCCGTTAGTCGCCTCTTACGACAAGCATAGTCACCTTTTACGGCAAGCAATGGTTTCTGAAGACCTATTTTACCCCGGATCTTCACGGGTGAGTGAGTGAGTGAGTGAGGGAGTTGCGTAACATCCGCTTAAAACAACGTTTCCGTTATATCAGAAATTGTCAACTTAATATGGTAAATATAAAACGTCCACATCAGAGAAAAATAAGTCTCGAAACAGTTTCCTTTGGCGTAAAAGGCAAAATTGTGAAAATCATATTAAGGGATGAAAGAAAATCAATGGTAACACCAGGGTAAGAATTAAAGCAACAAGTGACGCAGATCATAGATATTTACCACAAAGCATGGGTCGTATATGGTGCTGACAGAATAGTTCGTGATCGGGGGATTCAAACCAGGGATTATCGGAGAGTGAGTGAGTTGGATCTAACGCCGATTTGAACACAAGCTGAATCGCGAGCCTAATCTGCGATTAAAGCCGAATTGATGTAAGTCTTAATCATGACCACTTTTATAAGTGATAGAGTATAGTTTCACGCGGCGTTTAGCAATATTTCAGCAACATCACAGCGGGGGATATCAGAAATGGGCTTCACACATGGTACCAATGTGAGGATTCGAACCCGAATCTGCGGCGTGACGAGCGAACGCTTTATCCGCTAGGCTACCTACTACTACCGTTCCACCACCTTGTTGAAACCAACGAGCATTGGTACGGTGCAAAGAGACCAAACATCGGAATTGAGATGAATCTTGGATTCGAACCTACGACCATTGGAGACACAATGAAAATAAGATACATTTTTTTAACAGTCCAGAAAAACAAATGTTTGAATATGCAACACAAACTAGCATCTGTTTCCAACTCAGTCTGACCCGTGAAGATCCGGGGTAGAATAGGTCTTCCGTGCTTGCCGTGAAAGGCGACTATACGTATCGTAAGAGGCGACTAACGGGATCGGGTGGTCAGGCTCGCTGACTTGGTTGATGCATGTCATTGTATCGAAATTGAGTAGATCGATGCTCATGATATCAATCACTGGATTGTCTGGTCCAGGCTTGATAATTTACAGAACACCGTCATATAGCTGGAATATTGCTGAGTGCTGCGTTAAACAACAAATCAACCAACCAACCAACCAACTCTGTTGGTTAGTTAGTGAGTTGGGTTTAACGCCGCTTTTAACAGTATTCCAGTTATATCACGGCGTGTCAGCTTAATGTGGGAGGAAAGCCCTAAGTGACGCAGGTCTCAGACGTTTACCACTTCGGTGAAACCCTCGAGCACTGGTATGGTGCTGACAAACCTAGAAACATAATCGGGGCGAACCGGGATTGGAACCCAGAATCATAGGTTTCTGGCGTGCCCAAGGGACGCAACTCTGCACCGCTGGTCCAGTCGTGTAAGGCGCAGCGGTTCGCTGTGCAGAGTTGCGTCCCTTGGGTACACCAGAAACCAAGATTGTTGGTTCGAATCCCAGTTCGCCCCGATTATGTTTCTAGGTTTGTCAGCACCATACCCGTCCTCATGGGTTTCACCGAAGTGGTAAACATCTGAGACCTGCATCACTTCGGGCTTTCCTCCCACACCAAGCTGACATGCCAGGATGTTTGAATACTGTTAAAAGCGGCGTTAAACCAACCCACTCACTCACCCAGAGGCGGTTTCCTTGAACCGCAATACCAAGAAGTGACAAGGACATGCGAATAAAAATCAATAAACAAGAAGTTTAGCAGTGGAATACACTAAACAACGGGAGTATAATTCACCTATTATTTCCCTGTAACAAAATCAAATTCGTCGCGGGGTTTCGCCTAAACGTCCGACCATATCCTACTCTCTGTACAGTTTATATCCAGCTATATACCATGCAGACGACGGAACGTGGCTTGCTCTGTTATTGAGACAAGTTATATAACAGAGACAAATAAAGCGGACAAGCCCGACACTGGCCAAGCAATATTCAACCTGTTGCATAATCAATGATTAGCCTTCAAGGTCACGCAGTTATCCAATGTATGCTGAATCGTGATTGGTTGATGGTACTTGTGGCCTTGAAGCTGATTGACCGCTTGACAGCTGTTTGTATATACAAGGAACTCATTTCAACACCAGATTTGTTCGAATGAGGAAGTCAGAAATCACGTACGCAATTGTGCTGCTCGCTGATTGGTCAGTTTGATTTGTGTACATAAAAACTGTCAATATCCGTTGTTACTAAATAGGTGTATTTATCAATGATGTAAGCATTGGAACACGTTGCTTTTTATTGATTTCAGATGTTCGCCGATTGAAAGAATACATATTAAACAAGAGTCCATGTGGAATAAAAACACACAAAAAACAAGTTAAAAAAACGAGATAAAAGCGCTTGTATTCAGTGATTATTTTCTTTCCACCCAATAACATCATGGTGAAGATAATTGTCACCAATATATTGACTTGATGCGCGTGTCTGCTTGTATTTGTCCGGACATATGTGGGTTTAATAGGGCTTGTACCCTGAAATACCATGTTATTGGTTAACATGGATACTCCACTCACATCATACCGATTCCAGCCACATTATACTGACTATATATCTGAAGGAAATACGACCCGTGAAGATTCGGGGTAGAATAGGTCTTCAGCAACCCATGCTTGTCGTAAAAGGCGACTATGCTTGTCGTAAGAGGCGACTAACGGGATCGGGTGGTCAGGCTGGCTGACTTGGTTGATGCATGGCATTGTATTCCCATCGCGTGGATCGATGCTTATTATGTCAATCACTGGATTGGAGGGTCCAGACACGATTATTTACAGACCGCCATCATATAGCTTGAATATTGCTTAGTGCGGCGTTAAACAACAAATAAACAAACAAACAAAATCTGAAGGAAATACTGGAGATGCACTGCCAGTATAACTGTATACGTAACGTTCAATATACAAATTAAATTATGCCCAAGCATACCATACTCACAATTCTGAGGCGGTCGTGTAGCCTAGTGGTTAAAGCGTTCGCTCGTCACACCAAAGACCCGGGTTCGATTCCCCACATTGGTTTAATGTATGAAGTCCATTTCTGGTGTCCCCCACCGTGATATTGCTGAAATATTGCTAAAAGCGGCGTAGAATCATACTCACTCACTCACAATTCTGAAGACGCCATCAGCTGTTAAGTAATAGTGTTATACAACGCGTGACGTCACAAATCGATAATGCTAAAACCCGTGTGTTCATGTCTAACAACGTGGACCTGTCTAACAACGCGGACAGTGACCCTGAAAAGATCTTTCACGTAGAACTGATTTTCGGACAAGAGTGCGAAAGCGACAGCGAGCAGCTTGCTTGAGGTTTTCAATTACAAAATGTCTGGGTTCAGTTAAGGAAATTAATGGCAAGGACTTTCTCTCTCTTCTTACAGACTTTAGTGCACATTTAGTGTACATCTGTCAAGAGTATTATCTGTAACACTGCTTTTATAAAATTCATCATATTCTCAAACTAGATTTGCATACAAATGTGTGATATATTATGTAACCTGTTCATTTACTGTGCTCTCTCTCTCTCTCTCTCTCTCTCTCTCTCTCTCTCTCTCTCTCTCTCTCTCTCTCGCTCTCTCTGGTAGCCAGGTCAACCTGTAAAGAACAGACTATAGCACATGTAAATTGTTTTATCTAATTTCATTTTTGTGAAGATTCCAACAGGTAAATATAAAAAGTCAACGACAGAGAATAACCAGTCACGATTATCCGACGAAACAGATTCCATTGGGCGTCAAAGGTAATAGTTGGGAAAATATTGAATGAATCCCGAAAATCAGTGATGACACCAGGTGTTCGTGAAAAGGGTAAGCACTTGTTTTTTGTGCGTCGTTGACTACGCCATGCCTGTGCTGATATTCATGAATGACCAGGCACAAACACGTATGATGACTCAGCATATACGCAGAACGACTGATTTCTTTCTCGCCCATTCTCCAGCGTGACAAGGTACGTTTTTACTGAATAGGATATCAATGACTGCTTGAAAGCATTTTGTAGCGGTAGAGGAATTCCTTGATGGGTCATTATAACTTTACTTTTAAGATAAACCTCGCGAGCGACCCATGCCACGGTAGTACTTACTGCTATTAAGGTCATTTGGTGCGGTTTGGGTAATATTAAGGAGGTTGCGATAAATATGTATATTTCATTACAGGGATTGGAGAATATCACTTGAGACGAAACCCTGGGATTGAACCAGGAGCGTCTACTGGTAACATATTTCTAGGGAAGTAATGGGGGGTTATTCTGCGTTGTTATAGAAAACGAACCAGTTATGGTACGATAAAACACTTGTTCAGAACGTTGCGTGTTTTGAACATTTGACGGGAAATTGGACCTTAAGAGGGAGTTGCTTTTGTAACACGCGGAATCGCATGTGTCGGTGATGTCAATTAACTTTTTTAGTACATCAGTATCTGATATTGGATATAGTCACCAGTTTCATGGCTGATTTACAGTTTATTGATGATTGTACGGTGTGTTGTGTGATGGTGTGTTCCGTATAGCGGGATGTGGTGTAGTTCTGTACTGCTGTGTTGCATTGCGTTGCTTTACTTTTCGTTGGGGAGTGGTGCGTTGCGGGGCGGGGCGTAGTGGTGTGGTGTGGTGCGTTGCGGGGCGGAGCGTAGTGTTGTGGTGTGGTGCGTTGCGGTGCGTTGCGTTGAGGTGCGTTGCGGTACGGTGCGTTGCGTTGCGGTGCGGTCGGTGTGATGTGGTGTGGTGTGGTGCGTAGTAGTGTGTTGTGTTGTGGTGTGGTGTGGTGCGTAGTGGTGTGGTGTGGTGTGGTGTGGTGTGTTGCGGGCGGGGCGTACTGGTGTGGTGTGCTGCGTTGCGGGGCGGTGCGTAGTAGTGTGTTGTGGTGCGTAGTAGTGTGTTGTGTTGTGGTGTGTTGTGGTGTGGAGTGGTGTGGTGTGGTGCGTAGTGGTGTATTGTGGTGTGGTGTGGTGCGTAGTGGTGTGTTGTAGTGTGGTGTGGTGCGTAGTGGTGTTTTGTGATGTGGTGTGGTGCGTAGTAGTGTGTTGTGGTGTGGTGTGGTGCGGTGTGGTGCGTTGTGGTGTGGTGCGTAGTAATGTGATGTGGTGACGTGTGTTGTGGTGTGTTGTGTTGTGTTGTGTAGTTGTGTGGTGTGGTGTGGTGTGGTGTGGTGTGGTGTGGTGTGGTGTGGTGTGGTGCGGAGTACGTGTGGTGTGGTGTGGTGTGGTGTGGTGCGTAGTAATGTGATGTGGTGACGTGTGTTGTGTTGTGTTGTGTTGTTGTGTGGTGTGGTGTGGTGTGGTGTGGTGTGGTGCGGAGTACGTGTGGTGTGGTGTGGTGTGGTGCGTAGTATTGTGATGTGGTGACGTGTGCTGTGGTGCGTTGTGTTGTGGTGTGGTCGGGTGTGGTAAGTGCGGAGTACGTGTTGTGTTGTGTGGTGTGGTGTGGTGTGGTGTGGTGTGGTGTGGTGTTTTTCTGTTGTTGTGTGGTGTGGTGTGGTGTATCTGCCCTTCGTGTTGTGTTTTACTGTTGCGGTGTTTCCTGTGTGACATGTCTTGGTGCATGTGTACGCCGGGGTGTGGGGTGTGGATTTGTTCAAGACCATCTGTTCTCAGCATGCTCAGTCAAGAATGAATTTGTATTCAGACATATCTGCACTCACCCCTATGGACACACGACCAGTCACATGTGTAAGTCATAAGTGTAAAAACACTAGTTTCGCCTTCCAATTAACAACTCCTTTGTCTTATTTAAATGCAAAGTGTTTACGTCAAAGAGGCATTCGTCATTCATTATGTTAATCCATATTTGAAACTGATCCGAATTAAAATTTAAAAGGTGGTGGATTTACACTTGTTGTTTGCTTGTTTGTTGTTTATTCCAGCTATATGACGGCGGGCGGTAAATAATGAGTCTGGACCAGACAATCCAATGACTGACATCATGAGCATCGATCTACACAATTGGAATAAGATGACATGCATCAACCAAGTCAGCGAGCCTGACCACCCGATCCCGTTAGTCGCCTCTTACCTACAAGAATAGGATCCTGAAGACCAATTCTACCCTTACCTTACACTTGTAGAGGGTTCAAGTTCGCCAAGGACATCCCCTAATGGCTGGATGCCACGAATATCATTCTGTCTCCTAGACCAAAATACAAACAAACACGTAGTTTATTTTAAGATACGACAACCTTAAACAAATATAATTTTACACATCCTATGCAAATTGATAAGGCTGGTCTAGACGTAGATTTCAGGAATAAGATGACTTTGTCATGTAATCCATCACTTGCTACAGCGCGTGCCACCGGTCAGGGCAATGGTGAGCGTTCATGCAGTCAATTCAAGTTGTCCTTCCTGTTTGGCTAGAGGTGTGTTGCCTCCATCGTACTGGATGACCTTCCAAGCATCCCCTCCTGGGTTGAAGGTATGTCTAGGTCATTTGGCGAATGGGAAGCGCAGCATAACTAGTCTGAATAACTGACAACGCAAAGGGCAAGTTTATAAAAAAACATTTTCACTTTGATATATTTTACATGATTTCAGTAATTTGTTTAGTGAAATTATGAATAGATTTCATTTTGTCCGAATTTAAAATTCTAATATGGCTAGCTCCTTTACTGGTAACGATAATGTTTGAATTCACAATTGAATGTTAATATCCAATCTGCATTCTACTATGTGCCCTGATGCCTAAATTACTGAATAAACTGTCTGTCTGAATTCCCAATTCTATTATTCATTGTAAGTGTGGTAAAAATATATCACTTCATAAATTCATTAAATGTTATCATGAATTCTTTAAATAATATCACCGTATAGTTATTGATATCAGTAATTCTGTTTATGACATGGTAGAATTAATGGTACCGAGAAAACATTATTGATATCATTGACTACATACTGATATCATTAAAATTCACCAATAATTCGATAATTATCCAATGAATGTCAAAACGGCTTGCCGTTGGTGAGTTTTGTTAGGGTGGGATTGCCTCATTTTTACCGTGCAAGCAATGTAACCTATAGACGCAACGTTGGATCAACAAAGAACGTTGAAAACAAATACTGTCCTGGGCGTTAAACGCATTTCCGCGGGGCCATAGGTGGCTCAGTCGTTGTGCAGAGTTGCGTCCCCTAGACGTTCCAGAAACCTGAGATAGTGGGTTCGAATCCCGGTTCGCCCCGATTATGTTTCTAGGTTTGTCAGCACCATACCCGTGCTCGTGGGTTTAACCAAAGTGGTAAACGTCTGAGACCTGTACACGCGACGCTAAACCCCTTTTCACCCTCCATCCCCCCATCCCTCCATCCCCCCATCCCTCCATCCCTCTGGGTCCATGCCCTGAAGGCAGGACTATTGATGGGAGCGGGCGGCACACACCCAATGCAACAAATACATGCTATTTGGCCATTCTGTTCCGGTTGCCCTATAGTCTACTATAACCCAACCTATGTCTGTTAAATAGCTATAATAAAAACTGGAATCCTTATTCCCAAATGATTGGCGTCTATTAACAAACAGACAATAGAACAGAATAGAGAGTCCTTCATCCTAGCATACTGCGCGCCCAATGTAGGGCCCTGAACTCTTCATATAATCCCCCAGATATATTTCATAAATACGACAGCTGACAAAACAGCTGATTAAATGAAACTGATGCGTCCAAGGCTGTTCACGGAATATATTTGCATGTATATATGCTAAACGGTATATATACCTTCCTCAATAATGACGGTGATGGTTTAGCTTGCGCTATAAAACCGGCGTTAGCCCGGACTTGTACAAGCAGCCACACACGCGGACATGCACATCGCTTATAACGTGCAATAATCGTGAACGTGGCGTTCAAACCCATTTCAGCTTACCAAGATCAAAGTTTATCTTGATAGTTATTTTGTGTGAACACCGGCCGTCGCTTCTCAGGAGCACGAATGCCCTTCGGATATTGGCATTTCAAATTTAACTGTCACGTCTATATTTAGTTCGAACTCCCGGGGAAATCTAATAGATTAGAATGTATAGTTGGGTCTATAAGTGGGTCTATTTTGCTGTCGCCACTGTGAAGATCCGGGTAGAGAATAGGTCTTCAGCAACCCTGAAGACGCGACTAACGGGATCGGGTGATCAGGCTCGCTGACTTGGTTGATGCATGTTATCGTATCCCAATTGCGTAGATCGATACTCATGATGTCAATCACTGGATTGTCTGGTCCAGACTTCTATTATTTATCGACCGCAGTCAAGTAGGTGCAATATTGCTTAGTGCTGCGTTAAACAAGAAACAAGAAAAAAAACAAAATTTTGCTGTCGATATGTGATCTACTATGTAGGTAGCACTATGTTAAACAATTGTGATGAAGAAGAAGAAGAAGAAGAAGAAGAAGAAGAAGAAGAAGAAGAAGAATATTTATTGTACAAAACACCCACAGGGGGCAGGGTACAAAACATGAACATGACTAATTAAATCATTGACATACAAAACAGAATACACATATTGCTATGATTATATTGTTAGGGGGGAGATGCAGATTTTCTTTGCCTGAACATTTTGTGAATGAAATTAGATATAATCTTTGCAAAGGGCTCTGGTGGATTTAATGGTATTTTTAGATGTGATTGTATTTAGCGATTTAAATAATGGCTTTAGAACCACGGAGAGTACAAAACGATTGTCTGTTTGGGATATTTTCGACACCATTGTTCGGAATGTGCACGTGTATGCAAATTAGCTATTCGCATTTATTAAAACTATTATTCTTATACTTCCCTAACGCAGCAGGGGGGATAACAAGAAGAAACTCCTCTATAAACAGAGACAGGTGTCTCACCTATCTGGGGGAGCCTTGTTTGGGCATGTGCCCGATAAGTGTGACATCAAGTCTTGTGCTCGTGTCATTGCGGGGTCACTGAAGCGTGTCATCCAAGGTTACCTTACTCGGAAACTTTACCGGGTTAATGACCGCGAGTGCACAGAACCTGGGGAACTGGATACGCCATTTCTTTCAACTTGCTTTACAAGAAATTACGCCCTGAGCGTGATTGTACATGCGCAGAGTGCCACTTGTTTTTCATTTGATTTATTTTTAACTCACTTGAGACGCTTCATATACGTCTCTGTATTATTCCGTTTTCGTCCAATTTTCTGTGCCTATATCAGTCGTTGTGTACTGTTTATTTTATCAACATCGCAATGGCTATCACCACATCACCTCCACCACCGTCAATGCAATCGCCGTCATCATCATCATCAGCATCAGCATCATCATCGTCGTCGTCGTCGTCGTCGTCATCATCATCATCGTCGTCGTCGTCGTCAACATCATCGTCACCGTCGTTGTCGTCATCATTATCATCATCATCGTCGTCGTCGTCGTCATCATTATCATCATCACCGTCGTTGTCGTCGTCATCATCATCATCATCGTCGTCGTCGTCGTCATCATCATCATCATCATCATCACCGTCGTCGTCATCATCATCATTAGTATAGCACATGTATTCTGTCGTCTGTGTATCTACTAGCTTTCATCAATTAGACATCTCTATTCAATTTATACTCTATTTCATAAACACGCAAGCATATCACTCATAATTATCGCATTTGCGAAATAAAAAACACCCCCAACGCAACAGTAATAAAAATAAGTTTTGAATTAATAAAGTCAAACATTGACTTATATTTTAACCGAATCAAACCATCGTCAAATGATGAGCACTCTCAACCAACCCTTTGTACTAAGTGGCATCTGCGCAGGTGACACGTTGACATCACCATAGATGCAGCTGTGGTGTCTTACCCCCTTCCCCAACATCTGGTAGGCGGTAGCCACATGGCTTTACACCCTTATCATCTGTCGACCTCGCCCGAGAGAGGACAAAGGAACAAAGGTCAGATTGGATTTAACGGGACGACATTAACACATTTATCGCCAAGTTTATATTCGTTATCCTCTTTGAAGTTTCGTGGAACATACCCAGAGGAGGTAATTTATTAATGCACTAATTTCCACCATGTACGACTAGGAACCCCTCTCTATATATATAAATATATGCTTTGCATTGCATGGTGGAGATTCAAACATGACACAGTTATCTTAAAGTTTTTAACAGGATAGTCAATTTTTTTATTGTTTGTGCGTGATGGTTAAATGGTAAGGGAACAGACATATCGATTTGTTAATTCCTTATAACATGAATACGTTTTTCGTAACATAATTTTTTTTATAATTATTTATAATATATTCGTAATGAGATTAAACGAATATTTATGTATCTGTTTATATAGTTTATAACATATCGTCACTGTTTCTACATGGGACGTTTGCGCAATAAAATCTTGTGTAGGCTATATGACACGATCTACGTGCAGTGTGCTCAGCTGCGCATATATATGACCTTGACAATTGGGCGTTTCGAATGACTACCCGTCTCGAAGGACATTAATGATTTTGTTGACTTTACTGCAACGTTGCCACGGAATGACGTCAAATCAGAAGGCCGCGTAACACTTCATTCCCTGGCCTAACAAGGTGTTGGTAAGGAGTGGCGACTACCGTGGCGACAGAAACGTGATCGCTACACAGGTGTGGTTATGGTGGTAGATGTGAATAGGTTAGACACATAAACAGGATGTATTCTCGGGGCGTAGTTTGAACTGCAAGGACTCAAGGTGTACCCGGATTATAGTGCTGCTGTATACAGTTAGCCTTTATGTGGGACATTTACGTGATGGGGAATAATCAATATCGGTTCAATAAATTGCAGGCACTAAAGCTGTTACTGTTGTTGTAAATCTAACTCCAACGTTTTATTGAAGAATGTTGGTTGTTTCTTGCTACAACGATGACTCAAACACGTCCGCACTGTTGCGACAAAACAATTTCCAAAACCACAAAAAAAATCTCCATTGTATGATTCCAACATGTGTTTACGAATTACTTCAGTTCCCATGTGTTGCCTGCCATGGGCCATGCTACATTAAAAGTTTAAAAGTGACTATGAAACCCTTTCCATATTCACTAGACATATCTGCTGTCAGAATCCACTGTATGCTTCGAACTCTATCATTTGAATCACTATCAGATAGTTTGTTTGTTGTTTAACGCCGCACTCAGCAATATTCCAGCTATATGACGGCGGTCTGTAAATAATCGAGTCTGGAACATCGATCCACGCAATTGGGATACGATGACATGCATCAACCAAGACAGCGAGCCAGACCACTCGATCCCGTTAGTCGCCTTTTACGACAAGCATGGGATGCTGAAGACCTATTCTACCCCGGGTCTTCACGGGTCCACTATCAAATAGATATGACACCAGGTGTTCGCGAAAAGGTGAGTGTATCCTGTCCCACTGGAGGGACCCGTCAAAATAATAACTAAAAGCGACCAAACCGGTTCAATATTCATAAGAGAGCTCAGCTAAAAGCAGCGTCCATTGACGATTCCGACTGTATCATGATCATGTGTATATAAACCACTATCACATAGTGAGGATACCAAGTGTTCACAAAAAGGTGAGCATATCCTGCACCGCCGGTGGCACCCGTCACAAACACATGCAAAGGCAAGTCAAGTGTTTACCTGAAAAAGCACGGAAGTATATGGTAAAAGCAAAATAAGGTATTTTTGTCACTGATGCGTCAATATTGGAAAAATCCACCACATGTCTACGATAAAACATTTTGAAAGTTTTTTTTATTGTTACCGTCAGGACAGGACATCGTTTCCTATTTCCCGGACACCAGGTGTTATCACTCTCTTTCAGTGATCCATTCATATAATTTTAACCCAATGGATAATCGAGACTGGTGCTTTCTGGCGTTGACCTTATATATTTATATTTACTAAGGCCTTGGATGTTGTAACCCTAATCATACGACTTTCGAGCAAGAGTTGATGGCGCTCTTTGAAGTGAATAGCACATGCTCAGTTGAACATTCAAAACTGTGAAATTTGGACACCAGTGGCTCGAGCTGCTGGAATATTGTTCCACATAAAGGAAAGGCTGGGTTTTGGACAGTTGAAGTCATTCCTCTTGTCATTTAGTCTTGAGGATATTTTTTGTCATTCTGAATTCTTATGCATAGATCTAAACATGAAAATGATGAGGCAGTTTCACCGGTCTCCTTTGTGTCTACTTCACGTGGGTAAAGCTTTGACAAGGAAGCCTTAAGTTAAACCTCTTTGCCAAATTGCATTGTTTTTATTTTGCCAATCCGAGCAGAAAATCCGATTTATATGCATAAAGAAACTGATCATCAAGAAGGGGGGCACAATTGGCGCCCATCATACTAAGTAAGGATATTGGACGGAGTCGGTGGGGTAGTTGGTGGAATGGTTGTTTGTTCGTGTGTGTGTGTGCGTGCGTGCGTGCGTGCGTGCGTGCGTGTGTGTATGTGTGCGTGCGTGCGTGCGTGCGTGTGTGTGTGCGCGCATGTGTGTTAATGTGTGTTGGGGTGGGGGGGGGGAAGTGGTGGGGGAATGGTTGTGTTTGTTCGTGTGTGTGTGTGTGTGTATGTGCGCGCGCGCGCGTGTGTGTGTTGGGGTGGAGGTGGGAGGGTGGGTGGGGGTGTTGGTGGGTTGTATGTTGTGGAATTGTTTGAAAAATATAATGTGTTCAAGTAACACTAGATAAGATTATAAATATTGCCTCAGGTATAACAAAAACAGCAATTGTTCACTGGTTGTCCTAAACAAACGCCCACCCCCCCGCCCCCCTCCCCCGCCCACCCGTAACCAGCCCAGTCATTAACCATGCACATGTATACTCACTACGCCTACGCCTTTTAACCCACACCGTGCTGCTCTCCAACTCACCTATCACAAATATCAACAAGAACAAAACTCATTGATTGGAATATGGCGGTCGGGGATACATTACCAATAGGTCAAGGTCGGTGGCGAGACCTTGTCTTTATAATTAAATACAGTGTCTAATTGGCCTTGGGTGTGAATGGAAGTCGATTTGAACCATACTGATCGTCCTTGGGTAATGTAGCCAGGCCTAGCTGTCGATATATCTATACAGCGTTAATAATTACCAGAGGTCTTGACTGGACACGCTAGAACGCCGAATCTTTGACATTTTAAACCTCTGAGAGAATATGAAAAAGCCATTTAACAAGAACGTTCAAAGAAACTAGCGTGATCGTTTGATCTGCGAACGACCACGAGTCGATCAGATATCGATACTCGAGGTTTTTAAGTTGATGTTTCTTGTCATAGAACCGTGTTGAGCATCAGTAACTCAAACACCAAAGGGACACGTTGAGACACATTTGGTACAGACGTACACAATACATGTATGTAATTTCATGTCTATTTTAAAAGGAGACTCGGTTTCCCGACTGCCAATGGTGTTCTGGGAGTTAATATACAGTAAAGTACGGTTATAACGAACTCAAAGGGACTACTAATTTTAGTTCGTTATAACCGTAGTTCGTTATAAGCATATATACAGCATAACTACAGCAAATAGTGGGGACCACAAATGTAAGTTCGTTATGTCCGTCAGTTCGTTATAAGCGGGTTCGTTATAACCGTAGTTTACTGTACAATGCATTTAATTAACGTTTTGTTTGCGTTATGACTCAAACATTTTGCGTACATGTCACAAGTTCTTTTCGAACGAAAATCTCACATCAACATACCGAAATTTGTAATCACATTGTTCAGGTAATATTTGAAACCTTTTTACGAATACATGTACATGCATTGTATTCACACGAGCCTTAGAGTATGCATATCTGCGCATCAGCATTGACATACCACGTCATGATCAGTGTGTTCCATCTCCTTTAAATTGATATTAAGCACTGACCCTGAACCATGGGCGGGTCTATGTCGGCGTGTGACAAGGCCACTGTGAAATACATCCACCGGTGTTTTTGTTGACAAGTAGCGCCAGATGGCGTTCCCTGATGCACGGGGTTCCGTGGTATGGCTGTTCTGTGTACCTTGGACTAACACGTACTCACTGAGACCGCCTCCGTGGTCTAGTGGTAGAGCGTCCGCCCGGGGAGCGGAAGGTCCGAGGTTCGATCCCCGGCCTCGTCATACCAAAAGACGTTAAACGGTGGTACTTGTTGTTACCCTGTCTGGCGCTCGGCATTAAGGGACAAATACAAGGACTGGTCGGCTCGGAGTCAGTATACTGTGTCTGAGTGGGTATTCATGTTAAACTTCGGCATGGTATCTCAGTGAGCTGGCACTATAAATCGGCATCAGTCCGGACTAGTACAAGCAGCCACACACACACACACACACACACACACACACACAAACACACGTGCATGCACGTCGCTATATAAGTGAAATAATCTTGGACGCGACGTTAAACCCAATTTCACCTCACCTCACCTTACTCTCTGAAAATATATAATTCCGATGGAAACAAATGTCATTTTTATTGAACAGAAGCCACAGCGAGATGGGACATTCAGAACCCGAGGAAAATCTAGACATTCTTCATTTAGGGTCGTGCATTACAGAAAGGGCTGGGTGGAAGGACAATACTATGGTTCAGGGACTGTGGGACTATAGATATTAATACTATACATCCGTAATACTATACGTAGTATTAATACTATACATCATCATCGTATGTATGTTGCATTGTTTATTCAGCCCCCTGCATTTATCCGTTTATATCGTTTGAAGTTTGTTTGAAAAAATTGATAAAATAATTAAAACATAAATAAAAATGTATTTCTTTTACAAGTTTAATTACTTCCGATTATGTTGCATCATAAATATTTCATTTTGATAAATTTCATAAAAGTTTAAAACATTAATAAAAATTTATTTCTTTTACACATTTCATAACATCCAACAATATTGTATCATGCATATATTCGCAATACGGGTTTGTCAGTTAATGTTGTATAATCTAAGTTTATTTTCTCCACATTAGAAGACGAATTATCATCACTTCAGAGATTGACAATAACGTATCTATGGTGACGTATCTTCACAAACTTCATACCACATCAATATTGACCGATTGTGATGTGACGTTCTGTCAAATCGGTATTCGTTGAAACCATTGTTCCCCACAAATATGAACGCCCAGGTTATTGAATAGCATTTCTATCCTTGAGATTGTGATTGGCCTTGATTGGATAGGCAGAAGATTCGAAGGGCGATAGTCTTACCGTAACCTTGAATACGAAACCCAACACCTTCACACAGAAGCTAGCTTTATCTCCGTATAGTTATTTCCAGTAAGGTCAAGGCCGCGGTTGATATGGTCGACCAGCAAGATCATGTTTCGTTAAATTGGCATTATTTGTTTTCCACGGTTTTCGACTCAAGGTCTTGTACGTATGTTTCTGCGTTTGAATGACACGTCAGGGTGTCGTTTAAAGCGTTGCATTGTCCGCGGTGGACATGTCTGGACAGCGTTGACCTTGACAAATACTTTACGTTTTAACCGCGAGAGAATATACGAGCAAACGATACTTTATGTGTTTTTGTGAATAGATTGACATATTGTTTATATCACGATTGCATGCTAATGTTTAATCGGGAGTTATGTGAAAAATATTGACATGAAGACGTCAGATATGACGTCAAATGTTTCCCGAGTTACTGGCGTTCGTGTACTGAAATAAACATGTATATGTATAATTGTGTTATTTCGGAAACAGTTGTGACGTCATATACGAGTATTTGTTTGTACAGGTGGCATATTTTATGTTTGTATTATCCGTCGAGTAAGAAATGGGGTTGAAAAACAGTCTATTTATCTCGACAATATGGGACTTAGGCTGCAGGATATGACGTCATCGTGTCGGAGGACGGAAATAATATTTCTCGAACTTTACCTGGACAGACGTCGGCGTCAGTAAGATAGAAAGATTAAGGCATATTTTGGCGCACAGAGGTAGATAGAGAGAGAGGGGACCGAGAGAGAGAGAGAGAGAGAGAGAGAGAGGGGGGGGGGGGGAGAGAGAGAGAGAGGGCACAGTAAAGGAACAGGTTACATAATGTATCACAAATCTGTATGCAAATCTAGTTTGAGAATATGATGAATTTTATAAAAGCAGTGTTACTGATAATACTCTTGACAGATCTACATAAAACTAGGATATTTATTATTCTCGTGGTGCAATAACTGTGTTAGTGTGTGTGTCAAGATCCGGGTTAGAATAGGTCTTCGGCAAGAGATAGGTCATTGCGTCATCACAAAGAAGCCGAATAAACTTAATTTTGTTTCATAACATCATAACACAGTTGTTTATTTGTAGAAACCCGAGGACAAATATTTGTTTCCAGTTTCGTCTGGATTCCCCCAAGACATCCCTGCTCCCCTAGAATATCAAATTATAGGTCCGCCAAAGATGCAAATTTCTTCCTAAAGCGTGATACCATCCCAGCAACGCTTTATAAACAGTGATTCGGTTTCAGCGCCACCTCTTTTATTCCACGGCAGTTTTCATATTTTAATATATATTTAATTATCTTGACCTTGGACTACTTCGTGAAGGTCAGGTCAAGGTGGACGCTGTACCAAACACTGGTCCATGTAAACTTATGCAGGAGCTGATTAATAATTCAAAGAGTTAATTAAAAATATCTTATTTTGAAATCCGAAATTAAGTTAATATGTTGATTGACTCTCTCGCTCTTAAAGAACAGGGGGCACGGGTGGCCCAGTCGTATAAGGCGCCGCGATTCCCTGTGCAGAATTGCGTCCCCTGGACACGCCAGAAACCTATGATTGTGGGTTCGAATCCCGGTTCACCCCGATTATGTTTCTAGGTTTGTCAGCACCATACCCGTGCTCGTGGGTTTCACCGAAGAGGTAAACGTCTGAGACCTGCTTCACTTCGGGCGTTCCTCCCACATTAATCTGACACGCCGTGATATAACTGGAATACTGTTAAAAGCGGCGTCAAACCCAACTCACTCACTCACTCACTCACTCACTTAAAGAACACTAGAAATATAATAATGAGGCGAAGAAACGGGTTAAAGTTCAACTGCATTAAATAAGATGCTTATATAAGGCGTTAAGATTAAAAGTCACCGGAGACTTGACACAGTAATATTACACGTCTACCTCGAGCCTAAAATATATACTTACTCTGTGTCCTGAAATCTTTACAACAATAATTATTTCATGGACAACTTGGACAATCTATTTAATCAAACCATCTATTCATAAACCATTATACCTTAGTTAAACTGTCGTTTAAAATGAATCCATTAGCGGTTGCATCGACCAACCCTCCCACAACTTGCTATAAATATTCGTGATTAAATCCAATTTCGACCGAAGGATTGGGCATTCTGTCAAAGCTACGTCTATCGTTTGAAGCTCATGATTCTGCCACGATAAGACCCGCGGCAAGGAATGACATTTATAACGTGAAGGACATGGTATTGATCCACTGACGGAAAGCTGCGTATTTTTAACATAGATTAGTAGCAGTATCGACCGAGCTCGCCCAAAGGTGATAGTGAAATACGCAAGCGTTGACTGCGACCTTCGTTCCAATGACGTCGGCTTTACATTTGTCCTCAAAGGAATTGAGAGTCTTAACGCTGGCTGCTCAGGAAGTTTAAAAATGGCCGTCCTATTTCGGGCGCCACAAGTCACGAGAACAACGACGAGATCTCGTCAGAAGATTTAGGTGAGAAATTGAAGGGAATTTCTGTTCTCTTTGAGGTCGTTATTTTAAGATACCGGAAGCTGTTTTATGAAGATTGGACTTTCACTTTGATAAGCTTCCTCTAACTAGACACAGCCGTGAAGATGTTACAAAGAAAGTTTCTGTCAAACAAACTAACCTTAAACAAAGGGGATGGAAAAAAAGTTTTAGAGAAAATGCGAAGGAAACTATGCTTAGGGTTCTTCGTTAATGATTTTTCACGGAATTTAACAAAACCAAACGCAAATTTATCAATGGCCCAAAGTAAACTAGGAAAAGGTGAAAATACCACACAATGACATGTACCAATTACCTTGATTTTAAATAATAGTTTCCAGCCTTAATCGTCAAAAGACAGGGTTTTCGGATTAACGGTGTCCGGATTCAAAAGGTTTCAGTGTACTCAATACTTGTTCTCCTGGAGTTAGTGAGCTGGTTTAATGCCGTGTTAAGCAATATGCCAGCAATATCACGGCGGGGACACTAGAAATTGGCTTCACACATTGTTCCCATGCTGGGAATCGAACTTTGGTCTTCGGCGTGACGAGCGAGCGCATTAACCACCAGACTGCCTTTCTTGTACTCCTTGAGGATTTCAGGACAGATTATGTTGAATAGTGCTGGAAGTAGTTTAATACGTCTCACACGCTCTTCCTATACAAACAATATTCACTCGCCCTTCAGAAAAGGCTCAGGGTTACATGTGTTCTTCTTTTCTGTAAAATTTGGTTGTTTGTTTGTTTAACGCCGGACTCAGAAAAATATTCCAGCTATATGACGGCGGTCTGTAAATAATAGTCTGGACCAGACAATCCAGTGATTGACTTCATAAGCATCGATCCACGCAATTTGGAAACGATGACATGCACATCCAAGTCAGCGAGTCTGACCACCCGATCCCGTTAGTCGCCCCTTACGACAAGCATAGTCGCCTTTTACTGCAAGCATGGGTTGCTGAAGACCTATCTCGGATCTTCACGGGTGTTCTGTAAAGTAGGGTTGTGGTAGTCTAGTAGCTAAAGCGTTAACTAGTCACGCCTAAGGGCCGGGTTCGATTCCCTACATGGGTACAGTGTGTAAAGCCAATTAGTGGTGTCCCTCGAAGTGATATCGCTGGAATATTGATAAAAGAGGCTCAAACCCATACTGACTGTGGAAGGAAAGCCCGAAGTGATGCAGATCTTATAGACGCTTAAGGAATAATTACCACCGGCAGGATATCCCAAACGGGGCGATTGGTGGATTCGAACTTAAGATTTTCGGATCCTGTAGGTCTAGGAGACTCTGGTCTAGGTCTAACTCTGCCTGACAAATGGCGTCGCGTTAGTTCAATTGGCCGCTGTGACCCCTTGTCTTTTCCTTCCTATTACGATATTAGATTAAACTATTACTTATAAAATCTAACTCAAACGATAAACAATTGAAATTAAAAAAACACCAAAGTACACACGGCCTGTTTCATGGTTGTCAGGCTCGCTGACTTGGTTGATGCATGTCATCGTATCCCAATAGCGTAGATCGATGCTCATGATGTCAATCACTGGATTGTCTGGTCCAGACTCGATTATTTACAGACTGCCGTCATATAGCTGGACTATTGCTGTGTGTGGCGTTAAACAACAAACAAACAAACAAACAAACACGATGGACTGATAGCCGATCGTTCAACACACACCTTCAAGATGTGGACAGCATATCCCAATATCATGTCAAAGTTAAACAGTTTACAATCTTTCCCAACTTCCCTAACTTCCGAGTAACAATTACAACACCGTTCCCACGAACCACTTTCAATCGTTTTTGCCGCCCATACAGGCCAAGTGGACGGTACATTCTTGTCATGCATGTCTTGACTATTGGCTAATTTTAGATTCACACAACACGTCTACCGAGGTCCCGTCGTTTTATTCCAGTCATTCACCTTGCCTAACTCTGACTCATAAGGTTTTTTTTCGTCCATCCAACCTCATGCGATTTACGTGCTCCTGGCAGACGTGGTCACCATGGTCCCTGTGATGAACGTCATTGTTTTGGCAACGGTCGCCATAGCAACGCAGATGGCGCGTGTGCGTTGGTGACGCAAATCAGGAAATTCCTTATGGCACACCCAGATAATACCGAAGGGAGACGTATTCAACAGTGCTCGCTCTCCCATTGGTTAGCGGCCGTGGCCTTATTTGTATACATTTTCCGTCGGAATATATTTAGAATTTCGTTCAAGGGCGTCAACCAAGGTCTCGCCTCCAATTTGCATGCGCACATATTGTTGCGACATATATATACATACATCACGTGATGGGGTTGATCATCTACTTCGATGGTGCACTAAGTACACGTTTCATCCGGGTCAATGGGGTCATGCAAAATCTGTACATAATAACTGGACTTTGATATAGGAACATTATAAAATAAATTGGTTTCGGTTGACAGCAGAAAAATGATTGTATAAATTTAAGTATTTATAACAAAAATATGTCATACTGTCTGGGTTTTGAAAAGCTTGAAAGTTACTCTAACATTTGAGTGAGTTATTTGGGTTTAACGCCGCTTTTAACAGTATTCCAGTTATATCACGGCGTGTCAGCTTAATGTGGGAGGAAAGCCCGAAGTGATGCAGGTCTCAGACGTTTACCACTTTGGTGAAACCCACGAGCACGGGTATGGTGCTGACAAACCTAGAAACATAATCGGGGCGAACCGGGATTGGAACCAATCTAACATAGGATGATTTGAATGTATATATTTTATTTATAGGTCATTCTTTTGGATATTTATAGACTTCAGTTTTTCTGGCCTCCGTTTCTTAATCGATTGTTGACTTGATTTTGTGTGAGCGGGCATGTTAATGCTTAACCGGAGTTTCTGAGTAGACAACACTGACGTGAAACACAATTTCTAAAGGTGTTTAACGCCAACGAAGTATGGTTGTTTCAGGTCAATGTTTCAGCTACATGTCGGCGGTCGGTCAATCATTAAGGAGTCTGGGTAATACGAACTAGTGGTTGATGTCATGAGCACCATCCCACGACGTCGGTCACGTCACCATACCCGACCCCTCGATCAATTTAGTCGCCTCGTACAACAAGCATAGGTTGCAGGGGCCTTTTCTAACGGTATCCCCACGGGGGTGGGGGATTCGACAGTTAGATGAACGCTAAATAGACGTTAGTGAACCACTTCTGCTGCGACAACGACAATTGTGCTATACTTTCTACCGCTACTGTTTTTCTACTTGGTGGGCCAGTTGGGAGAGTCTACTGGTAAAAGCGCTCGCTCGTCGCGCCGAAGGCCCGGGTTCGATTCCCCACACGTGAATCCCATTTCTTGTGTCCCCCGCTGTGATATTGTTGGAACAGTGCTAAAAGCGGCGTAAAAACATACTCACTCACTCTGCAACTTGGTGCCATCGAAATTCAATGGCGTTAATTGAATAGTCTGCCCTCATCAGAGAGTTGAATAGCCGTACACGATATACATCGAAGTTATGGAGTGTGATTTAACGACGTGTCAATGTTTGTTTGTTGTTATACGCCGCACGCAGCAATATTCCAGCTTTATGACGGCAGTCTGTAAATAATCAACAGTTGCAACAGTTACAACAGTACCAATAATAATATTGTTGTGCAACAGCAACAACAACAACAACGACGACGACGACGATGATGATGATGATGATAATAATAATAATAATAATCCAGACCCCCTTTGCTGCATTTATTTAATTTAATCTCATGACGACGATGATGATAATAACAGCGCAGCAACAACAATAACAACAACATTAATAATAATAATAATAATAATAATAATAATAATAATAATAATGATGATGATGATGATGATGATGATGATGATGATAATCATCATCATCATCATAATCATAATAATGTAATGCTAATGTGGACGACATCTATTTTCAGTATGGCTTTGATTATATAACAGTCACGAGAATACGAGTCAAGCTTATACAGCTTAAGCTATAATTATTTTTGCAAAATGGATCACAGATGCACGAACAATGATCCTTTACATCATGAATAAACTATCTGCAGCAGCAGTACATGTGTCCTCTTCACAACTCTTTATGGAGCACGGATTTGTGCAACCAAATCGTGTATAAAACGTGCAACAGCCATTAAGGTGTGTGTATCTTATGAAACATCTCCAAGCATGAGGTATATTAAGATCACGAGGGAGCGAAGAGTCACGATTTTCACCTCAATAGGAAGATATTCAGGTTAGCACCCAACCCAGTGTGTTATTTCTTTTGCATGGTACATTCCGGTCCGGTTCCACATTTTCCGAGATTTTTTCCATTCCGAAGTTACACTTTTGATGTTACCCGACCTCACGACACACGCTTGTTTCCCTCCCTTGAGAAAATAAATAAACTGATATTTGTTGCGACCGCTACTGATAAAACTTGTTGCTTGGGGAAACGAAGAGACAATAAGCTTCACTTCTTAAGGTTTATAATGGAATTGGAGTGTTGGTGAAGTAAGAGAAATTGACGGGAGAGAAAAACAAATCTGAAGGGGAAACTTTAAATGCCGATCATTAAGAACTTTAGGCAGACTAAGAAAATTCTTACAGTAAAAAATAAATAAGGATGTACAAAAGAAAATAAAGAAGTTGCTGTACAGCCTCTGCCATCCTCTACATCGATTGTCATTCCTTCTCATCACCTGCCGTCCTCTACATCACTTGTCAGCCCTGTCATCCTCTACATCACCTGCCATCCATTTCATCACTTGTCATCCCCTCTCATCCTCTACATGACGTGTCATTCCCTCTCATCACCTGCCGTCTTCTACATCACCTGCCATCCATTTCATCACTTGTCATCCCCTCTCATCCCTGCCCAATCCTCATAATCACGTGTCATTCCCTCTCATCACCTGCCGTCTTCTACATCACCTGCCATCCATTTCATCACTTGTCATCCCCTCTCATCCCTGCCCAATCCTCATAATCACGTGTCATTCCCTCTCATCACCTGCCGTCTTCTACATCACCTGCCATCCATTTCATCACTTGTCATCCCCTCTCATCCCCGCCATCCTCTACATCACTTGTCATCCCCTCCCATCACCTCCAATCGCAGAAGGTGACAGATTGGTGCCCATGGGGATGCCTAAAAGTATCACCCCCACATTTTATATAGATGTTATCAATGAGTGAGTGAGTTGGGTTTAACACCGCTTTTAACATTATTCCATTTATATCACGGCGTGTCAGCTTAATGAGGGAGCAAATCCCGAAGTGATGCAGGTCTCAGACGTATACCTCTTCGGTGAAACCCAAGAGCACGGGTATGGTGCTGACAAACCTAGAAACATAATCGGGGCGAACCGGGATTCGAACCCACAATCATAGGTTTCTGGCCTGCCCAAGGGACGCAACTCTGCACAGCGAACCGCGGCGCCTTAGACGACTGGGCCACCCGTGTCCCACTGTTATTAATGAGAACGTCAAGCTTTTAATGTAAGTGCAGATAAAATTTGCTTTCATTTTTTACTTATTGTCCTGAACCTTTGAACATGGAGAGTTAACATCACCCCAGGCCATCACATGTAACTCCCTGTTAATGCTGCCCTCAGTGACACCGTACATCCTCTGTCACCTTCAACAATCCCACGATCTATGAAACTGCACGAGGACTTTTTCAACGGAGAATAAACGGCCTCGGTGATGGTAATCCCTGTGCATGCAATTTGTTTTGTTTTGAACGTGGTTTAAGTGCGGAACACCAATGGTTAAATATTGATTGACCCTGGGCAATGCGGAAGTCAAACAGTCTCTTCAGATTTGCAGAAAGAGCTTTTAGCTCGTGCCTCGTTATAGCATTTTTTCTCCCTGTTTTCAAGGAAACGAAGGACGGTTTATTTCAACAAAGCAGCATGACCTAATTTGAGTTTTGAATATCCTGCCAAATCGACTTTGAAATATGGCTAATGAAACGTATTTTTAAGAAGTTTTTTTGTCAGTAACTGTCGTGTTATTCCATAAACGACAAATCATTTTCTGATGGTGGCTTGGGATTTCGTCGAAAATAAATAAATTGTCCAAACAATAAAAAAACTTTAAAAAATAAGTATTGAAATGTCTGACATAAAAATACATTGTTGCTATGTGTTATAAAAAATGTTTTAGGCTCATAGACTTCATTAAAAAATATCTGGTTTTGCATCTGAATCTGAAACAAATATCTTGGGGGGGGGGCTGTATTGAACGATACATTGAGTTCGATAGGATACACATGTACCTTTTGAAAAGAAATACCGGAGATACTCACTGACAGGGCGCAGGAGTGGCTCCGAGGAACGGGTGGTTTGTTATTGTTTTGTGTAATAATGGGGTAATTGTGTTATAAAACGACAAGGTGGATCATAACTTTTGCTATCAACCCCTTGTTTGCCTGGCATTGGTTAGGTTATATACATCCTGCTCCGACAGCCGGGTGAAAGAAAGTATACAGCTCTGTTTTGTGGTGGCTTGAAATGAAACAACAAGAAATAGTTATTTGATGGTGATGTATTTGATAAGGGTATCACAGTTGTGTTTTTGATCTTATGTTTGCAGTGTTTATAATTTCAGCCTAGTAACGTTTTGATAACGTTTGTAACATTTAGGTCAAATCCAGTTTTCAAATTGATTCTTTCTTTTGCCCAACAATATAAAGACACCTCCTCATTCAGACAGACTAACAGACAGTCAAGCAGAAACATTGTACTTTGAGACTTGTTCATTAGTTTAATGCATGTAGACCCATAAAGATCCGGGGTAGAATAGGTCTTCAGCAACCCATGCTTGCCGCAAAAGGCGACTATGCTTGTCGTAAAAGGCGACTAACGGGATCGGGTGGTCAGGCTCGCTGACTTGGTTGATGCATGTCATCGATCCCAATTGCGTGAACGATGCTCATGATGTAAATGGTTGGATTGTCTGGTCCAGACACGATTATTTACAGCCCGCCGTCATGTAGCTGGACTATTGCTGAGTGCGGCGGTAAACAACAAACAAACAAACAAATGCCTGTAGAAGAAAACAGGGCCAGTGGGTAGCAAACAAACATTACCAAACGAGACAGGAAGAGACATTCCAGCCGCATTACACTCATACGAACGACATGATTCTGAAAAAGAAAGGAAATCCTTTGAACGTCTTTCGCAGTTTTCGGAGAAAGAGAGGCCAGCTAATTCTGAACTTAAACCGGATTCGATCCGCGGACAAGCGCCACTGTAATTCTCTTCCTGATAGGCTTAAGCACGAATGCTTGTTCTGGGCCATGAATGGAAGACACAGCGCACTCCCAGGTGAATTGTCAGTACCAGCAATGTACACAACCCAAGAAGAAAAAGCAAGTGAGCTAAATTTGGCTGTGTGTGGCATTCCTCGCAGTGCAGCCATGTTGGATGTACGCCGTGTTTACGCCGTATGTTGACACAGACGTAGTTTCATCGTTCTCTGCAATGATTCACCCCCGCTATGACGTAAAGAGCGACCTTGACACCTTTGGAGGTATGCTGGTCCATACAAGGAACATGCGGGAGGTGACGGACAACGCCCAACCAACGTCTGATAGTTGAAGGTTGTTTGACGAATTTTGCTGGCGATCGGCTTTGCGGTAAACCTTTATTCAAATGTCCTTGCTTCTGAATATTTGTGGATAATACGGCCTTGCAGCTGGTTAGATCTTCTCCCACCTTGAATAAAACGATATAACACACCTTTGACATCAATGAAATGAGTTCTATTTCTAAAAAAACGTCTAATATTGACGTATTTATTTTATGTTTGCAGCATCAGACAAAATAGAGTCTTACATGATTTTTTAGTTCCTCTCGGTATGTCAATAAGTATCTCAGTTGAAACGAGTTTAAAGAGACGTAGGGTAATTGTATGATGGCGGTATTGCTTGGCAGTCGATATGACGTGCTTCCAGTGGCAATGTGTCTTACCTTACTGTAATTTTCTGGGGTTTTTGGTCAATTTTGTCCAACGCAACTTCCAATATAAACTGGCGGTGTAGAAGGGTCAACTCAAACCCCGGCTTAAATCTCTCTGGAGTGATTTAGGCCAAGTCTCCCCTAGATCACCCAAAAAACACACACACACACACACACACACACACACACACACACACACACACACACACACACACCTAGTCTCAGAACACACCACCCTCAAAAGCCCACACCCTGTGCTATTTCAAATGTCCATTGTTGATTGTATTAATTATGGCTATTGCTTTTTCATTAAAACATAATATACACTGAGTATCATTAGACTTTTTTGTCGTGCTATATATGAAATACTAATGTGAAAAGCATTGCTTCAAAATTACTTTTTTGCTGAAATACATTGACGCGTTCCTAGACCCGTGAAAATCCGGTTTACCGTAAAAGGCGACTATGCTTGTCGTGTGAGGCGACTAACGGGATCGGGTTGTCAGGCTGGGCGATTTGGTTGATGCATGTCATCGTATCCCAATTGCTTGGATCGATGCTCATGAAGTCAATCACTGGAATGTTTTGTCTAGACTCTATTAATTACAAACCTTAACAACAAACAAACAAACAAACAAACAAACAAACAAACAAACGTGTTTCTATTTGTTGGAATTTTGCACACTTGTCGTATCATACGGCAACATCCGTTATAAGACGATTTGTCCAACGTCCAGAAGTGTTTATCCATAACACTGCCAGGCCATAGTATGTGTTATATAGTTATGAAGTATAGACAATAATAATAAGGTAACACAGTAGAGACTTCTTAAGGTCAAAGCATGCAACATGTACATTGAAAGTTTCTTCTTGTTACCTACACTGTTACATGACATCTGTAAACGTTTGTAAACTAAGATAACGGATGTAATTTAATAATTGAACTGTTTTCCGAGTTCAGCATCCAACGATCATGTAAATAACAAATAAAATTCATTTTCTACAGTGTTTAAATCCCCAAAACTGATAGATTCTGTGTTCTTTTAAAATCCCCATATATCTTCCCGTCTCCATAAAGAGTTCGAGTGAGATACATCTCAATCTTGCAAGCGAAATCATAGGTTTCTGGCGTGCCCAAGGGACGTAACTTTGTACAGCGAATTGTAGCGCCTTAGACGACTGGGCCTGCCCCGTCCATGAAGTAATGAGTGAGTGAGTGAGTGAGTATGGTTTTACGCCGCTTTTAGCAATATTCCAGCAATATCGTGGCGGGGGACACCAGAAATGGGCTTCACACATTGTACCCATGTCGGGAATCGAACCCGGGTCTTCGGCGTAACGAGCGAACGCTTTAACCACTAGGCTACCCGACCGCCCCTGAAGTAATGAGAGGTGTATATACATGGCATGTTGTGATCCGCAGCAGATTAAAAATAACAACAACAGGTACACGATAATAAGGAGTAAACAGATAATTTCATGAAGCCAGGTAAGTTTATAGTAAGAACACACAGATAACTTCAGGAATGCCATTCAAACAGTTCAAAATATAGCTTTTACATGTACGCATACCTTTAGTGAAACGGAAAATAGCAGAACATGGAAACTTCAGACAGTACCAGGTTAACACGACAAACCTGTGTTGATTTTACACATGCATTTTTTAATTAAAATATCCTCTGATTTCTAGTTATTATGAAATCCAAATCAAACAACATATCATGGAAAAGAAGTTCCAGGAGAAATATTATTACAGTAAACTACGGTTATAACGAACTCAAAGGGACCACTAATTTTAGTTCGTTATAACCGTAGTTCGTTATGTGCATACATACAGCATATATACAACAAATGGTCGGGATTAAAAATAAGTTCGTTATATCCGTCAGTTCGTTATAAGCGTGTTCGTTATAAACATAGTTTACTGTATTTGAAATGGGTATACACAATTGTATAGATGCATCTTATTTTTTCATGCCTCGATGTTTGACATAAACAAGATATGATTATTATTATTAGCAAAAAAAAAAGTGGAACTAAAGTGACTTTTAACGTATGTGTTTGAGACCTCTGACACTTTTTAGGGTAAAATTAAACATGCTTTCAGATTTGTAAAGCGCGATGTCACAAGTTCATTCTACAGATCATTACACACAACTGCCGACTGTCTACAATAATAATGTACGTCGATGTACACCTACTGCCTTTTCAGGTGAGAAGAAGGTCACATGAACATCTTAAAGCTTCAGAACTGTATGTCAATACAGAACAGTAGAAGTAGAATGCTGTGAGAATGTAGAGGGTTGATTTGAGCCAAACCGGGAGTGATCTGAGCCTGGAGTGGGTGTTTTGGGCCTGGTATAGGGGAGTGATCTGAGCCGTGAGTGAGTGTTTTGGGCCTGGTAGAGGGGAGTGATCTGAGCCTGGAGTGGGTGTTTTGGGCCTGGTATAGGGGAGTGATCTGAGCCTGGAGTGAGTGTTTTGGGCCTGGTAGAGGGGAGTGATCTGAGCCTGGAGTGGGTGTTTTGGGCCTGGTATAGGGGAGTGATCTGAGCCTGGAGTGAGTGTTTTAGGCCTGGTAGAGGGGAGTGATCTGAGCCTGGAGTGGGTGTTTTGGGCCTGGTAGAGTGGAGTGATCTGAGCCGTGAGTGAGTGTTTTGGGCCTGGTAGAGGGGAGTGATCTGAGCCTGGAGTGGGTGTTTTGGGCCTGGTATAGGGGAGTGATCTGAGCCTGGAGTAAGTGTTTTGGGCCTGGTAGAGGGGAGTGATCTGAGCCCGGAGTGAGTGTTTTGGGCCTGGTAGAGGGGAGTGATCTGAGCCCGGAGTGAGTGTTTTGGGCCTGTTAGAGGGGAGAGATCTGAGCCCGGAGTGAGTGTTTTGGGCCAGGTAGAGGGGAGTGATCTGAGCCTTGAGTGTTTTGGGCCTGGTGGAGGGGAGTGATCTGAGCCCGGAGTGAGTGTTTTGGGCCAGGTAGAGGGGAGTGATCTGAGCCCGGAGTGAGTGTTTTGGGCCTGGTAGAGGGGAGTGATCTGAGCCTTGAGTGTTTTGGGCCTGGTAGAGTGGAGTGATCTGAGCCTTGAGTGTTTTGGGCCTGGTGGAGGGGAGTGATCTGAGCCCGGAGTGAGTGTTTTGGGCCTGGTAGAGGGGAGTGATCTGAGCCCGGAGTGAGTGTTTTGGGCCTGGTAGAGGGGAGTGATCTGAGCCTGGAGTGTTTTGGGCCTGGTGGAGGGGAGTGATCTGAGCCCGGAGTGAGTGTTTTGGGCCTGGTAGAGGGGAGTGATCTGAGCCTGGAGTGTTTTGGGCCTGGTAGAGGGGAGTGACCTGAGCCTGGAGTGAGTGTTTGGGGCCTGGTAGAGTGGAGTGATCTGAGCCTGGAGTGAGTGTTTTGGGCCTAGTAGAGTGGAGTGATCTGAGCCTGGAGTGAGTGTTTGGGGCCTGGTAGAGGGGAGTGATCTGAGCCTGGAGTGAGTGTTTTGGGCCTGGTAGAGGGGAGTGATCTGAGCCTGGAGTGAGTGTTTTGGGCCTAGTAGAGGGGAGTGACCTGAGCCTGGAGTGAGTGTTTTGGGCCTGGTAGAGTGGAGTGATCTGAGCCTGGAGTGAGTGTTTTGGGCCTGGTAGAGGGGAGTGACCTGAGCCTGGAGTGAGTGTTTTGGGCCTAGTAGAGGGGAGTGACCTGAGCCTGGAGTGAGTGTTTTGGGCCTGGTAGAGTGGAGTGATCTGAGCCTGGAGTGAGTGTTTTGGGCCTGGTAGAGTGGAGTGATCTGAGCCTGGAGTGAGTGTTTTGGGCCTGGTAGAGTGGAGTGATCTGAGCCTGGAGTGAGTGTTTTGGGCCTGGTAGAGGGGAGTGACCTGAGCCTGGAGTGAGTGTTTTGGGCCTGGTAGAGGGGAGTGATCTGAGACTGGGGTGAGTGTTTTGGGCCTGGTAGAGGGGAGTGATCTGAGCCTGGAGTGAGTGTTTTGGGCCTGGTAGAGTGGAGTGATCTGAGCCTGGAGTGAGTGTTTTGGGCCTGGTAGAGGGGAGTGACCTGAGCCCGGAGTGAGTGTTTTGGGCCTGGTAGAGGGGAGTGATCTGAGCCTTGAGTGTTTTGGGCCTGGTGGAGGGGAGTGATCTGAGCCCGGAGTGAGTGTTTTGGGCCTGGTGGAGGGGAGTGATCTGAGCCCGGAGTGAGTGTTTTGGGCCTGGTAGAGGGGAGTGATCTGAGCCTGGAGTGTTTTGGGCCTGGTGGAGGGGAGTGATCTGAGCCCGGAGTGAGTGTTTTGGGCCTGGTAGAGGGGAGTGATCTGAGCCTGGAGTGTTTTGGGCCTGGTAGAGGGGAGTGATCTGAGCCTGGAGTGAGTGTTTTGGGCCTGGTAGAGGGGAGTGACCTGAGCCTGGAGTGAGTGTTTTGGGCCTAGTAGAGGGGAGTGACCTGAGCCTGGAGTGAGTGTTTTGGGCCTGGTGGAGAGGAGTGATCTGAGCCTGGAGTGTTTTGGGCCTGGTAGAGGGGAGTGACCTGAGCCTGGAGTGAGTGTTTTGGGCCTGGTGGAGGGGAGTGATCTGAGCCTGGAGTGAGTGTTTTGGGCCTAGTAGAGTGGAGTGATCTGAGCCTGGAGTGAGTGTTTGGGGCCTGGTAGAGGGGAGTGATCTGAGCCCGGAGTGAGTGTTTTGGGCCTGGTGGAGAGGAGTGATCTGAGCCTGGAGTGTTTCGGGCCTGGTAGAGGGGAGTGATCTGAGCCTGGAGTGAGTGTTTTGGGCCTGGTGGAGGGGAGTGATCTGAGCCCGGAGTGAGTGTTTTGGGCCTGGTAGAGGGGAGTGATCTGAGCCCGGAGTGAGTGTTTTGGGCCTGGTGGAGAGGAGTGATCTGAGCCTGGAGTGTTTTGGGCCTGGTAGAGGGGAGTGACCTGAGCCTGGAGTGAGTGTTTGGGGCCTGGTGGAGGGGAGTGACCTGAGCCTGGAGTGGGTGTTTTGGGCCTGGTAGAGGGGAGTGATCTGAGCCTGGAGTGAGTGTTTTGGGCCTAGTAGAGTGGAGTGATCTGAGCCTGGAGTGTTTTGGGCCTGGTGGAGGGGAGTGATCTGAGCCTGGAGTGAGTGTTTGGGGCCTGGTAGAGGGGAGTGATCTGAGCCTGGAGTGAGTGTTTGGGGCCTGGTAGAGGGGAGTGATCTGAGCCTGGAGTGAGTGTTTTGGGCCTGGTAGAGGGGAGTGATCTGAGCCTGGAGTGAGTGTTTTGGGCCTAGTAGAGTGGAGTGATCTGAGCCTGGAGTGAGTGTTTGGGGCCTGGTAGAGGGGAGTGATCTGAGCCTGGAGTGAGTGTTTTGGGCCTGGTAGAGGGGAGTGATCTGAGCCTGGAGTGAGTGTTTTGGGCCTAGTAGAGTGGAGTGATCTGAGCCTGGAGTGAGTGTTTGGGGCCTGGTAGAGGGGAGTGATCTGAGCCTGGAGTGAGTGTTTTGGGCCTGGTAGAGGGGAGTGATCTGAGCCTGGAGTGGGTGTTTTGGGCCTAGTAGAGTGGAGTGATCTGAGCCTGGAGTGAGTGTTTTGGGCCTGGTAGAGGGGAGTGATCTGAGCCTGGAGTGAGTGTTTTGGGCCTAGTAGAGTGGAGTGATCTGAGCCTGGAGTGAGTGTTTGGGGCCTGGTAGAGGGGAGTGATCTGAGCCTGGAGTGAGTGTTTTGGGCCTGGTAGAGGGGAGTGATCTGAGCCTGGAGTGAGTGTTTTGGGCCTAGTAGAGTGGAGTGATCTGAGCCTGGAGTGAGTGTTTGGGGCCTGGTAGAGGGGAGTGATCGAAGCCTGGAGTGAGTGTTTTGGGCCTGGTAGAGGGGAGTGATCTGAGCCTGGAGTGAGTGTTTTGGGCCTGGTAGAGGGGAGTGATCTGAGCCTGGAGTGAGTGTTTGGGGCCTGGTAGAGAGGAGTGATCTGAGCCTTGAGTGAGTGTTTTGGGCCTGGTAGAGGGGAGCGATCTGAGCCTGGAGTGGGTGTTTTGGGCCTGGTAGAGGGGAGTGATCTGAGCCTGGAGTGAGTGTTTGGGGCCTGGTAGAGAGGAGTGATCTGAGCCTTGAGTGAGTGTTTTTGGCCTGGTAGAGGGGAGTGACCTGAGCCCGGAGTGAGTGTTTTGGGCCTGGTAGAGGGGAGTGACCTACATTGAACAAAAGAAAGTACACAATTATATTTGATGGTGGATACAAATGAAGCAAACAAGACATTGTTATTCGATGGTGATTTATTTGAGATGGGTATCATGGTTGTGTTTTGAACCTTAAGTTTGCAGTGTTTCGGCGATTGTTTTTAGCCAAGTATCGTTTTGATAATTTTTGTAATGTTTTGGTCAAATCCAATTTTCAAATGTATATCTTCTTTTGCCTTGCAGTTTATAAACAGGCACGCCTTTTGTCTGGTGATTTGAAGATGATTGATATATGTTGCCATGGCAACTGACAAATCGTTACAAGTGACAATGAAGAGCTTAATTAAGTTAAACGGAGTGTTGGTGAACTTCAGGGTTGAACCATGTGGTATTCCAGGGAGAACATGGCTGGTATTAATTGATCGCTTAACATGCTCGATGTCCTGAAAAGAAACATTCTTTGAAATATATCTCATTAACGCCGTTTTGGACAGTATCACGTCGTGTCTGCTTAATGTGGGAGGAAAGCCCGAAGTGATGCAGGTCTCAGACGTTTACCACTTTGGTTAAACACACGAGCATGGGGATGGTACTGACAAACCTAGAAACATAATTGGGGCGAACCGGATTCGAACCCATTCTCACTCAGTCAGAAATCTTTAAGAAAAAATGCTTTAGAAACTTTATTTGCATTATGTTTACTTGACTCTGGTCCGCCATATACACCTCGGCCCGCCATGTCCCCTACGTTTGCCATTATATAATCATGTATCACACTGTTATATTGACCGCCTCCGTAGTCTACTGGTAGAGCGTCCGCCCAGAGAGAGGAAGGTCCGGGTTTCGATAAATTGTCTGGCCGGAAATATGAAGATGGTACTTAAAAGGTGATACTTGACTTGTTGTTACCCTGTCTGGCGCTCGGCATTAAGGGGCTTAAAACAAGGACTGGTCGCCTCGGAGTCAGTATACTGTGCTATTCATGTTAAACTGCGGCATGGTATCTCAGTGGGCTAGCACTAAACATCGGCATCAGTCCGGACTAGTACAAGCCCCCCCCCCCCCCCCCCCCCCCCCCACACACACACACACACAACACGCACACCCAGACACACGCTACATAAGTGCAATCTCGGACGCGACGTTTATTTCCTATTTCACACTAAAAAGATAAGATTGTTGTTGTCTCGTTAGGTGTAGGTGTGGTTGTCAAGGATTGTAGGTTTGGTTGTCAAGGATTGTTGGTGTGGTTGGCAGGAAGTGTAGATGTGATTGTTGAGGTAAGTTGGTGATTATTCTCTGACGTAGACGTTCTATATTTATGACTTCAGGTAACTGTCAACTGGTGTCTGATGGCCTTAGTGTGACTTCACCTTTATTGAAATGACAATATGGAGTTGACCTGGAAGGTTTTGGAGCGACAAAATCGACCACGATCACAAAGCGATCTATGCAGCGGCACTGTTGATGTGAGTGTACCCGTGAACATCCGGGCTATAACAGGTCTTCAGCAACCCATGCTTGCCATAAAAGACGACTGTTCTTGTCGTAAGAGGCGACTAACGGGATCGGGTGGTCAGGTTGATTACATGTCATCGATCCCAATTGCGTGGATCGATGCTCATGATATCAATCACTGGATTGTCTTGTCCAGACTGGATTGGCGTTAAACAAGAAACCAATGAAAGTATGATATGATATGATATGATATGATATGAGTGAGTGAGTGAGTGAGTGAGTGAGTGAGTGAGTGAGTGAGTGAGTGAGTGAGTGAGTGGGTGGGTGGGTGGGTGAGTGAGTGAGTGAGTGAGTGAGTGAGTGAGTGATATCACGGCGTGTCAGCTTTTTGGGGGGGACGAAAACGAGACTGGGACGGACGTGCCACCTGGCCCATATGGATAATTTGTTAATAGCTATGTCTCTTTGTCTGTGTTGCACAAATACATATATTGAAACTATATAGATAGCAGAGAATGCAAGTGGGTTGCATTTACGCCACTTTTCGCAAGCACCATTCACAGAAGGGGACCCCAGAAATGGACATCACACATTGTACCCATGTGGGTAAACGAACCCGGGCCTTCGGCGAACGCTTTAACCACTTGCCTACCACATCGCCCGTTGTCGGTACACCAAACAACCTTAGCAGTACGACTGTAAGTAAGTCTATGTCAAGGTATGGGAGTTAAGATCACCTTAACGCTAAGATCGCTTTATACAACGGCACCATAGTCCCTATTGTCAGAACGGGCATCAACGGGCGTCCGGCCCCTGCATTGCCTGTTTCTCTGCACCGTTTCAATCCTCGTTTACGTGGACGCAACGAGAACAGATAACCGAGTTTCATGATAATTTGTTGTGGGTGTACGACCTTGGAACGATCACAAATCTCTGCTGTTGTTTTCAAAGGCTGCTTTAGAAGGCGGCGATAAAGACATTTCTATCCGCCATCTGCTAATGCAGACTGAAATTCTTGGGCGGTGGCACTTTGGACTTTTTGCGTCGCCTTGAAAGGGCTAATTAATATCGTACTAAGTCAAACCGAGATTATGAATATATATTTTAGTGTGTTCATGTAATCTCGGGTCATATACACTTATGAAATGATATCTAACATGTTGCTGAATGTCGGTAAATACGTCTTGGATGGGAGACTTTTATTTCTATACGTCCTCCGTGTTCTAGTGGTAGAGGGTTTACCAAGAGAGCGGAAGGTCCTTGGTTCGATCCCCGGCCGCGTCATACCAGAAGACGTTGTAAAATGGTACTTGTTGTTACTATTCCTGGGGCGCAGCATTAAAGGACTGGTCGGCTCGGCTAGCACTATAAAACCGGCACCACTCCGGACTAGTACAAGCAGCCATACACACATGCGTACATGCACGTGTCTATACAAGTGCTATAATCTTGAGGGAGCACGGGTGGCCCAGTCGTCTAAGGCGCCGCGATCCGCTGTGCAAAGTTGCGTCGCTTGGGCACGCCAGAAACTTATGATTTTGGGTTCGAATACCGGTTCGCCAAGATTATGTTTCTAGGTTTTTCAGCACCATACCCGTGCTCGTGGGTTTCACCAAAGTGGTAAACGTCTGAGACCTGTATCACTTCGTGCTTTCCTCCCACATTAAGCTGACGCGCCGTGATATAACTGGAATACTGTTAAAAGCGGCGTTAAACCCAACTTACTCACTCACTCACTAACTATAATGTTGAACGCGACGTTAAATCCAATTTCACATGACCTCTCCTTTAATTTTACAGCTGTTGATTTGATACTTTTCCGTCCGTTGATTCTGAGATGCTAACTTGGTCCCTAAGTCGTAAATAAAAGATACAAAATTCATTTCATAATCATTATATGTACGATTTAGACAACATTATGACCATGTTTATGAATCACTATTAAATAGTGATAATACCACGTAAAAAGGTGATTGAAACTGTCACAAACACGTGCAAAGGCATGGCAATTATCAATTTTTAAGCCGACAAAAAGGATCGGGTGGACACGATGTGTGATTTGCCTGAACGTGTGTTATCGTATCCTGACGGCGTGGGACGTCACTCATGCTTTCAACCACTGGTTTAACCGGCAAAGACTCGATTTTCCACAGGCAGTAGTGATTGGCTGGAGTATTGCTGAATGAAGCTGAGTTATTTTAGCTACCTGACATCCGATTGTCTCAAGAACCAGCGCATGTTTTATTTTAATCTGGCGGTGTAAGTTCGCTCCGGGTATGCCGAACACGACCTTCTATGACCTCAGATCTTGACGCAGAGGGGTATCGTCTCGGTGTGAAAGATTTGACTTGGGATTGGGCCATAGACAAACACGAACACCAAGAACGACCTTCACAAATTGCAACCTTGAGAGGAATTGAACGTGGGACTTCGACTTTGCCACCTGACGCTTTAACTGCTTGGCTACCTCACCGGTGCAATGCGACGTTTGTAGTACGACTCCGGGGTTCAGTGAGTGAGTGAGTGAGTGAGTGAGTGATATCACGGCGTGTCAGCTTTTTCTTTGGGGGGATGGGGTGGGGGTGGGGGGGGGTGGGGGGGTGGGGGGGGGGGGGGGGGGGGGCGAAAACGAGACTGGGACGGACGTGCCACCTGACCCATATTGATAATTTGTTAATAGCTATGTCTCTTTAAGTGAGTGAGTGAGTGAGTATGGTTTTACGCCTCTTTTACCAATATTCCAGCAAAATCACGGCGGGGGACACCAGAAATTGGCTTCACACATTGTACCCATGTCGGGAATCAAACCCGGGTCTTCGGCGTGACGAGCGAACGCTTTAACCACTAGGCTACCCGACCGCCCCTGTGCCGTAAGTAGTGAGACGATTAAATAATTGTGATATGCGATGCCCAACGAGTGATTCGGATCCTGTCTGATGCAAATATTAAAACATTCATTACATCTCTTTACCTATAGACTATAAATACAAATACTAGTATACTCTAAAACATTAAAACTCCACTGTCTTATTGTATGTCTGGAAATGTCATGATTAAAAACACTATCACACATCCTCAACCGTTTTAGTGCAATGATATGAGTGTAGGCATTTCTCTAGACTTGCACGAGTCTCTTGGGCAATAATTATTGGTTTAAATCATTATTTCTAGATTATGTACATAATAACAACAAGTTGTCGCAAAAGAGTCTGGAGTGGAGAAACCTGCCTATAAGAGCATAGAATTACTACACATCCATGGACGCATCTTTCAGGAAAGCCTCGGAGCAAGGCTAGCATTTCTCCTCCAGCCCGGGCAGGACCATACAACATCGTGTCAAGGGTGAATGTAGTTGAGAAAACCACTGGTGTATAAATTTCTATATTTAATACTGTAGACATTTGTCGCTGCAGGCATTAGTAGACTCCGATTGAGCAGGCGAGTGGTTGCCTCATTATGTAAGAGAGATCTAGAGCGTCTACTTCATCAGTATCACCTGTGGATGAAGACGCCCTCCTTAACTGAACCTCAGGGCACTTGCATCAGTTCTAATGACCTCTTCTGTCCTCTATGTTAAATTTAATAGGTCAAATACATGCTTTTCGACCGAAAGTAAAGTAGAGAATTCGATAATAAACTCGAGGTACAATTCAAAGCCCGTTTGGAGTCTTCCTCATTGAACTCATATACTTTGAATAATAAATATTCTATATTTCAACAGGTATTTATTTACTAATTAGTTGTAAAGCTGGGATAAATAAGGAATTGAATAGAAAATCGGGGGGTTATTTCGAAAAAAATCTTTATTTCTGTATAAATTACTACCAAAGACAATAAATAGATTAAAAAAAGGTGTATCCGCCAATGATGTGTGAAGCCCGTTTCTGGCGCCCCCCTCCGTGATACTGCTGGAATAATTGCTAAAAGCGGCGTACAACTATACTCACTCAATCATTCACTCACTGTTATACCGCTTTGTATCACTATAGACGTACTGGCCTTTTGTTTTGAGCTGGCGGGGGACAGGCCTCAGATTTACTCTAAAAAATAAATTACTCGCTGGGCATCCCCGGGATCCTGACAAAAAATGTTATGTTCGGCTCCATATTACATAAAAAATATTACATGTTTTTAAGCAAAAGGTCCAAATTTTGTCTGTAAGTAAAATCCCATCTCCTAACGTGAACAGTCAAGATACTTGTCTAAACTTAGGATTAACTTAGTCACTTATAAAACTTCGGTTTATTTGAGCCTAGCCATATGTTTTTTGTATTATTTGTAGACAGTTTATAACGAAAGATACATATACGTATACATATACCGCGTCTACAATCACCAGTCCGTAGTGACATGCTACACGCCAGGCTCTCATACAGCATCTTCATCAATGGAACCTGAAAGTAAAATCAATAAATTCCGGTGTGAAAGTAAACGTGCGTATATAACACCAGCATTACTCGGCATACAGCGTGACTATAGCGAGACTCCAGCACGTGTCTTCAACCGTGATAGATAGAATAAAATTGACATGTCACTTCCTGTTTTGGACCAAATTGTCTCATGTTCAATTTCTGAAACACCCGTGCTTAAGTGACAAACGCGGACTATATGTAGATGCCGTTATGTCTGGAACCATTGACAATTACCAAACCAAATTTATTTATACCATAGTTTTCTTCTAGTTCCCTGTCCATTCTTGTACGGCGTTAAACAAGAAAGAAAGAAATGCCCTTGCGACCACAATATAATCGAGATGCCCCTAGTTCGAGACAAGCGGACTTCCGATAATAGACAACAGGGCCAATGAGGATCGAGCTCGGTCCATACGGCTATGCATTTCATCGTATACTTATTGCGTAGATCGATGCCAATCACTGGATTTTCTGGTACAGGCTATTTACAGACCGCCGTCATATAGCTCAAATATTGCTGAGTGCGGCGTTAAAAAAGAAGAGTGAGTGAGTGAGTGAGTATGGTTTTACGCCGCTTTTAGCAATATTCCAGCAATATCACGGCGGGGGACACCAGAAATGGGCTTCACACATTGTACCCATGTCGGGAATCGAACCCGGGTCTTCGATGTGACGAGCGAACGCTTTAACCACTAGGCTACCCGACCGCAACTTAAAAGAGAAGAAGGCGACTATGCTTGTCGTAAGGGGAGGCTAACGGGATCGGATGGTCAGGCTGGCTGACTTGGTTGATGCATATCATCGATCCCAATTGCGTGGATCGATGCTCATGATATCAATCAATGGATTGTCTGGTCTAGACTCGACTATTTACAGACCGCCGTCATATAGCTGGAATATTACTGAGTGCGGCGTAAAACAACAAACCAACGAACCAACCCATTTCACTTCCCCTCACCTCACCATTGAAATTCTGTTCAAAACTCCCTCACATACGAGTATTATTCTTAATACTATCATTCGTACTGTCCATCTGCCTGCAGTATTTTAGCTAATACAGAGCAAGAAAAACGCTACGTCGTCGCATATCAATAAATAATTCTGATCATTTTTATTTATACGGCTAGGCAGAAAAAAAGAAATCCATCCTGGTCGAATGTACTCAATCGTGGTTGAGAAAGACGGGCACTGGTTGATAACACGATGTTAAAGACGTCACATGTTGTGGTTTCAAATCTCAAGGACTTCCAACATGATCACGTTTAGAAAATATTCTTTCACATGTCGACTCACGTTTATTTGGTGAAAAAGAGTATAATTATGCTGATAAGCACGAGTTGGACAGAATTATCATGTGGTCTTCCAGAACACGTGGTTTAACATACGCTGTGCCGAGATTCTCATTCACATGGCTCCGCATTCACAGGATACACTCGGTGGCGTGCACGGAAATGTCAAAGGTCAGTTCAATAAGTCGCATGACGAAACCAAAAGGCTTAGCAATGATTAAGAATAAATCAAATAAAATATGATAAGTGTCTTGTATTTAAAAAAATATCCCGGGTCTTTGGAAGTATTTTGGATTAACGGTCTTTACAGGTATTCATTTATCCATGGGTATCGTAAGTTTCAACAAGATGGCTTATCAATCTATATCTATTATAGTTGGAGTTATATGGCCTTGTTCCTACGAGGTTTATGGGAAGAATAGGTCCCCATTACCATTTTTTGAGTGAGTGAGTGAGTTGGGTTTAACGCGGCTCTGAACAGTCTCAGATGTTTACGACTTTGACGAAATACACGGGCATGGTGTTAAATGTGAATCGGCCACAGTGAGTGATACGATTGGTTGTGTGATTTGTGTATTGGTGGATGAGTGATTGGGTTGGTGGGGTGGTGTTTTACTGAGTGAGTGAGTGGGTGTTTGGGGTAGACTAATGGTGAGTGGGCGAGAAGCTGGGCGAGTGAGTGAGTGAACGAGTGGGAGTATCGCCACTTTGAACAGTATTTCAGTTATCAGTATCACGGCGTGTCAGCTTCATGTGGGAGGAAATCCCGAAGTGATGTAGGTCGCAGAAATTTAAGACTTTGGGACCCGTGACGATCCGGGTTAGAATAAGTCTTCAGCAACCCATGCTTGCAGTAAAAGGCGACTATGCTTGTCGTAAGGGGAGACTAACGGGATCGGATGGTCAGGCTGGCTGACTTGGTTGATGCATGTCATCGTATCCCAATGGCGTGGATCGATGCTCAAGATGTTAATCACTGGATTGTCTGGTCCAGACTCGATTATTTACGGACCGCCGTCATATAGCTGGAATATTGCTCAGTGCGGCGTTAAACAACAAACAAACAAATTTAACACTTTGGTGAAACCCACGAGTGCGGTTATGATGCTGACAAACCCAGAAACTAATCAAAACGTATCTGGGATTCGAACCCACGACCACAGGATTGTGGCACGCCTGAGCTTAATGCGGAAGGGGAATCGAACGTGTCGCAGGTCGGACTCAGATAACTAACGCGATCCTGCAGGTATGCAAGGGAGATAAAAGCGACAAAACCATTTCTGTAATCAGGGGCGGTCGGGTAGCCTAGTGGTTAAAGCGTTCGCTCGTCTCGCCGAAGACTCGGGTTCGATTCCCAACATGGGTACAACGTGTGAAGCTCATTTCTGGTGTCCCCCGCCGTGATATTGCTGGAATATTGCTTAAAGCGGCGTAAAACAATATACACTCACTCATTCATTTCTGTAATCACATGAAAGAATCCATTCAACGATTCCGACTAAATATTAAGCATGCGCTATGAATAACTTTCAAATAGTGATGATACCAGATGCTTGTAAAAGGATGAACTGATTCTGCCCCACCCGTGGTTCTCGTCACAAACACATGCAAAGGAAAGTCAATTGTGCACCTGAACAACCACGGGAACAAATGGTAGAAGTGAAAACAGACAAAGGGAATTGCATCATACACCATTATAGTCTTTCGCCATTTTTGTGACGCGTCCAAATTGGAAATGTATGGAATCCTAGAAGGGATATTGTCGCGTTGTCGCCGTTACCAAAACAAGCAAACAGTGTCAAGATTAACCGAAGCGCGACAATGCGACAACACGACATATTGGCCATTTGTCGCATTTTTGTTAATTTTGACCCTTTTTACTTGGTTTTGTAAGGGCGACAACGCGACAATGTCCCTTCTAGGATTCCATAGAAATGTTCTCAAAATGTCTATCAGAAAAAAACACTTTGAAAGGTTTACTGAGGCAAGAGTCGTGTGATGTGCTTTGAAATCTTTGGAAACTCGTTCATCAACACATCGTTGAAGAAATGTGGACAAGCCTGAGCACGTGGAACCCAACTTTCACGCAAAACATCTCGTGCATCTGTCGCAAACGTCTATCGCCCCTGACAACCACACATTATTAAGAGACTGTCACGTTGTTATTGAAAACGGTTATCTGTAGGTGACTCTTGGATGACTTGTTCGTTGAGAAGGTAGTGGTTATGTAATGGAGAAATTATGAAATCCTTTTAATCCCTGAAGAAGAATGAACGAGCCAAGAAAGTATGAGTTGATACAACTTCGGAAATTAACAGATTATAATGATTTCTCCGACTTAAACGTTGTTAAAGTGCGATATATAATTTCTCTATAATGTCACATGATAGCCTACAGTTGCGTCAGTTTTACTTGTTAAACGAGACAACGGGTGGCCCAGTCGCTGTGCAGAGTTGCGTCCCTTGGGCACGCCAGAAACCTGTGATTGTGGGTTCGAATCCCGGTTCGCCCCGATTATGTTTCTTTGATTGTCAGCGCCATACCCGTGCTCGTGGGTTTCACCGAAGTGGTAAACGTCTGAGACCTGCATCACTTCGGGCTTTCCTTCCAAATTAAGCTAACAAGCCGTGACAAAATTGGAATGCTGGTCCATGCGGCGTTAAAACCCAACTCACCTACTCACGTGTTAGATCTCTAGTGAGTGAGTTAGTATGGTTTCACGCAGGACACGGTCGCGGGACACCAGAAATGGGCTTCACATATTGTACTCATGTCGGGAATCGAACCCGGGTCTTCGGCGTGACGTTACGGCAAGCATGGGTTTTGCTATTTCTGGAATCTGCTGCAAAAGTGATGACAGTTGCGTAAAACAACATTCACTCACTCACTCATTACTTTCCTGGTCTCCTGTTTGTAGATGTATTTCCTCCCTGCATCATCATCCAATTATGTTACTGGCAGCTGAAGGGCTAGCATGTCAACAGTAATCAGCAGTTGGCTTAGTTTTTAAGGCAACGTTACATAAACTTGTCTCACGTTGTGACGAATGTGAGCTATTTAATTTCAAGCACAACCTTGATTACACAATGTCCGAGATGAAAGACCTTTTATATTGCAGTGTCCTTTGTGTTCATGATTGAAAGACATTTTGCGCTTTACAGTCATCTACACTTCACTCCGGTATTATCTAATTGTCATTGGGAATGTCGAACGTCACCATGTAAGTATATCAGTCACGCTTTATGAATAAAATGTCAAGGAAATTGTTCCCTGTTTTTGTTTGTTGGTTGCTTAACGCCGCACTCAGCAATAGTCCAGCTATATGACGGCGGTCCGTAAATAATCGAGTCTGGACCAGACAATCCAGTCATTGACATCATGAGCATCGATCCACGCAATTGGGATACGATGCATGCATCAACCAAGTCAGAGAGTCTGACCACCCGATCCCGTTAGTCGCCTCGGGCGGTCGGGTAGCCTAGTGGTCAAAGCGTTCGATCGTCACGCCGAAGACCCGGGTTCGATTCCCGACATGGGTACAATGTGTGAAGCCCATTTCTGGTGTCCCCCGCCGTGATATTGCTGGAATATTGCTAAAAGCGGCGTAAAACCATATTCACTCACTCACTCACGTTAGTCGCCTCTTACGACAATCATCGGTTTCTGAAGTAACTGTCTTATCCTCACCCAGATCATCACGGGTTTATTGCAGTATGAGTGCGTATGGATTTACGGGCCTTTTGGCAGTATCACGCTGGGAGATGCCGGAAATGGGTACCATTGGGGTAATGGAACTCGGCCTTCGGCGTGACGTTAACCACGAGACTACCCACTTCTATGCCCTCTACTGTCTTGTACCGTTTCTGTCTTCTATAGGAATGGTGATAACTTATTCTACGTTTAGCATCACACGGAATTACCATTCCATCATTGGAAACTGACAGCGGATAGAATTAACACAATGTATGACTTATATATATATATATATATATATATATATATATATATATATATATATATATATATATATATAATAAAATAATAAAGTCCACGTTATGAAACTGATATAAAGAAGATGATGGACTAACGTGGACTTTATTATTTTATTATATATTACATGTACACCGAGTGAACATTTACCTCATTTTTGTATATATATATATATATACAGATCATGGAGTTGCCGACAAGCCAGACAGACCACGCGTCCATCCACTGGTCAGTCGTGGCGTGGACACTTCAGGTAGGCTATTTCCGGTGGATCAATGTAGACTTTCAGAGGCGTGGTGGTTGCATAAGCGCACGGTACACACGTGTGGCGACATGGGACGACTGCAGCATGGCGTGTGGGCGTCATGAGCTCTCGTCAAGGATTACCACAAGCACGTATCTGTACACGTTTAGCACACTGGAAAACAGGTGTACGGTGATACCACAGGGATATAATTTCATTACTTCCTTTGTGGATATTTGGACTTGTTTGCCACTATCACACGGGTCACGTGTTCGTTTTCCAACACGTTCTCTGGTCAAAGAAAACAGTGTTCTGTCCCTATAATCGCGAAAACTTAATAAAGTATACATCTTCACGACACGGGGTTGCTTTTGGAATCGGTTGTCTTTGATGAGTGAGTGATTGAATTGAGTTTAACGCCACGTGTTATAGATATTTATTTTTTTTCACGCCGAGTAATTTTAGAGGCAATCTCAAATTTGGCGCACCCAACAAACATGGACAGTCCGAGTATACTATTCAGGATGAATATGGGTTCGAACCCAGGATCACGACTATGCTTGACGTAATAAGGCGACTAACGGGATCGGGTGGCCAGATTCGCTGACTTGAATGATGCATGCATCGTACCCCAATTGCGTTGATCGATGCTCATGATATTAACCACTGGATTGTCTAGTCCAGACTCGATTATTGACAGACCGCCTCACATAGCTGGAACATTGCTGAGTGCGGCATTAAACAACAAACAAACAAACAAATAAACAACGACGTAATAAAATGACTATATTGTTCAAATCGGCGTTCAGCCCAACTCACTCACTCATACGCCATATGTCACTGCTAGGTTTGGAAGTCTTAATATTGATTCGCACAACAGGAAAATCCCTGAGTTAGCAGTATAAGTATTGTGATGTACTTGGCGGACGTGAGACAATGCAATATGTCCGATGATAACCCGGATAGCAATATGGCCTTGAACAGAGGCCTAAATGAAAACTCGGTCTGTGTATTACAGCTGTTTTAATACACTGCGCAAAATTTCTCATTCACCCGACGATAAAATTATATGTTTTAATTATAACAAAAATATGTTATATACTTGATAGGGTAGATTGTTTAACGCCGCCCTCAGCAATACTCCTGCTATATGACGGCGGCCTGTAAATAATCGAGTCTGGACCAGACAATCCACTGATTAATATCATGAGCATCGATCCACGCAATTGGGGTACGACGACATGCCTGACCACCCGATCCTGTTAGTCGCCTCTTACGACAAGCATCGTCGCCTTTTACGGCAAGCATGGGTTGCTGAAGGCCCTTTCTACCCCGGGTCTTCACAGGTTGTTTCGATGGATGATAAAGACTAGTTATTCTCTTGCGTTGACGTGTATGTAAATCTATAAAATAAATTAATTTCAAATTACGTTCCTTAACAGCACATATTATGACACGAACTCACTGTGTACATCTGTAACTAAAATACTGTTTTGGAAAAAAATAAACTGAAAATACCATTGTGAGTATGTACAGTTATTATGTTTTTGATTATTAATAAAAAAAATAATGACATTATATTTTATATCTGTAAGCTTAAATGTCATACAGACAGTCAAATACAAACAGCTGATCTATCCACTTGCTTCACAACTGCAGGCGAGATAAATCAATAGGCACCACCGATAAAAGTACAATGGCGGTTTAACGCAAGATGGCCCTGAAAAGGGCAGGCATCTTCTGTCCTTTCCATTCATCTTTTACCACATAGCTCTGCATCAGAACCATGCAGTTATTGACACCTGGTGTTCAGACAGACATTGACCATTGTTTAACAACTAGTCCAACAGTGTAAGGATATGACTAAACATCGCCATAAGCAATGTGACTTTTCGGCGGGAGAAAGCAATGGATTCACATGTTACTCCAGACAGTCATCGAGTGAGTGAGTGAGTTGGGTTTAACGCCGTTTTGAACAGTATTCCAGTTATATCACGACGTATCAGCTTAATGTAGGAGGAAAGCTCGAAGTGATGCAGGTCTTAGGCGTTTAACCAAAGAGGTAAACGATCAGTGTCACTGACATCTTCCCGAGGCAAGGTAATTAACTGAATATACAAGTCCAGTTTCCATCCTTGCCGAACTAGGCTGGAATTCCGGAGTTACATTTTTGCTGGACTAACGATGCATGGTCCAATCAAAATTGCGTAGCGAACTAGACATCCGGTTCGTAAAAAACATGGATTTCAACGTGCACATTTCTGTCGACTGCAGGATTTGCAAAGTGGGTGTACCGCCAACTGGGCGTCGACAGATATTTTGCAAATATTTTCATGCCGTAAAAGGCGACTATGCTTGTCGTAAGATGCGAGTAACGGGAACGGGTTGTCAGGCTCGCTGACTTGGTTGTTGCATGTCATCGATCCCAATTGCGTGGATCGATACTCATGATATTAATCACTGGATTGTCTGGTCCAGACTCGATTATCTATACAGACCGCCGTCATACAAGACTACCACCGCCACGGAGCAGGGTAACATTCGAGAGAAATCGGAGGCGGGGTGAGGTGAAATGGGGCTCAGCGTCGCGTTTAATATTATTGTACTTACACAGCGACGTGCGATGCATGTGTGTGTAGCTGCTTGTACTAGACAGACCGATGCCGATTTCATAGGGCTATACCTCTGATTTACCATGCCGCAGTTTAACATGATGGTTACCCTACTCAGACACAGTATACTGACTCCGAGCCGACTAGTCTCTGGTTTATGTGCCCTTAATGCTGAGCGTCAGGCAGGGAAACAACAAGTACCATCTGTAAACGTCTTTTAGGATGACGCGGCTGGGAATAGAACCACCGACTTTCCGCAGTCCAGGTAGACGCTCTATCCACTAGACCACGGAGATTGAAGTCTGAAGACAAGCGAGTGAGTGAGTCAAGCTTTGCGCCGTTTTTAGTAATATTCTACCATATTGCGGAGGGAGACGCCAGAAATGGGCTTGACTCATTGTACCCATGTGGAGAATCATCCCCGTCTTCACCGTGACGAGCTAACTTTTCAACCACTAGACTACCCAACCGCCCTGAAGACACTGGAAGAGAAGCTTGTGCGGTTAATGAAACCAGTTGAAAGAACATATATCTTCACAACAGAGGCAGCAAAACACCGTCAGAAATATCTGACAATCATAGAGTCGAGCGATCCTCCCAGAAGGCCGATTTAACCGCTTCCTCCAGACTGGATTTCTCTGCCCATGATGAACAGCAAGGGTTCCTGGCCGACGGTTCGCCCCACCAACCTACATACCTGACCCAGGCTCAGAACCGTGACATTTCATTACATCGTAATCCTCATGCCAGTCTGGGCCAAGGTCTAGACGCAGCTTCACTATATTGTCGGTTGAGGGTATTGTTTAAAGGCACTTTTTTCATTGAGTGGAGAATACAATTGTCTGGCGGTCTTGGTCCGAATTATGCTTGCGACCTTCCCCACGCACGTAGACGGGAGGAATTATACAAAAAGTGGATTCGGTTTGTTATTAGTCTGGCGTGTCATAGAAGATGGGGAAAATTTAAAACGAATTAAGGAGTCTTCCTGACCTATCAGCGTGTCTTGGCAGACTGGGGTCATAACATTCATATGTTTGATGGATCTGTTGTCTTTGAACGTGATTAAATACTTGTAACGGTCTGCTAGGAAATACCCATGGGAGAGGGCCTCCTTTGTCAAGACAGCTGTCATATCGCTTAAATGTGAATCGGAAGGTTTGCTGTTAACAGCGTGTACATATCTGCAGAGGAATGCTAATATATATTGAAACAAATATAATTATAGTGACTCACCGTGACGAAAACATGTCTGATGTCATGATCTTGTATCGCAGGTTTCGATAAGAATTACAGAGAGGGTGGTGTGATAGTCCTGCGTTCGTTGTCTTTGTTTTATTCCCTGGTGGGAATATAATGTCAAACGGTGCTGAATTGACGCGAAAGGTTGGGACAAGCTTTAAGACCACTCCACAAATGATGTCGTTTACTGTGATGTTTGGCGCCAAGTCTCAATTTAGTGGATGTCTTCTAACACTACAAATCAAGATTCCCAAGGCACCGAAGTTCACCTGGTTTACGGGAATATTTGCAACATTAGGTTTAACGGATATAACGGTTGGATAGAAATATATAGGCAAACAGGATAAAAGGAATTTTGATAAAAACAACAACACGATTATTACATGTTTGTCAGAAAATCTTTTGAGCCCAATTGTGGTTTATTTCGTTTCGTTGCTTAGTTTAACTTTTGTTATACTCGATTTCGTTTCCTTCACCATTCCCCAATTTCCATGTGTACCAAAATGGCAGCTCGCAGCCAGGAGTGATGTCGTGCACGACCAACGAAAGGACAGTCTTTTGTGTTTAAAACAGCCTTGTCGTGCTGTATCCATTACGAACCACCATCCCTCACTCGTCCATCCAAGCACCGTGTTTTCAATGATAACATAGGGTCACTAACTGCATACATATCTTTATAAGGACACAAGAAAAATAACCGCTGAATGGGCAACAATGCCATTTTCAATATGGCTTGCTTGGTGACCATGTTTAAAGGCAGATCGGACTATTCTTGGAGCATCGCACCTGACCATCTCCGTGGTCAAGTTGATAAAGTGTCTGCCCGGAAATATGACGAGTGGGTGAGTAAGGTTTTACGCCGCTTTTAGCAATATTCCAGCAATAACATGGCGGAGGACACCAGAAATGGGCTTCACACATTGTACCCATGTCGGGAATCGAACCCGGGTCTACGGCGCGACGAGCCAACGCTTTAACCACAAGGCTACGCGACCGCCCCCCCCCCCCCCCCCCAGAAGTATGTAGGAGATACATTAAAAAATGGTACTTTGTTTTAGCCCCCTAATGACGAGTGTCAGGCAGGGTAACAACAAGTCAACGAGCCTGACCACCCGATCCCACTAGACGCCTCTAACGACAAGCATATTCGCATTTCACGGCAAGCATGGGTTGCTGAATACCTATTCTACCCCGGATCCTCACGGGGTACAAGATTTGGGTTGCTGAAGACCTATTCTAACCGAGATCTACACGGGGTGCAAGCATGGGTTGCTGAAGACCTATTCTAACCGAGATCTTCACATGGTACAAGCATGGGCTGCTGAAGATCAATTCTAACCCGGATCTTCACTGGCCAGGGCAAGAGTAGGTGCCAAGAGGCAAACCCGTTCGCTGGTTACGCCGAAGGCCTGGTTTCCATTCTCCTTAATCTGAAGTGCCTCGCATTGATATCGCTGGAATATTACTAAGAACCATATTCAGTTATCATACACTGATGTAGTTGGGAAGGGATGCAGGTCAAAGACGATGACCACTTTGGCGAAACCCACAAGCAAGCTTAAGGGTATTGTGCTGACAAACCTAGAAACATAATCGGGACGAATATAACCACGATCAGTTGATACCAGCACGACAATACGAAATACGACCAGCGACATTAAACAATATAATAAAAAGACAAAATAAAGTTTCGATATGTTTGGGAGCGCATACTCAAGTGTTCTTAGTGACGATATATTAGAATAACTTGACGAAAACCAGTCTAGACGATTCTTGTGATCATATTCATTTACCCAAACAATATATGCTCTTATGGTGTTCCAAGCCTTAACGTTTGAGTGAATTATGCTCCTTTCAGCATAAGCAATATCACAGAAATTCAAAGCAAGACACTGGAGTGCTCCGTGGACGAACAAAGTGTAGTATTACCACATTGTTGCCCAGGCAAGCATAGATCAGAAGAGCGAAGTCGTGTCTGTAAACTACACAGGATGGACAAAAGGCTCAAGTAGTTTCACGCTTTAAGTGTTTAGTCTGCAGAAAGGGCTGTAGTTAGCCCGACAGAATCTTTTATCGATTAGTCTAGCCTGTGTCCTCCAGGACACATTATCTAATTAACCCTTGATAGGGAAGCTTTACCTGTTATCCTCATATCGATAAAACAGTCTACTCGAAAGTGAGAATGTCAGAAGTCACGGAGAGCCAGACGTCTAAATCAAGATTAGCTAGACAGCTTGGAATATGTTATGCTGACCACTCTAAATCCAAATAATTACAAACAGTTTATTGTAGGTATGACATTACACACAGGAAAGTCTGTCCCATACTGATTGTAAGCATCCAAAGTTGATATAAGTCCCTGTGAAGCCACGCGGCATCTGGTAGGTCATCGCTTTCATCCGCAGACACCAACTCAGTCACGGTATGGTTCTGACAAACCTGGACTAATTGTTTTTGTTTGTTTGTTGTTTAATGTCGCACTCAGCAATATTCCAGCTGTATGACGGCGGTCTGTAAATAATCGAGTCTGGACCAGACAGTCCAGTGATTGACATCATGAGCATCGATCCACGCAATTGGGATCGATGACATGCATCAACCAGGTCAGCGAGCCTGACCACCCGATCCCGTTAGTCACCACTAACGACAAGCATAGTCGCCCCTTACGACAAGCATGGGTTGCTGAAGACCTATGCCCCGGAACTTCACGGGTCGAGAGTGATTGAGTTGGATGAATTGGGTTTGACGTCTCTTTGAACAATATTCCAGTTATATCACGGCGTTTCAGCTTAAAGCGGAAGGAAAGCCCGAAGTGATGCAGGTATCGGACGTTTACCACGGTGTTGTGTATAGTTCTGACAGCCGAGAAACGTATTATCAGGGCGAATTTTGGATTCGAACCCACGATCAAAGGTGTCTAACACGCCTAAGGGACGCAGCTCTGTACGGTGAATTGAACCGTTGAAGATGGCTGGGCCTATATCCCCTCATAATTGTTACAACGGACACATGTTTATACATAAACGCACCTGGTCATTCGTATGATGACGTGACGATTGCTGTGCGATATCTGGCAACAAACCATTTACGGGAACGCCTAGTAAATACCATAATCACTTATTTTCAGTGAGCCATTCATATAATTTTCAGCGCTGATTTGCCTTTTACGCCCAAAGGAGTCAGTTTCGTGCGAAAATCGAGACTGGTTATTCTCTGGTGTTGACGTTTAATGTTTAAAGTCGCATTATCCAATTCCATCGCCTGTACAGTGAGACTGAACAGTGAGTGAGTGAGTTGGGTTTAACGCCACTTTTAACAGTATTCCAGTTATATCGCGGCGTGACAGCTTAATGTGGGAGGAAAGACCGAAGTGATGCAGGTCTCAGACGTTTACCACTTCGGTGAAACACACGAGCACGGGTATGGTGCTGACAAACCTAGAAACATAATCGGGGCTAACCGGGATTCGAACCCACAATCATAGGTTTCTGGCGTGCTCAACGGACGCAACTCTGCACAGCGAATCGCGGCGCCTTAGACGACTGGGCCACCCGTGCCCCCCGTGCTGAACAGGATGATCAGACTACGGTTGAATGGTCTGAGAATATTATCTGTGGATTATCTGCATGGGGAAAACATAATGAGAAACAGAGAGTGAGTATTGTTTTACGCCACTTTTAGCAATATTCCAGCAATATCGCGGCAGGGGACACCAGAAATGGGCTTCATACATTGTACCCATGTGTGGAATCGAACCCCGGTCTTCGGCGTGAGGAGCGAACGCTTTAACCACCAGGCTATCCCGTCGCCCTTAATGAGAAACAGTAACTGGGAAATAATTTAATAAGTAACAGTAGTTCAAATGGTGTCACGTGCTAGAATACCTTGTTCGTTAGTTTCAGTAGTTAATGTGGTATTCATATGAGCACCCAAGTTTTTTAATATATAGTTTACTAACTTTAATCGTTCAGTATAACATAGAATAAAATGGTTCTTGTTCACTATCTTCGGAAGTGAACACTCATGTTGTAATATCTTGTTTACTAGATTCAGAAGTTAACAGACAGCGTTGTCTTACTTTGTTTATTACTTTTATAAAATGTTTTTGCAGACGTGTTGTGATAGGTTTTCTTTCAGAAGTAAACACAGGTATTGTAATGATTTGTTTACTGTTTTTAGAAGTTAACAGACGTCTTGTAATAGCTTATTTACTTGTTTCGGCCTAGTGGTTAAAGCGTTCGCTCGTCGCGCCGAAGACCCGGGTTCGATTCCCGACATGGGTACAATGTGAGAAGCCAATTTCTGGTGTCCCCCGCCGTGATATTGCTGGAATATTGCTAAAAGCGGCGTAAAACCATACTCATTCACTCAGAATTTAATAGACGGGTTGCAAAAGCTTGTTTACTATTCTGAGTCTAGTTTAAGAAGATAACAGACGTGTAATCCCTAGTATGCTTGTTCAAAGGTACAGACGTGATGTAATAATAGTGTTAATAGTTTAGAAAGTTGACAAGATATTGCTTACTGAGATCCCGTTGTCTTGAACTTGAATATCTCAAAACACCAGACATGTATCGCCGGACATATTGTAGTTTCAATAGTGTTGTGTAGAGTTCGCAAATAAAGAGGTGTTGCACAACGACATGGCCTAAACACCGTATCAACAGGACTAAGCACCTTGACCTTCTCCGAAAACTAGGCCGACATACCGTGGTAAACAGAAAAGTTCGTGGCCTTGCTTAATAAATCGTTCAGAATGAAAATCGTTCACCGCAATAATTTTCAATATAACCTCCTTTGGTGTCAACACACTTGATCCAATGTTCTATACCAACTGTGAGGTAACGACGGTTCATTGAACAGTTAAATAGTATGGTGTTTTTTCACGCGGTATTGATCAGACTGACAGGTGCACCAGCTGTTCGTGCATACGCACCTGTTTTTATATATACATTCATTAGGATGGAGGCAGCTGCCGGTGGAGACTGTGTGCTACCTACGCATAATTCAATATTTCACGCAAACACATTTTATTTATTCTTCAGTCATGCCACGGGTACCTCAAGCGTATTGTGTGCCTTAGACCGGACAGGATCCGACGATCGCGGGTTCGAATACAAATTGCCCTGATTATAAGCCCTGTTTTTTTCAACACTATGCCTACGACCCGAGTCTGCACTGTATACTCCCATGCCACCTTGCCAATGGTAGGATGACTACTACTACTACTACTACTACTACTACTACTACTACTACTACTAAGGGCCTGACCCGTGAAGATTCCGGGGTAGAATAGGTCTTCAGCAACCCATGCTTGCCGTAAAAAGTGACTATGCTTGTCGTAAAAGGCGACTAACGGGATCGGGTGGTCAGGCTCGCTGACTTGGTTGATGCATGTCATCGGTCCCAATGGCGTGGATCGATGCTCATGATATCAATCACTGGGTTGTCTGGTCCAGACTCGATTATTTACAGACCGCCGTCATATAGCTGCAATATTGCTGAGTGCGGCGTTAAACAACAAACCAACCAACCAACCAACTGAGGGCCTGATGGTGTGCGCCTCCCTGTGGTGGACCTAGATGGGGAGGATTTAATCACCTGAACCGTACATCACCCAGTCCCCCCCCCCCCCCCCCCCCCCCCCTCAAACTGAAGGACATGTACGTCCTTCAACTCCGCCGTATACAAACCAACCAAACTGGAGATGGGACTTACCCCAGAGGGAGGCACAGAACCAATCCAAAAGAATATCTTGGACGTACCAACTCACGTCCACACTTCTTGAGCGTGCGCAAGGAACAGGATGGCCAGACATACCGGGTATAAATGACAAATTACTGAAGCAACATTGGGACAAAGCCATGCCAATGTATGCATTTCTAACAGAGCAGAATATTCGCGGCCAACTCCGGCGACTAAGTTGTATATGCGCCGTGAGCCTGGTGAGCTAACTGCCGACACTCGTCAGGCGCCTATGTATGAACCCCAAGCTCCAAGGTAGCAGGCCCGAAATTGCAAATGGACGTTCGCATTGTTCTCCCTTAAGTGTCTGATGCAGTTGTCACCGGTGACCCACTCGTGTGCTTACAAACTGAAATCCCTGATGTTGGCCTCGAAGATTTAGAGTTTTCCCCCCTTCCGACCCCTCAGCTGTCGATGATCTTTCTGATGATCCCTTGTATATGTCATTTTATAATCAAATCTGTGATTTACCGATTGCGAAAGGGGGGCAATAAAACAAATTAACCAATTATTTCCACAGAATCAATTTCATAAATTAAATAACATTATTTGTTACTCTAAATGCGGACTGTTCTTTGCGTGAAATTAATTGTTGCGTGTATGCTGTTGGTCGAACACTGGAGGACGGCATACAGTTTCCAAAGACATTGAAACACAAAAGGATAAAAAACAAAATCATCAAAAGAAAAACCGGTTGCAAATTAAACGAAATGAAACAAGGAAAGACATATCCTTGATAGAACTTACTTACAATAACGTTCCTAAGGGCAATCAATGTCAAAACGACCAAAAATCAATTTAGAAAACAAAATACAAGACAACAAAAGAGAACATTTTTAATCAAATTCTTGATTCTCAAAGTTAAAGGTTTGGACAGAAACAAAAAGAAAGTGGGACAGGAAAATTAATTTCATTAAACAAAACAAATTATTCAAATCTAATGAAAAACAATTTTACAGGCAACAAAATGCAACCAATTGCAGTGATGAGAAAAGACCCACCATCGATTCCAGTGAAAGGTTTTAGGAACAGGTGTGGTCTATACCCGGCATCTGTAACCTAGAGGAACCATGGGTAGAGAAATATAATGATTGTGAACGCGAAAACATAAGGTCAGTGTTTCATAACACCTGATTGCTTGGAAAATGTAATTAAAAAGTCCAAATCTAATACGGCGTCAGAGCCTGATGGTATCCGAAACCGGTTTCTGAAACTATTCCCATGTGTCCAAACACCATCACTTCACTGTTTTAATTCTCTTGTGCATACAGGGGATGTTTCGCCTTGGTTGTGCAAAGGTCGAACAATACTTCTCCCAAAGAAAGGTGATTTGACACATCCAAAAACACTTCCGCCCTATTACTCGTCTGAATACACAATTCAAAATATTTACAGGTAGTCCTACACATCTTGTGTCATCATACTGCCGTTCCAATGACATTATTTACACAGAGCAGAAAGGAGCCAGAAAGGGAAGTTGTGGTTGAAAGGACTAATTGCTAGTTCAGAAAAGGATCCTTGAAGAGGCTAAAGATTACCAACGCAACCTCTCAATGTGTTGGATAGACTACAGAAAAACTTATGATTCGGTACCTCACGAATGGATTTTGAAGTCACTGGAATGTATTGACCTTCCCTAACGACTACTTGTTTTACTTTATGAATTGCCCGTCAACTCAACTTGAGATGTATGTAACCCATTTCTGTTGGAAGAGGAATATTTCAGGGCGATTCTTTTAGCCCTTTGCTTTTCTGTTTGTCACTAAATCCTTTAAGCTTTTAGCTTAGCAAAGAGGAAGATTATCATCCGGAACCTCCTCAGCACAGATCCCCAACACCCCTTACTCACCTCCTTTACATGAGGCCCGTGAAGACGCCGGGGAAGAATAGGTCTTCAGCAACCCATACTTGTCGTAAAAGGCGACTAACGGGATCGGGTGGTAAGGCTCGCTGACTTGGTTGATACATGTCATCGATCCCAATTGCGTGGATCGACGCTCATGATGTCAATCACTGGACTGTCTGGTCCAGACTCGATTTTTTTACAGACCGCCGTCATATAGCTGGAATATTGCTGAGTGCGGCGTTAAACAACAAACCAACCAACCTTTACATGGATGACCTTGAACTCATTGCCAATGGAGGATCCACACTCAAAATTCAGATTCTCATTGTCGGGTCTTTTTCTGATGATTTCGGCATGTCCTTTGGACTCGGCAAATGCAACATTCTTCATCTGAAACGCGGCAAGGTAGAAGAGGGAGGATCAGTCAGTTTACTTGGGGGAGGAGTTATTGACCATCTCGTGGAAGGTCAGGCCTATACGTACTTAGGGATTCAGATTAGGGAAAAACTCCAGAATGTCCATATCAAGGAAAAACTCGGGCAGACTACAATTGTAGACTTAAGAAAATCTGGAGTTCAAGAGCTGAACTCTCGCAATGAAGTTAGGGCCACAAATACGTATGCTGTACCCCGGACGAAACAAGAAATTCAGGCTACTGACACCCTCTTACAAAGAATCGTGTCAGACAATAGATACCCCCACCCGCATGACAGAATTGTATTGCGCACTTTTGCACACATTTATTTGTGTGATGATCCTCTTGTGAAGCATGTCAAAACTCATGGTGAAAACAGGGCATTCCACAGTTTTCTCAAAAGAGATAAGGATGTGGGTCATAATCTCAATGTCGGTGTTGATTTTTTTGTTGGTTCTGTACTGCTGGACGGTACAGAAATGAGTGTCAACCAAGCGAAGTGCCATATCAAGTCGGCCCAGGCTCAGTTTTTCAATGAGAGGCTATCTGAATGACCACTGCATCGGATTTATGTGCAGTTCTTGAGAAGATCAGCGACCCTTCGCTTTGAGTGAAACAGAAGATTTCCCAAGTAGTAAGTTGTCAGACTCCCCATTATTCTCGGTAATACCAGGAATAGAGCCCTTCTGACAATCTGGGTAATGCAGAAGGCTGCAGTGTTGGGGAATCTTCACATTCTCCTAAAAGTTTTGGGTCGGTTTGACTAGACAGCGCTTCCTGGGAGAAGTCCCATTCGCTGTCTGGGCTGCGTGTAGAGGGGGCAAGGGCCCTGAGCTGATGATGAGCCTAACCAGCCTGACTTGTGCCAGGATCACCCAAACCCCCTCTGCTGCATTTTTTATTTTAATCTGTGCAAAATAATTATAACTATAACCTCCCGCTTTAAGCTGACATGCAGTGACATAAGTGGAATACTGATCAAAAGCAAACTCACTCACTAACTGAAATTACAAAATGAATAATAACTTGTGAATAGTTTTGAACAGTGTCTCCCCAAAGTGTATAACAAAAACTGTCACCAAAAATATAACTAACTTATTTTTTCAAACATCACTTTTTTTCAGTAATCACGATATGTACATCAGGATGCTACCGTTTAAGAGTGAGTGAGTGAGAGTGAGTGAGTGAGTGAGTGAGAGTGAGTTAAAATGTAGAAGGTGAGACGAAATGGCTTATGCCGCTTTGTAGGACGCTTTGACCTTGATCGTAAATATATGACGAAGTGGATCCCAGGCTATCTGTTAAAAAAACCCTGAGATGTAGAACGAGGTAAATGACCTCTCTAGCCCCACCTCATATGGAATCATGCCTTTTTAAATCGAAAAATAATGATACGACTTTTTGTTTATGACAACATTTTAACAAATGTTTCCAATCTAACCAAACAGTCAAGAGTAGTTTTTTTAAATATATCATTGTGTATTGTTCCACATGGAATATTTGGAACAGGATTAATTGTTTCTATGTACAAAGTAATCTGTTATTGACCATTCTTTCCATGGCCTTACGAACACAGCTAGGAAGTGATATAGGCCTATAGTTAAAAGGATTAGTATGATCCCGGCAAGGTTTAGATATTGGAATTATAATACACTTGCCTCTTGAAAGGTAAATTTTGAATTGATCAAATATTTATATATATTTCTAAGCATGAATCAGGTAAATGTTTACGAAGTTGATAATGAACATTATCAGGCCCTGAAGCAGTATCATGAGCTTGGCCCAAAGCAGTATGCATCCCATGAATGGAATAGAATCATCATTATTAAAATTAATTTTCATTTCTTCTTACTTTTTTTTTTAATTTTTAAAATTGGTGGATAATTCGATGATCATGAGAGTTTTCATAAAGTTTCACCCAATTTATTTTCTTTATCTTTCGAAACACTAGAATTACAACTTCCCCCTCATCTTTTGCACCACATTGGAGATATCATCCAGATGTCGGTGTTCGCGAACACCTGGTATCATCACTATTTGATAGGGAGTCATAAACATATGCTCAGGATATAGTCGGAACCATCGCACAATGGACTTTTGACAAATTTGTCTTTTGATAATGACATTATTTTTTCGCTTTTATCTTTCTTGTAACAGTTTTACCATGACTGTTTCGTTTAATGGAATGACGAACGCGTTTTGTTTGTCCGTTCAGCGTTCAGAAATATTCCAGCTATGTGACGGCGATCTGTAAATAATCGAGTCTGGACCAGACCCAGTGATTGACATAATGAGCATCGATTTACGCAATTGGGATACGATAACATGCTTCAACCAAATCACCGAGCCTGACCACCCGATCCCGTTAGTCGCCTCTAACGAGTGTTGCTGAAGATCATTTCTAACCCTGATCATCGCAGGTGCGGAAAGCGAGTATTGTGAAGGACGAGTTTCTATGTATGAGTCAATATGTAGGACGTAATACCCCTGACACGTGTTGAGGGGTCACCCAAACCCTGAACCTGCCAATCCCTCTGATCCCCAATCAAGGTCATCGGTAATGCTGTGTCATATCTGTATTTCAGTGGGACAGTCAGTATGTGTGTCAAACTCACATCGCCGCATATATAACCACATTTTCGTAAGAAATCTTTTGTCAGTTTTTATAAACAATCAACTGTATAATTTTACTCATGACAAGCATTGACATGGTGAGTATTTGTTAACAGGTGGGTATTGTAACAACCCTCAATTGTTTTTTCATTGGACACGAATTGATCACATCCAATAAAAATATATAAACCTATTCAAAGTATTACAGATGGAAGCCTGACAAATCGAAGACATATCGAAGAGCTTGGACCTTTTGTCACCGATCTCCAGTCTGCTGAGTCATGGTGAGTTGCTTGTTTGATCCATCGACTAGTAAGAATGCAATCAGCGATCTGACACCCTTTCAATGAGATACCTGATGCCTTTGATAGATATGCGTTATTGAATCTAGAATAGGCTTTATTCGAACTCTTTGGTGCCAAGACCAGGCATCAATCTGACTATGGTATCTTGAATAGACGACCCGTGAAGATCCGGGGTAGAATAGCTCTTCAGCAACCCATGCTTGCCGTAAAAGGCGACTATGCTTGTTGTAAGAGGCGACTAACGGGATCGGGTGGTCAGGCTCGCTAACTTGGTTGATGCATGTCATCGTATCCGAATTGCACAAATCTGTTTTTTTATTGTTTAACGCCGCAATATTCCACCATGGTGACGGCGGACTATTATATATAATCAAATCTGGACCAGACAATCCAGTGATCGATATTGTGAGCAACGATCCGCGCCGTCGGGGTACGAGGACATGCTTTCAACCAAGCCTGATCGATCGCAGGGACTGATTCATTGTATAACAAGCATAGGTTGCTGGGGACTTATATTCCTACCAATAATCCCCACGGGGTTTGGTAGAGCGGTGCACTCGTCGTTACATGTTGATCGAACAAGTGAGTGAGTATGATTTTACGCCACTTCTAGCAATATTCCACAGCGGGGGAAACCAGAAATGGATTTCACAGATTGTACCCATGACGGGACTTGAACTCGGACATTCGGCGTGACGAGCGGAACGTTTAACACAAGGCTACCCACCGCCCTGTTTGAACAAGAAGATGCTGCGGTTAAGTAAGGGGATATTGGAATGAGGCAATGTCTGTCCAACATTCTCAGAATAAACGGCCAAAGGAGGATCGATACAGTTTGGCATATCCAATGTACGTAAACGGCTGGAAATATATACTGCTGTTTCGCAATATCCCTCTCGGCAATGAATTTCCCGCAATACACCATCATGTGCCGTTATCCCGGCGTGCTATTTGTAGATGTTGTCGCACAGAAATTTTGTCATTTCTTGTTTTTAAGGTCTGACAAATAAACTTGGGGAATCAATACATAATATATATTGGGACAACAGTATTTTTTCACAGGCAACAAGGTTAACACGGGCAACACAGGCAACGCGAGTAAAACAGGCAATGCAGGCAACAAGGATAACACAGGCAACACGAGTAAAACAGGCAACACAGGCAACGCGAGTAAAACAGGCAATGCAGGCAACACGGATAACAGGCAACACGAGTAAAACAGGCAACACAGGCAACGCGAGTAAAACAGGCAATGCAGGCAACACGGATAACACAGGCAACACGAGTAAAACAGGCAATGCAGGCAACACGGATAACACAGGCAACACGAGTAAAACAGGCAACACAGGCAACGCGAGTAAAACAGGCAATGCAGGCAACACGGATAACACAGGCAACACGAGTAAAACAGGCAACGCGAGTAAAACAGGCAATGCAGGCAACACAGATAACACAGGCAACACGAGTAAAACAGGCAACGCGAGTAAAACAGGCAATGCAGGCAACACGGATAACACAGGCAACACGAGTAAAACAGGCAACGCGAGTAAAACAGGCAATGCAGGCAACACAGATAACACAGGCAACACGAGTAAAACAGGCAACGCGAGTAAAACAGGCAATGCAGGCAACACGGATAACACAGGCAACGCAGGCAATACGAGTAAAACAGGCAACGCAGGCAACGCAGGTAACACGGGGAATACAGACAATACAGGTAACACAGACAACGCAGGTAACACAGGCAACGCGAGTAAAACACGCAACACAGGCAACGCGAGTAAAACAGGCAATGCAGGCAACACGGATAACACAGGCAACACGAGTAAAACAGGCAACACAGGCAACGCGAGTAAAACAGGCAATGCAGGCAACACGGATAACACAGGCAACACGAGTAAAACAGGCAATGCAGGCAACACGGATAACACAGGCAACGCAGGCAATACGAGTAAAACAGGCAACGCAGGCAACGCGAGTAAAACAGGCAATGCAGGCAACACGGATAACACAGGCAACGCAGGCAATACGAGTAAAACAGGCAACGCAGGCAACGCGAGTAAAACAGGCAATGCAGGCAACACGGATAACACAGGCAACGCAGGCAATACGAGTAAAACAGGCAACGCAGGCAACGCAGGTAACACGGGGAATACAGACAATACAGGTAACACAGACAACGCAGGTAACACAGGCAACGCAGGGAACACATGCAATACAGGTAATACAGGGCAACACAGGTAAAACAGGCAACAGCCAACATAGGTAACACAGGCAACGCAGATAAGAGGGGTAACACAGGCAACACGAGTAAAATGGCAACGCAAGCAACAGCCAACACAGGTAACAGGCAATACGGGTAACATAGGTAACACATGCAACACGGGTAACAGAGGGAACATGGTAACGCAGGCAACACAGGTAACACAGGCAACAGGGATAACACATGGGTTCGAATCCCAATGTTTGTGTGTCAACATCATACCCTGCCTGTGGCTGTCGCCCACATAAACGACCTACATCAATGTGTCGTCAACAGTCCGATGACAAGCAGTATATCACTGACACGCGGCTCACGGCGGACTTATATGAAACTCCCTCACTTACTCCAAAGCCAGAGTCTCGTATTCCAACTTACTTGGCCTTTACATTGACATACAAGTAGCTGTAGTTTCGTGAATAAGGGGACCGGTGGGTTAGCCTAGTAGTTAAAGCGCTCGGTCGTCACGACTAACACCCCGGTTCGATTCCCCACATGGGTACAACGTGTGAAACCTATTTCATGTGTCCCCCGCCGTGATATTACTGGAATATTTCTAACAGCGGCGTAAAACCATACTCACTCACTCATCGTGAATAAGAAACGCCGAAACCCGCAGGTATGTATGTTTTCTAACTTTGAAAAAACCCATCCCTACTTTCACAGGCTTCAAATACATATCCCTTCTTTCACAAACTTTAAAACATCCTTACTTTTACGAACTTAAAACACAAACATGAACCTACTTTCACAGACTTAAAACATATCCCTTCTTTCACAAACCTGAAACACTTCCTTATTTTTACGAACTTAAAACACATCCTTACTTTCACACTCAGTCACACTTAAAATGCATACCTGCTTTTAGACTTTGACAAAGCATATTTTTGTGGAAAAGATTTGAACTCTAATCCAGAACTCTTTGTAGTTTTCATTCATGCTGTGAATCGCCTTTGATTGACGAATCCGTCTTTACAATGTCTGGTAAAAGGCTCCTTAAATTTCGTGAAATCCCTAACGGTTATTTTATCAATCGATTGCTTGTTTTGGAATCATACTGATATGGATTACAGGAAATCTGGAGCCCTGAACAAGGATATAATCTTTATCTGGTGCACAGTTTTTCTCATCAACAGTTTTGCTAATTGCTTCAACATGAGTGAGTGAGTTGGGTTTAACGTCGCTTTTAACAGTATTCCAGTTATATCACGGCGTGTCAGCTAAATGTGGGAGGAAAGCCCGAAGTGATACAGGTCTTAGACGTTTACCACTTTGGTGAAACCCACGAGCACGGGTATGGTGATGATAAACCTAGAAACATAATCGGGGCGAAATATGTTTTAGCATGAATATCGTTATAGGAAGCATAATGTGTAAACAAATATCTGTTGATTTTTCAGTGTTCTGTCATGTGACCCTGTAACCGACATTGGCTGTCATCACACGGGACAGGTTCGAGTCCCGCCGGCGTCACACGTTTTCCAACAATATTTCAAATCATTCACTTGTTTGTAAATTCACTTGTTAAAAACGTCTTTCTTTCTTTCTTTGTTGTTTAACGCCGCACTCAGCAATATTATAGCGATATGACGGCCTGTAACTAATGGAGTCTCGACCAGACAATACAGTGATTCATGAGCATCGATACACACAATTGAGTGAGCGTGAGCGAGTATGGTTTTACGCCGCTTTTAGCAATATTCCAGCAATATCACGGCGGGGGACACCAGAAATGGGCTTCACACATTGTACCCATGTCGGGAATCGAACCCGGGTCTTCGGCGTGACGAGCAAACGCTTTAACCACTTGGCTACTCCACCGCCCCTCCACGCAATTTGGATCGATGACATGCATCAACCAAGTCAACGAGTCTGACCACCCGATCCTGTTAGGCACCTCTTACGAAAAGCATGATCGCCTTTTACGGCAAGCATGGGTTGCTGAAGACCTATTCTATGCCGGATCTTCACGGATCTGTTAAAAACTAGTTCCGTCGTTCCAAGTGGTATTTGTAATGTGGGTTCAAGATAATATCAGAATGAATTATAACTGACAACCATTTGTCTATTCGTAAACATCAATGGACCGTTAAAACGATAATAGCAGCTCCACCAGCATCATTGAAGTGCTCTACATATATTCTACATATATTCTAATAAGAAAGCTCAACTATAACAAAATACAGATAAATTGTTATCATATATATATATATATATATATATGTGTGTGTGTGTGTGTGTGTGTGTGTGTGTGTGTGTGTGTGTGTGTGTGTGTACTAACAAAGCTTTTTGAAAAGCATTTAGAGTGAGTGAGTGAGTATGGTTTTACTCCGCTTTTAGCAATAGTCCAGCAATATCATGGCGGGGGACACCAGAAATTGGCTTCACACATTGTACCCATGTCGGGAATCGAACCCGGGTCTTCGGCGTGACGAGCGAACGCTTTTACCACTAGGCTACCCGCAAAAAAAGCATTTAGAAGTGATACACATATCACCTGAATCAGACGTAAGTATACACTCCGAAACGTTGTGTTCCTCGTAATAAAAAAAAGTTGCCATCCCTAAAATCTCTTCCTTAACTAACAAGGGCTTCACCAGCCTCCTAAAGCATAACAACACACAACCTTTCGTACAGCGTTTTACCATCGCGACCTTCAACGCCAGGGCTACACATTATAAAATGTCAATTAGACAAACTCAGTTGTAAAATTATTCAACCAAGCGATCACAAACATGACTTTAATTTGATACAAGCTGAATACACGCGACCTTTATCGGGCGATGAACGGAAATCAATAAAAGACGTACGTAAAACGAGTAGAACTGAAGTCTGTATGTATTTCCCCGGTATAAATAATGTATTGATGTCCAAGGCTGTTGTCACGTTGTGCGCCGTGTGAGACGACGTCTGTGAAAAGGCACGTACGCAATAATAAGCTCATCTGTGGACAGATGTGGACTTTAGGGGTCCAAGCTGGACAATGTACTCTGCTTTTAGCATATATTTTGATGCGGACAATTCCAAATAGTAAGTGAGTTGGGTTTAACGCTGCTTTTAACAATATTCCAGTTATATCAAGACTTGTCAGCTTAATGTGGGAGGACAGCCCGAGGTGATGCAGGTCTCAGACGTTTACAAATTCGGTGAAACCCACGAGCACGGGTATGGTGCTGACAGACCTAGAAAAATAATCAGGGTGAACCGGGATTCGAACCTACAATCTTAGATTTCTGGCGTGCCCAAGGGACGCAACTCTGCACAGCGAATAGCGGCGCCTTAGACGATCCAGTGATCCAGTGATCCAGTGATGCTTAAAACTGTCAAGGCCAATCAGCAGCACCCACCATGTTTAAATGAATAATGAAAAAAATTGAAAGTGAACACAGCGTTTTTGCTTGCTTAAGATGAATTAGGGATACATTTCATTTTTCATTTTTTTATTACGTGTTTGTATCGTTATCGTGTAGTACTCCGATTTTCGATCACGTACGTTGATACTACTTAATTTCGTTTATCCGACATACTCGTTAATCCGACATAATCATATGCAACCAACCCTGCGGCTTAACGGGACTTGTTTGGATTGTATTTGTACCAAAAGGAACAAATAAAGTTTCAAATTAAAAACTTGACAAATCATGCAGCGTTACAGGGATGACACCTAGGCCCACTTGCACAAAGCGATCTTAGCGCTAAGATGATCGTAACTCCCACACTTTAACATAGGCTTACAATTGTCGTAATGCTAAGATTGCTTTGTGCTTTTAAAGCCCATTTCTCCTACCCCATTCGTATGCACCGTTCTTTTAACGTCAACAAACGTCGCATGGCGGGAGTAATGCTGTGCGGTGTCAGACAACGAACACGTGTTAACATTTTTTATACAAATTGTGTAAGTTGCGGTGCTATCGGCAGGGCATGACATGCGAATCCGCGAACACCCCGTGTCATTAATGTTTTCAGTGAACCAATATTCAATTTTCACAATGTTTTGATTTTACGCCCAATGGCATCAGGTTCGGCGGACAACCGTTACCGATTATACCGACTGACGTTGTATATTTCCACATGACAGTGACCGGATTTACACTCAGTGGAACGTTGGAAGGACGGTCTCCAGGGGATGGTACCTCCTCGAGAAACGTTGTGATGGGAATTAATTATTCCGTTATTATCGAGAAGATCATCCGTGAGTGAATTGTTTTATGCCGCCTTTAAAACTCATTTTAGGAGACGACAGCGGGGACACCGTGAACTTTTCAACCAGTGTGTTATATTTATCGATCCCCTTGAAGAGATGGCGGCTGCAGTTTGTAAACAGATTCAAGAGAAAAACAAATTGGCACTGCTATTACTCCATGTGTGTCTAATTTCGGGTCAGCAGATCCATGTATGTTTTGTTGTTTGTTTGTTGTTTAACACCGCACTCAGCAATATTCCAGCTATATGACGGCGGTCTGTAAATAATCGAGTCTGGACCACACAATCCAGTGATTGACATCATGAACATCGATCAACGCCATTGGGATACGATGGCATGCATCAACCAAGTCAGCGAGCCTGACCACCCGATCCTGTTAGTCGCCTTTTACGACAAGCTTAGTCGCCTTTTACGGCAAGCATGGTTGCTGAAGACCTATTCTAACCCAGAACCCATATATACCATGTTTCATATACACAGCGGAATTCGTTAATTCAAAATGAAATCATCCGGATTAACGAATGTCCGGATTGGAAAATCACGGGTACAAAGTAAAGTCCCCTTTGGATATTTTGAGCATTCCGAGTACTTATCTTTCAACACCACCTCGTGGTCTAGTGGATAGGGCGTCTGCTTGTAGAGTATAAGATCGGTGGTTCGATCCCCGGGCGCGTCAAACCAAAGGTCGGTAAACGGTTGTATTTGTTGTGACCCAAACTGACGCTCGACATGAAGGGGCTAAACCAAGGACTTGCCGGATTCAGTAGACTGTGTTGTATGCAGGTTAAGCTGTTGCATGGTATCTCGGTGGGCTAGCCAGATGAATCTGACATTAATCCTGACTGGTACAAGCACACACACACACACACACACACACACACACACACACACACACACACACATACACATGCATGGGTTACACTGTAGTTGAAAAACAATGATACAGTGAAATCTCGTTAAAGCGGACCCCGTGTATCCGGAAACCTTGCATTCGGACCATTCAGTACCTGCACCACTGTCTCCGGATTAATGTTCTTTCAATGCACTTGTACAAAAATCCATATTCTCTCTTTCTCATGGATCGAACCGATATATATATATATATATAATATATATAATCGTTCCCTTCTGAACAACGCCATCTGTCCCTTTCTAAATTTTGCTTAAATCGTGCCTTATCTTAGTGTCCTTGAAATCCGATTGCTTGATTTGTTTCATAAGCTAAATGGTAAGGCTCGCCCGCGGCCTTGGGACCGATGTGAATCGATTGCTGACGGTGTTTTGTAACTTCGCTTGATATGCACCTGTAGTGGAACGTGCGTCTACCTCCCGGCCGTAAACGGAAAATGTCAGAATAGATAATAATATCAAGATATCGCCTTTCATGACAGACGTTTGTTGTTGCCTTGTTTCTTTAAGTTAGTGATTGGTGTATTCCAAGTACATGTGTACCTACGATAGAGGTACATGGACGAGTGAGTGAGTGAGTGAGTTGGGTTTCACTCCGCTTTTAACAGTATTCCAGTTATATTACGGCGTGTCAGCTTAATGTGGGAGGAAAGCCCGAAGTGATGCAGGTCTCGGACGTTTACCACTTCGGTGAGCACGGGTATGGTGCTGACAAACCTAGAAACATAATCTCGGCGAACCGGGATTCGAACCAACAATCATAGGTTTCTGGCGTGCCCAATGGACGCAACTCTGCACAGCGAATCGCGGCGCCTTAGACGACTGGGCCACCCGTGCCAACCTACATGGAGGACCTGTGGTAATATCTACTATAAGTATAATTATACATATGGAAATGATACATCATGTAGATAGGATCCGTGAAGATTCGGGTTAGAATTGGTCTGCAGGAACCTACGCTTGTCGTAAGAGGCGACTAAAGGGATCGGGTGGTCAGGCTCGCTGACAAGTCCGTTGTACGATTCCGACTATATCATAAGCAAGTGTTTATGAATGACTATCAAAACGTAATGCTTCAAGGTGTTCGCGAAAAGGTGGCACCCGTCACAAACCCATTAAAAAATCTTATCACCTGAAAAATACATATGGTAAAAGTAAAAAATAGGGAATTGCATAAGATATCAACTTTGCCACTGAATCGTTCTCCACGTGTCTTCCAAAGAACGCCTGAAAGCTTTACTAGGACCTTGAATGTTGTAGCCCTGATCAAACAACTTTTGAGCAAGAGTTCTATGACGTTGTTTGAATCTTTGAAAAAGGAGCATGATCGATTGTACGTCACAAGCTGTGAAATATAGAACCAAAGGCTGGAGCTGCTGGAATATTGCTGATAAACGGAACATTGACTTTTGGAAAGTGGCAGTCATCCATCTGTAAACTATAAAACTATTTTCATAATCATAAAAAAATCCCCGCGGAATGCCGAGTCTATTGTACCATTACAACTCAACTGCCCGGCGAAAGACTGTACACACCCATGTTTGATGGTGGCTAATATGAGTGAGTGAGTGTGAGTGAGTGAGTGAGTGAGTGAGTATGGTTTGACTCCGCCTTAAGCAATATTCCAGCAATATCACGGCGGGGGACACTAGAAATGGGCTTCGCACATTGTACCCATGTCGGGAATCCAACCCGGGTCTTGACGAGCGAACGCTTTAACCACTAGGCTACCCGACCGCCCGGCTAAAAAATGAAGCAAATGGTTATTCGATGGTGATGTATTTCCTCCAGGTATCACAGCTGTAATTTTGACCTTAAGTTTGTAGCGTTTCAGCTGTTTTCAGTAAAGTTTTGATAACGTTTGTTATGTTTTGGTCAACTCCAAGATTTAAGCGTAAGCTTTCTTTTGCCCGGCCGTTTATATCATAAGCATGGCAACGTCCAATGGACCAGGTAAGAAAAAATTGTCGTGTTGAATAGTGGTATATAGCGTGATTAGGGGGGAGGATCTAGACCCGACATGAAGAGTGGCTTCTATGCCAGAGCCACCCGGGGGATTCCGGGTATGCATGTGTCCCCCTAGCAACCCGTGCTTGTCCTAAGCTGTGAGTGAGTGAGTGAGTATGGTTTTACGCCGCTTTTAGCAATATTCCAGCAACATCACGGCGGGGGACACCAGAAATGGGCTTCACACATTGTACCCATGTCGGGAATCGAACCCGGGTCTTCAGCGTGACGAGCGAACGCTTTAACCACTAGGCTACCCGACCGCCCCCTAAGCTGTGACCAACAAAATCGGGCGGCTGATCTCGCTGACTAGATTATATACATAATAAGAACAAGTTGTCCCTGTAAGAGACTCAGCCCATGCTTGTCGTAAGAGGCGTCTAACGGGATCGGGTGGTCAGGCTCGCTGACTTGGTTGATGCATGTCATCGCATCTCACTTGCATGGATCGATGCTCATGCTGTCAATCACTGGATTGTCTGGCCAGATTCGATAATTTACAGACCGCTTTCATATACGATAGCTGGACTATTGCTTAGTGTGGCGCTAAACAACAAACAGACAAACAAACAACACAAAAATCATTTCCAGACCGAACCTCTGATGGCAGATTTACGGTTTAAGATCAGTTGTAGTTGTACTGGGTGAATGTTGTTTTATGCCATTGTCAAGTATTCGGCTATGTCACGGCAAACTGTAAATAATAACATGTGTCTGAGGCTAACCAGGGGGCAAGAGTTTACTCCATCAGTGAACGATGCTATTCACCAGTATCTTCTATTGATGGCGGATCGGGAACATCAAGATGAGGGAGTATACGTTTCTTACACTATTCCGGTCGTATCACGACCGGCAACATTACGAATTGGTTTCACAAGTTGTATTATTTAACCAATAAGCTCCCCCACCGGCCCCAGTAGTAACAGGAGTAAGTGAGTTGGTTTTAACGCCGCTTTGAACAGTATTCCAGTATCGAAGTGATGCAGGTCTTAGGCGTTTACCACTTTGGTGAAATATAGTCTATATGAAGGGTGAATGAATAAGAAAATGTACGCTTGGTTTCATGCAATAGGGAGGTGTGTGTGTGTGTGTGTGTGTGTGTGTGTGTGTGTGTGTGTGTGTGTGTGTGTGTGTGTGTGTGTGTGTGTGTGCGTGCGTGCGTGCGTGTGTGTGTGTGTGTGTGGGCGGGCGGTGGGGAGGGGTGGTGGTGGTTGTTTTAGGCGTGCCAGAATCCTATGAACGCTTGTTCGAATTTCCATTCATCCCGATTTTTGCTTGTATGTTTGTCAGCCCATACACGTGGGTTTCACCTCTAAAACCTCTAATATCTGCATCACTTCTGGCTTTCTTCCCACATCAATCGAACACGACGTTATATAACTGTAATTCTCTTCAAAGCGGGTTTAAACTATTTCGACTCATACCCACGCTTCAACACCAACAAAGCATCATTCACGTACCTTTATTCAAAGAAACGAATGTATAAACGTGCATAATGGCTACACATACATCTGAATGCCATCTGTTTTAATGCCAATCTCTAAACGACCCAACCACATTTAAATGTTGGAAATAAAATCACTCCTCTTTTAAGTTCTGCAGTAAACCATAATCCCGACAGTCCCTAACACAGCCTTTGCCAACAACGGTGTATCAACCGTTAAGGTTTGTATTATTAAACATAAAGCCAGAAATAGTTCCATACTTTGCGGTTAAGCTGACTTCACTCTCGCTTCCCGCTGAGTATCGATTAAAACAAGTTTGAATGGCGACAGGCATCATTCAGTTAGCGTTGTACTGGCACTGTGTCGCAGAGCGGCTATTTCTAGCCTCTACGAGCGTCACAATCTATTGATCCAATCTCACTCACGGTATTTCTGCAGGGTCATACATTTCGGTCAATCAATGCGACACCTCGTAGACGTAGTACGCATGCGTCGACCAAATGACGTCAATAGGTGTCGTCTGCTGAGATTTCCCGCCATAGGAGCAGACGTGGAAGAAGGGTTGATTTGAGAGATTGACCGTCGGCTTGACTTTAGGGGCTACGATCGTCTGACCCAGACGGGGGTCTATTTGGGTTAATATGGGGATTAATAAATATCACAAAAGAAGAGCAATTAAATAGGAATGCATGAGGCATGCGTAAGGGAGGTGATTGCTTTGATACCCCAAGTGACGTGTGTCATACCACATGCAAAGTTCAGGATTGCTGAATTTCAAATAAATGGCATTTTCGACTCTTAATGAGTTTGCAATACCCTTAAGACTGACAATGCTCAATCTGGAGAATTCTGGCTTGATCTTGATTGTAGCAAAAGAAGATGTGATTAGAAATCGGCAACGTTTGGAAGCTGACGATTCAGGCTTAGTTTTAAGTATAATTATGTATAGTTCAATAACTTCAAAATAGCTTGAGTGAGTGAGTGAGTTGGGTTATATTTTATAACTTCGTGTCATATTGACGTTGGATGGTGAAGCATTTGCGCATGGGCGTGTGGTGCAGTTGGACTGATAACGATAATCAGAGTTAATATGAAACCTGAGCCCATGATAAGCCGATCCTGTCACAGCTAAGGGAGAAGGTGTCACTGGTGTCGCCTCCAAATGTGTGTTCGGGTGAGGGACATCAGTGATTTTTTAAACAGACAGGGTGTTTTACGGCCACCGCTTCAAAACATCTTCTGTGAAAGGAGGCGCCGTTCAAGTAATTGTGTTTAGTAACACAACACAACACAACACAACACAACACAACAACACGCCATCCTCCGTACTGATCTGCTTATATATGCATGTCGATGATCTGATGTCGTTCAATAGCGGACAATAGCCAATTCTCTTCCACTGATTTACCCACCTGAACTAGAAAAAATAGACAAGTGAAACCGCCTCAACTGTTTCATATTTAGATTTATGTATGAAGGTTGAGTGGCAAAACTGTATGCATCCATAAGACTGTATGACTTATAAGAGGGATGACTTCAACTTTTCAATAGACAACTTTCCAAAAGACATCTTTCCAATAGACAACTTTCCAATAGACAACTTTCCAAAAGACAACTTTCCAATAGACAACTTTCCAATAGACAACTTTCCAAAAGACAACTTTCCCAAAGACAACTTACCAATAGACAACTTACCAATAGACAACTTTCCAATAGACAACTTTCCAATAGACAACTTTCCAATAGACAACTTACCAATAGACAACTTTCCAATAGACAACTTACCAATAGACAACTTACCAATAGACAACTTTCCAAAAGACAACTTTCCAATAGACAATTTTCCAAAAGACAACTTTCCAATAGACAACTTTCCAATAGACAACTTTCCAATAGACAACTTTCCCTCTATGTCGAGCAATATCCAGTAGCACCAGCTTTTGATGTCCACAACTTTTGAGGTTCATTCGAATATTTTCGTTCTGCGACGATTTCAAAGAGCGCCTTGCCCCAAAGTTGTTGGATAAGGGTTACAACATTCAAGAAACGCTTTCAGAACGTTTTACAGTAGACATGGGGATGACATTTCAAAAATGACGCATAAGTGACAAAATCAAGACGATGCAATTCACTATTTTGACCCGTACCAATGTTCAAGTGAACACTTGCCTTGCCTTTGCATGTGTTTGTGAAATGTGTCACCGGTGGGGCAGGATACGTTACCTATTTCGCGAATATCTAGTTTTCATGACAATTTGATAGTGATTCATAATGACATGCTTTATATAGAGTCGGAGTGGCACAATGGACGTTTTCTACAGATGTCGTAAGATTGTGAAAATGTATTTTTAGAAAGAAAATATGCTCGTGTCGGCCCTTTTATAATTGTTTAATCTTTTTTATACCAGTATTTCAAGGTTTTCGGAAATTTGCCATTTCCTGTTGACAAGAACTTCTTTATCCTCCCACGCCTTTTTAAATTAATATAATTCATTGCACGCGTGTCGTGAGGACGTTGTCAGTGGTATTGTTCGCCACCTGCTTTTTTCACTGATGACGTCAAAGGATAGAAGGCATATTAATATCCATTAATTTACAGTTTTTGTTTTATTAATTCAGTACCATGAATCACTGCATTTATGATGGGAATATTTTAGCTGGGCTAACCCAAGGGCTGAAATTGCATTTGTAGCCAATGTGTGAAGTCCTTTGTTCGTCTAGCAGAAGTCTCGGGTTCCCTGTCTTTGTGGAATAGGAGATGTCAAATGACAAGGCGGCCACATTGGATAACAGTCAAGGCCAATGGTCAAATCAAATCAACATTTCTAAATAACTTTCTAAAACAACAACGCAATAACGACAGTAAAGCTTGTTTCCAAAATTAACCATTAATATTTCTACCAGTATTATTCAACCCTTGCTCAAAAGTTGGTTCATTAAAGTTAGAACATTCGAGACCTTAAGAAAGTTTCAAAACAGTTTTATGGAGATATGTAGATAATGTCCAAATGTGACGCATCATTGATAAAAAAAACTTATGTCCGATGCAATTTCTTACTTTGTCATTGACCATGTTGTTTTGTAGGCGAACAATTGACTTGCCTTTGCATGTGTTTGCGATAGGTGCCACCGGTAGGACAGGACATATTTGATAGTGATTCATAAAGAAAATTAAATTTATAAAGAAAACAAATTAAAATGCCAACAAATCACACACAAGCCCACACACATATCAACAGTTGACAATATGTTGGTTGGTTGGTTGGTTGGTTGGTTGTTTAACGCCGCACTCAGCAATATTCCAGCTATATGACGGCGGTCTGTAAACAATCGAGTCTGGACTAGACAATCCAGTGATTGACAATATGTACAGTAACCGGAAGATAACTACTGGTCAAGCTGTCATGTATGCACGCACATATACACACACCTGTCATTCAGATGGAACCTTTATTTTTATTAAAATCCTTTTTTTTCTAAATCTCGTTTTCTTAATGTTAATGTAAATGGTACTACTTAAAATGTCAAGACCTACGTTGTCATTGGCACCAGACCACTTAATGTTCAACTTGATATAATATAGTTGGAATTGAGGCAGTCGGGTAGCCTAGTGGTTAAAGCGTTCGCTCATCACGCCAAAGGTTCTATTCTCGACATGGGTACAATGTGTGAAGCCCATTTCTGTAGACAACAGTCTAAAAGTTTCACAAAATTCTTTAAGAGTTATGCCATCTATTATCTGCCATGCGTCCTACTTGTTTATACTCTATCACTCACGTTTAGCCGAAAAACGTGCTTCTATTTATTTATATTGCGCATATTATCAATGGTTATTCGTCTTCTTCAAGGTCAAGATCAATGCCACAAAGAGCCTTAAGCAGAGAGTCATGAAGACAGAGCGGCAGCTTGAATATACTGTATCGATTTTATACCTGTTTGTGTTAAAGATACACATATTTCACAATAATGTAGGTATTTGTGTCTCACAAATGTGTTTCGTGTCCAGCCGCCATGATTTGTGACGTTATATAGCAAGGGTGTTCACTTTCTTCGGGGGCGGTCGGTAGCCTAGTGGTTAAAGCGTTCGCTCGTCACGCCGAAGACCCGGGTTCGAATCCCGACATGGGTACAATGTGTGAAGCCCATTTCCGGTGTCCCCCGCCGTGATTTTGCTGGAATATTGCTAAAAGCGGCGTAAAACCATACTCACTCACTCACTCACTCACTCACTCACTTTCTTCGGCGCGGCACTAAACATCTAGCGAAATTACAATGTCCGGGTTTGATATTCAGCATCCCATGCTTATCCTTAGAGGCGACTAACGGGACCGGGTGGTAAGGTAAGGTTGATGCACGTCATCGTATCCCAACTGCGTAAATTGATGCTCATGATGTCAAACACTAGATTGCCTGGTCAAGACTCGATTATTTACAGAATGTAGCTGGAATATTGCGGCGTTAAGCCACAATAAAACATACTTTTTAACATATGAATCAGATCCAAAACATCAAACTTTGAGGGGCGTTTCATACGTTTTAAAAACAAATCAGAGTAATATTTGTTTGAGTCATTGTATACACACAGTGGACAATTTAGAGTAATGCTTCGATTTCCCGCTCTGAGATTCCAAGATTATGAGGGGCGGTCGGGTAGCCTAGTGGTTAAAGCGTTCGCTCGTCACGCCGAAGACCCGGGTTCGATTCCCGACATGGGTACAATGTGTGAAGCCCATTTCTGGTGTCCCCTGCCATGGTATTCACTCACTCACTCACTCACTCACTCAAGATTATGAACCTTGGCCTGACAGCATCCATGACAATGTTGAACTCTCCGTCGTGATGCAAGTGGCATATTGTTAAATCTCACTCACTCACTCACTTTACTATTTCTAACAGAAATGTTGCGACTACGTTTACTATTGCAACTACTAATATAAGGCCGGACTTTTTAAAACTTGGTTAACGAATCCGCCAACTCTCAAGATTGAAAAGTGAAAAAACCCGAAAAGCATTGTCTTTGTATTCTGCCGACCAGAAATAAGTAAATTGTTTAAAAAAAACCTCGTTTACTGTCGCTGTCAACATAAATAACTCATTAAAATACAATGATTAAAATTATTAAAAATGTTTCATAAAAACTACTTAACATTTTGAAGAAATCAAATATATTTTTACATATTAAACGCAACATTAAACCCCATTTTACCCCTCCCCTTTCTGCAGCCTGCTCTATCAAAGCATTACAAAGCAGTCCTGTGCCTGGCAAGACCACGATTTAATATGTAGATGTATTGAAGAAACCTCTGAAACCGCACCTTTCATAATTCGAGGACAGACCTCTAAAAGTATTTGTTTTGAGTAGTGTTAAACAATTATGGGCTAAATTCGTCTCAAAGTAGTCAAGCACGAACTAATATATATATATCCAAACACGTGAAGGATATTCACGTGGAACACTTTGGAACCCACGTTAAACGCGTCCACTATTACACCCCCACACTTGTAGATTTCAATGTCAAGTTCAATGTTACGTACGTCACACACGGTAACCGAAAACGTTGTCTCTCGAGTGTTATTCTGGAATGGCCATGAAAACCGCTCGATACTACAAAAACAAGACGAAGTGGATTTTAATGTACGCTGTCTGAAGTTCAAATAACCAATTACTGTGAATACAAAACAATTATGCGTTTATGTGGGAGTTAATAGACAAATGTTGCAGCATCCTGTCTTTGCCAAAAGAAGACGAAGTTGCCATGGATTTGGGGTTGTGAATGGAGGGAGAAGGTAATGGAATATAAAAAAGCTTTTTGAAACTGTAAGCTGTTCCCGAAAATACTCATTATTTGTATCATAGTAATTGGAAACGTGAAATTGGCCTCCCTCTCCAAACGTCTTTCTTAATGAATTGTTAGATATGAATCCGCTGTCGATGCTGTTGTCACTTCTGGCAGATAGTCAGAGTTCCATTGACCATGGGGAAAGGGTATCAATACATGCTGATACAATACTGATGTGACTAACATACCATATGCAAATCTCTCCATCTATCGCTATTGCTACACAATACGGCAGTCAATACAACAGTGCCACTTGCCACCAGATCTGTGCCACCTGCCACCAGAACTGTGCATGACGTCTTTGAAATTCAATACAACAGTGCCACTTGCCACCAGATCTGTGCATGACGTCTTTGAAATTCAATACAACAGTGCCACTTGGCACCAGAACAGTGCATGACGTCTTTGATATCCAATACAACAGTGCCACTTGCCACCAGATCTGTGCATGACGTCTTTGAAATTCAATACAACAGTGCCACTTGGCACCAGAACAGTGCATGACGTCTTTGATATCCAATACAACAGTGCCACTTGCCACCAGAACAGTGCATGGCGTCTTTGATATTCAAAACAATAGTGCCACTTGCCACCAAAACAGTGCATGACGTCTTTGATATTCAAAACAACAGTGCCACTTGCCACCAGAACAGTGCATGGCGTCTTTGATATTCAAAACAACAGTGCCACTTGCCACCAGAACAGTGCATGACGTCTTTGAAATTCAATACAACAGTGCCACTTGCCACAAGAACAGTGCATGGCGTCTTTGATATCCAATACAACAGTGCCACTTGCCACCAGAACAGTGCATGGCGTCTTTGATATTCAAAACAACAGTGCCACTTGCCACCAAAACAGTGCATGGCGTCTTTGATATTCAAAACAACAGTGCCACTTGCCACCAGAACAGTGCATGACGTCTTTGATATTCAATACAACAGTGCCACTTGCCACCAGAACAGTGCATGACGTCGTTGAACTTCAATACAACAATGCCACTTGCCACCAGAACAGTGAATGACGTCTTTGATATTCAATACAACAGTGCCACTTGCCACCAGAACAGTGTATGACGTCTTTGATATTCAATACAACAGTGCCACTTGCCACCAGAAAAGTGCATGACGTGTTTTTGTTATTCAATACAACAGTGCCACTTGCCACCAGAAATGTGCATGACGTCTTTGATAGATGGTACATATTCAACAGTGACGCTGAAGTGAACGTGACTTTTTTGGTACTTGTTCAGTACAATCAGGACAGACATTTTCTGTTACCAGACATGGAAATGGCATTTTCGTACTTTATGCGTACAGAAGTGTGTCACGGTACACGACAGCGTCCCCCAAGGGACTGGTGCGTGCCAGGGATCCCATCCTAGCTGCGCCTAGGGGTATCACAGGCACCACTGAGACACTCGCGACAAGCAAGACAAGACAAGACAAGTCAGACCACATGCATGCATCCTAAACTTTCTGCTGGTAGTTAACAAGAGCGACAAAACATTACCATCATCATTAGATATATTTTCTTAAAACAGAGTTCACTGTACGGTTCGGACTATGTCATACGCATGTGTTTATGCAACAACACGAATACCAACTGAAGTAAGACAAAGTATTCAACTAAGACCAGGGCGGTCGGGTAGCCTAGTGGTTAAAGCGTTCGCTCGTCACGCCGTAGACCCGGGTTCGATTCCGTCTAAGGCGCTGCGCAGAGTTGCGTCCCTTGGGCACGCCAGAAACCTATGATTATGGGTTCGAATCCCGGTTCGCCCTGATTATGTTTCTAGGTTTGTCAGCACCATACCCGTGCTCGTGGGAACTGGTAAACGTCGAAGACCTGCATCACTTCGAGCTTTCCTCTCACATTAAGCTGACGAGCCGCGTTATAACTGGAATACTGTTAAAAGCGGCGTTAAACCCAACTCACTCACTCACTCACTCACTCACTCACTCTCACTCACACACTCACTCACTCACTCACTCACTCACTCACTCACTCACAAATGTACCCATATCCAGTGAACGGCCCGAATCAGCTGTGGTGTGACCCCACCGTGGGGAACTTTTCCATGGAAGGGACACGACCGCCGTATTTTACTCTGACTCGGACCTAGGAGGAAACAATAGCAAGGACGTTGTACAAGATACTAGTGGAGAACATCTTGGTGGCAAAGTGTGTTTGTAGTAGATTTAATTTATCAAATTTACATAATCAACAATTAACAAACAATAATGTTTTAACACCGTTTCGAAGTGCAGAGTAGGGCACAATTAGACAACTTTTAATTAGAATCAGAGCATAATTACTGACGTCATGTCTCTTGTCTCAGTAGGAATACTATTTTCATAATCGTAAATGTATCTTTCAAATCTCCTGGGATTTATGAAATGCCCACTTCACATGTATTTAGCAACAATATTAAGCTATATTACGGCAGTCTGTAAAATAATCAAGTCTGGACCAGACAATCCAGCGATTGGCATCACTCGCACCGATCTCCGCATTTGGTATACGATGACATGCATCACACAAGCCAGCGAGCCTAACTCACTTCAGCCTCGTCAAGCATGGGTTGCTGAAGACAAATAATTATCCTAACCCGGGTCTTCACTTTGTACATGGCGTCTTTGACTCTTGGTGAGGTGGTGAGATGAAATGGGGTTTAACGTCGCGTCCAAGATTATTGCACTTATATAGCGACGTGCATGCACGTACGTGTGTGTGTGTGTGTGTGTGTGTGTGTGTGTGTGTGTGTGTGTGTGTGTGTGTGTGTGTGTGTGTGTGTGTGTGTGCTTGTACTAGATCGGACTGATGCCGATTTATAGTGCTAGCTTACTGAGATACCATGCCGCAGTTTAACATGAATATCCCACTCAGACACAGTATACTGACTCCGAGCCGACCAGTCCTTGTTTTAGCCCCTTAATGCCGAGCGCCAGACAGGGTAACCACAAGTACCATCTTTTAACGTCTTTTGGTATGACGCGGGCGGGGATCGAACTCGGATCTTCCGCTCTCCGGGCGAACGCTCTTCCACTAGACCACAGAGGGGGTCTGACTCTTATAAAACAGTAATACTGACACCAGAACTATCCTGGTCATCCATGATACCTAGAACAACTGTGACATTTAATGCACGACCAAAAACATTTCCCGAGCTGTATCAGACGTTCTTACTCCAAGTAAATAATTAAGAAGCTAATTGTAGTGATCCTGAAAAGTAAAACTATATTGAAATTGTTTTACTGCGATTCAAAACAATAAATTCTCTTGAGTTGAGAAATCAAATGAAGAACATGGCTTCAAGGCATTCTGGTGTTCTGAAATTGGTTTCTCAAGATTCACGTGATTCACGTCTTTGCATCCATTGAAAAAAGTAGCTGGCAATCTCCTGAAGTTTTGTCTTTGTCACAAACATAACAAAGTGTTTATGTAACACCGAGATTAAGGGAGAAGGCCAGTGCCACATGTGTCCCGGCCTCACACGTAACGTTAGACTGCGAGATACATAGCTTCCTACACGCAGCTTTGACGATTCAAGGTCAAGTTCGAGCTCTTGGTAACCACCATGAAATACAATAACAAGTTCAGGGGCTTTTCATATCGATCGCGGTTTTAGAGCTACCACATATGTTCCAGAGATAAACAACAAGCTTATAGAGGACATTTCTTTTCGAATCATGGGCGTTTTCTCAGATAAACTCATAAGTATACCTCTCTGGACCGGTAGCGTCCGCCCGGAGAGCGGAAGGTTCGGAGTTCGATCCCCGGCCGCGTCATACCAAAAGACGTTAAAAGATGGTATTTGTTGTTACCCTGTCTGGCGCTCGGCATTAAGGGGCTAAAACAAGGACTGGTCGGCTCGGAGTCAGTATACTGTGTCTGAGTGGGGTATTCATGTTAAACTGCGGCATGGTATCTCAGTGTGCTAGCACTATAAATCGGCATCAGTCCGGACCAGTACAAGCAGCCACACACACACGTGCATGCACGTCGCTATATAAGTGCAATAACCTTGGACGCGACGTTAAACCCCATTTCACCTCACCTCACCTCTGGACCGGTTGGTGTCGAAACGTGAAAAGTTGACTTATGTTTTCCTGAGAGTGTATTCGTAATGCTCCACTTGTTTGTAGTGACCGGGTCTGTATGGAACCAAGAGGGAGATTGGCGGTGCAGTGTCCACTATTTTTTCATTACACATATAGGTTCAGAATATACACGCATTTGTTGTTTGGGATACTGGGATGTGTAAAAAAGTAACTACATATTTTTATTGTTAGTCTATTTGAAATACATACATACATACGTACATACATACATACATACATACATACATACATACATACATACATACATACATACATACATACATACATACATACATACATACATACATACATGCATACATACATGCCACCCATGCGGACATGGTGTCCACTTTAGGGGATAGCACTTCTACCTTTGTCACTATGAAGAGGTGGGCAGCGTAGATCAAGAGGGGAAGAAATAGCCCCGAATTTGATCCAAGATCACAAAGACATTCAACTGCCACCACTTAGGGGGAAAAAATACATATTATTATTATGGATATGGGATATCGACGGCTCACAGCACGTTACATAGCCAATGCAGTAAGCACATCTCATGAGTGGTTTGAGAACATCCTGAGGAATGAACTTGGCACGACAAAGGTTCAGCACGCTGGGTTCCCAGGGTTATGAGTCTTCATCAGAAACGCTCCAGGTTCAGCATATCTCGCGAGAATGTTCGTCGTTCTGAAGCAGACACAACTGATTTTGTTGAGCGATTTGTAACTAAAGACGAGTCTTGGGTTCACCACTATCTGCCAGAACCTACAACAGCGGAAACGTCTAACGTCTCCTCTTCCGGGGCAGGAGGTCTGTTCCATCAGGAGGCAAAGTCTGTTCAATCGGGAAGCAAAGTCTGTTCCATCAGGGGGCAACGTCTGTTCCATCAGGAGGCAAAGTCTGTTCCATCAGGAGGCAAAGTCTGTTCCATCAGGAAGCAAAGTCTGTTCCATCAGGGGGCAAAGTCTGTTCCATCAGGAGGCAAAGTCTGTTCCATCAGGAGGCAAAGTCTGTTCCATTAGGGGGCAAAGTCTGTTCCATCAGGAAGCAAAGTCTGTTCCATCAGCTGAAGAAGGCGATGCCTTCATTTTTCTGGGATATTAAAGTAATCCCACAGGTGTTCTAACTCCCGAAAGGTCAGTCCATAATGACCAATAATATGCTATGAAAACTGCGTGAGAAGGCTAAACATTGAGGAAAACTCATCAAAAATGTCTTGTTTCACCACGACAATGCACCTGTACATACCTCTGTTGTCGCCATGTCTGCAATCCATGACTGTTGCTTTGAACTAATTTGAACATCCTTAGCAGAACTGGCACTGTCAGATTTCATCCTCTTCCAAACCTTCAAGAAAGAATTGTCTGAGAAGCAAATGATTTCTTCTTCTTCACTTTTTACGCCATCTTCTATACCGCCTTCTGTACCAACGATCTAGGCACTTCGGCATCGTCAGGAGCTCGAACGGATTTATTTTGAAAATTAAAAGCAACATACTCCACCATCTCATGTATGATAGCTAGCTCAGAACTTTAAGGTTGTCCGGAAACAAACTGAGGTATAGTTGTTCGACTCTGTAATGTCTTTCCCCTTACGCCTTGCATTGTGTTGGCAACGCCGTCATGTTTGAAGAGAGCAGACCGCTTCCGTGGTCTAGTGGTAGAGCGTCCGCCCGGAGAGCGGAAGGTCCGGGGTTCGATCCCCTGCCGCGTCATACCAAAAGCCGTTAAAAGATGGTACTTGTTGTTATCCTGTCAAAACAAGGACTGGTCGGCTCGGAGTCAGTATATTGTGTCTGAGTGCTAGTACAAGCACACATACACACACACACACACACACACACACACACACACACACACACACACACACACACACACGTGCATGTCGCTATATAAGTAAGCAATACTCTTAATAATCTTATAAAAACGTTAAACCCCATTTCACCTCATCTCACCTTTGAAGAGAACACGTACAAACATACAGAGGTACATTTGCTGGACCCCCTCACTGTATCTCACTTTGTGTCGTGTATGCTGTCGACAAAGCAACGATTCTTGAATAGACATTTGACGTGATATTCCTTGAGGCAACAGACAAACACGACCAGTAGAATAAGACATGCTCTAATACCCCTCCCGTGTCCTTACTGATGCTCGGTGATCCATTCATATAAATTGTAATCATTATTTTGACTTTTACTCTAAATGGAATCTGTTTCGGCAGATAATCAAGATTGATTATTCTCTGTTGCTGATGTTCTTTATTTACATTTGAACGAAATACTATACGTTACTTACACGATTCGACTATTGATATAATCTTAAATGGCAGAAACTTGTTGACAAAAAGGTAAAGGATGCCATTACATTTTTGTTGGATGTTTGTTTGAGCAGGGTTACAACTTTCAAGGCCTTACCAAAGCTTTCAAAATGTTTTTTGATAGACATGTGGTGACACTTCCTAATTTGACGCATCCGGGACAAAAAATGATGTCCTATGCCCTATGTTCCCGTGTTTCTTCAGGTGAACAATTGACTTGCCTTTCCGTGTGTTTGTGACGGATGTCACCGTTGGGGCAAGCTACGCTCACATTTTCGCGAACACCTCATAATCACATGATCCTGCTGTAGTGGGAATCGTAAATCGATTCGCGATTGCTTGTAACTACGGAAAGTGCTTTGTCGCTTTTATTAAAATGTTCTTCACCCATGGTAATATTTTCATAAAGGCTCCAGTAAGTCTTTCATTATTTGCGATATTTAGTACCATTTAGGAACCTGTTCAATTATATAAATTATGTTAAATACATTATGTTCCTATCCATATGACTCCTTTACAGACAAGCAACTATAAATAATCATATATCATTGCCGTTTTAAATTTAGTGTCTTCAGTTTTTTTAACTGACTAATACACCATAAAAGTATCCTATTTATCAGCCCAAAATATCATTTCTTCTTTGAAACACGTGGCTTGTTTGCACGTGAAGAAGGTTATGTACTGTTAGCAAGTGGCTGCGCAGAAATAATATCCCTGATATGGTCAGCGTATATTGCGATTCTCCCACACATAATCTATTTGAAAGTCATTGTCAAGTTTACTCGTGGCAGCTCTCACAACCTACACGATTATAATTTTCAATGTCATAGGATCCGTGCTTGTATTGTATGCTTGCCGTTAAAGGCGACTATATTTGTCGTAAGAGGCGAATGACGGGTCAGGTGGTCGGTCAGGCTCGCTGACTTGGTTGATGCATGCCATTGATCCCAATTGCGTAGATCGATCCTCATGATGTCAATTACTGGATTGTCTGGTCCAGACTACACAACAAACAAACAAACAAACAACAAATATTATTGCGTTGTCTTGGTGACAACATTTGCGACTGATGCTACCATTATTGAAATGGCGGCGTACGGTTTTCAAACACCTTCTTTAAACAAGCAGCATCCATTCTGATGCAAAAGGAATACATTAATTTGTTAAACGTTTTTCATTAATTATAAGCAGCAGAATCTCGATCTGCACTTGTACACAGCAGACATAATTCAAAATCAACTATCGTTTTTATTAGTCTCAACAAATTCAGTAAATGTTCTATAGTGTCACGGATTTTCTGGTTCATCGATCACTTGATTGTCTGGTTTGTTTACAGGACGCCGTCCAAGCGTGGCGTCAGACAATACATACTTCCTTTTTTATGCACATTGTGTGAGTGGTGGGTTCTTCAGGTAGGGCAGGACATGCTTACACTTTTCGCGAGCACCTGGTGTCATCACAGATTTCCAGTGATCCATTCATAAAACTTTCACAGTTATTTTGCCAAATGGAATCTGTTTCAGCGGATAATCTAGACTGACTATGTCCTTGTATTGACTATTTAATTTGTCATATTCAGAGAAACGAGTTTAAGCAACGCCATGAAATTAACCTTTAAAATCAAAATATTTGTTTCAGGAAAACTAGTCAGTTATTTAAACGTTCCCCAAACACCATACCGATGCAGATACATTAATCACACTTTGTAACTAATTTCAGTAAATTTATATAAACATTTACCATAATTGATAACATGAGTCACCAGTCAATCTATCTCACTGTAATTCGACAACAACAGAAACAAACATTTTCAATGACTTTTAAACACAGACGCCAAAATGTATCATTTTTTTTGTTCGCATAAACATAAACTCGTTGTGAAAAGATAAATATCTTTTCCAAACATGAATTTCCCTTTAAGCACTGTACAAAAGTTGAAGGGCAATGTCACCTACAATCTGCTTCTATGTTCTACACGCAATATTGACGTTTAAAGTCACATATATTATACTTCTTATATTAAAATCGACCTTAAAAGCTGCACGAGACCGACCATCACGTGTACGACTGTAACCTTTTCTGACTGGTCCTTTAGGTACCTTGAACATAACCCACGTAACGTTGTCCTTGTGGTACATAAAGCTTTTAACTTCTAAGCCCTTCCCACATGCTAAGTCTCCCAAGACCAACCAACCAGCAACGGTTCATAGATTCACGTAAACCAATCAGAACGTACACTGAGAGCGTCACCCTTGACAACCCACGCCAACTCCTAATACGGGTGTTAAATATCGAACCGGATTGGCTAAAATATCCAAATGATTTCATATCGATTATGATTACCTGACCCTGACCTGTTCACGTGCTTGAACGGCTTTAAAAACAATCTCCATAACCCAATTTCATGAGAATAGAACTCCAGCCGACCTTCCTTTACCTTCGTGCTCTGGTTTCACGTGATGCGTGGTCGGCATAGAACAAGTCATTTGATTGGATTGAAAACAAAAAAAAACCTTTTAAGAAGGTTAAGGTCTGTTGTTGGGAGATCACATGACCTAAAGCGTATTTACGGCGAGGTGCACGGGCAAACTGGCTCCGGTAAATACAAGTGGGTGAATATACCATGATTATGAATATGCAAGAGGCTACATGAGAAAAACGTGTTGACCAAGATGAATAACAAATGACAATACCTTCAAAAATGGCCAACAGTGACATTTATTATCCAACATAAAAACAATATTTTTTCCACTGCAATGGTAGGAAATTTATTGTTTATGTATTATTGTTTTTCATGTTTGTGCATTTATTGAATGATGACGGTAAACAATTGTGTAAAATTTGTATCATGATAAAAGAAGGAGTTATAATCAGAGCTGAATCACAGCCATGTCACCTACTGATCGGCACCTGGCATTCCATCAGATCTACTGGTCACATGTAACCATGTGGGCATTAAAACGTGTGTGATCTTGAAGCCGACAGAGCCTTATAGGCGATGACCACCCACTGTTACTGAACAAGTATGAATCATTGCCAATGTCAATGTCAAACCTACGCATCCCCAAGCCCGCCGCTGAGATGCGCAAGGAGTCACGATCTTCTAGATAACAATACAGCAACACGTTTTTAAAGAAATCGCCAAATGTCGTTGATGTTTTTCTTTTGTTGGAGAGCTGTTTGCAGCATCTACAGAAAGACTACCTCTTCGAAAGTAGGCTGTGGTAAGGATTAGAAAAAGGAGATTGTTTATGTTTTTTTTATTCGATACATGAAGTGTTCGTTTGGAGGTTATCCGACTAGTTAAGAATAGGAAACTTCTGTTTTAGTTGTGCATCACACATTCCGATGACGTCTTGGACATAACACTGCAAAGAAATCCGATATTTGGCCATTTAAGTTGATGAAACAGCGGGCTGTGATCCTTCAGGTGGTATGTTTATATCCAACATTTGATTATGATTATATCCGTTGTTTATTGATTACTGTTTCCTAGAATTCAGAAAAAGGATGACTCACATTATGTAGTCTAAGGCTTTGAGGGACTTTCGGGGTAGCCTAGTGGTTAAAGACCCCGGTTCGATTCCCGACATGGGTACAATGTGTGAAGCCCATTTCTGGTGTTGACCGTCGTGATATTGCGTGAATATTGCTAAAAGCGGCGTAAAACCTCACTCACTCACTCACTTAGGCTTTGATTACTCATATGATACTATGTCGTTAATAGTTTCAATGCAAGAAGTCACACAAAATACGACTCACTGAATCACACCACACCGTACTTCATCACACCGCGCCAAGCACATTGCAAGCAAATTCATCACACACCAAAGACTCGATCTGCCCAACCCATCGAAACTCCAAACAATATAGGAACATAAAGAACGTTCTTATCACACAGACCATAACCTATTTCTTACTCACCACCCCAAACCAATATTTTTACACCACCCATATTACGTGTCGATTCCCAAATTGAAACAACATGTTAACTCTGACATCTGTGCGTAAAAGAGCTTAGTGTGAAATCAACAACCAACCAACAAATGGTATACAATCAACAATTGCATTACAAAATTCACAAGGTTTACAAATCAATACAAATTACTACACAGCATACAATGGCAGTAAACAATAGAGTGGTAGTACAATACCCAAATGGCAATAGATCATATGATTGCAGGGGTCAGTATCAAATACACAAATACAGTGGTATAGCAAAAGTTAGTCACAATAATATATATTCACCCAGCGACGACAGTCTTCAAGCTTCCCAGATGGGCTGGGCAGCGAATCAGGAATGATGAGCGATCCTCACATGAAAGCTGGTTCCGATGTGATGACAATGCGTTAGAGATACATAAACATTCTTGCACCACTAAATATCCAGCCTAAACTTTTGCTGGAAATTTCACCATAGTCTACAGCCAACAACACAACACTCGACAGCCAACAACACCACGCTCCACAGCAAACTAAACAACAGCGCTCTCCCTTTACAAAAGAAAATACAACATAGCGAATTAAATGAGGTTTTAATACATCATTTGTAGTGTGGAGATTGGTTTGGTAACACTATCAAATAGTGATGACGCCAGGTGTTTGCGAAATGGTGAGCCTAATCCTGCTCCATCGGTGGCACTCGTCACAAACACATGCAGAGACGAGTCAAGTGTTTACCTGAACATATGGTGCAAGACAAAATAAGGAATTACATCGGACCTTATTTTGGCCACTGATGCGTCAAATTTGGAAATGTCCTCCCCTTGTGTTCCATTATTTGTTGAAAGCTTCACTGATGCCTTGAATGTTGTAATTTGTGGTGGCACGTGGTCCTGTGCACAGCGCACAGATCACAAATCAGGTAAAATTAAGAAACGTCGGTCTCGGAGAGTAGTTGGATGGGTGACCACGTTAAGCAGCTTGACTGAGAGATTCTAGGGCTTCGTTCCTGCCCCACACTGAAGCACATGTACCACATGTGGTGCCTCCTTAGGCAAGTGACTTTGTTCGAAATGTGCCTCTGTTCACCCAGCAGTGAGTGGGTACCCGGTATGATGAGATGGTAATCTGGCTGTTAACCTTCCAGCGCCTTACAGGCAGCTTGGGTTGTATACTCCCCAGGGAGGTGAGAATGAAAATCGAGTGCTCACTGATCCATTGACCGGGTTAATAATAGTGTAGCGCTATGAGCATCCACTTGGTGAATGGCTTCTGGCGCATTATAAATGCACTTATTATGAACCCTAATTAAACACCTTTTGAGCAAGAGGCGTATGACGCTCTTTGAAATCTTCGAAGACAGAACCTGCTCGATTGTACCTCAAAAGTTGTGAAATGTAGACCGAAAAGGGTGGATCTGCTGGAATATTGCTCGACATTAACAAAACTTGACTTTTGTCTTGTTCTCCAATGCCTACCATAGCCTTCTAAAGCACACCCCAACACGCCACAACCCCCACCCCAACATTCTAAAGCACACCCCAACACGCCACAACCCCCACCCCAACATTCTAAGGCACACCCCAACACGCCACAACCCCCACCCCAACATTCTAAGGCACATCCCAACACGCCACAACCCCCACCCCAACATTCTAAGGCACATCCCAACACGCCACAACCCCCACCCCAACATTCTAAAGCACACCCCAACACGCCACAACCCCCACCCCAACATTCTAAGGCACATCCCAACACGCCACAACCCCCACCCCAACATTCTAAGGCACATCCCAACACGCCACAACCCCCACCCCAACATTCTAAGGCACATCCCAACACGCCACAACCCCCACCCCAACATTCTAAGGCACATCCCAACACGCCACAACCCCCACCCCAACATTCTAAGGCACACCCCAACACCCCACAACCCCCACCCCAACATTCTAAGGCACATCCCAACACGCCACAACCCCCACCCCAACATTCTAAGGCACATCCCAACACGCCACAACCCCCACCCCAACATTCTAAGGCACACCCCAACACCCCACAACCCCCACCCCAACATTCTAAGGCACATCCCAACACGCCACAACCCCCACCCCAACATTCTAAGGCACATCCCAACACGCCACAACCCCCACCCCAACATTCTAAAGCACACCCCAACACGCCACAACCCCCACCCCAACATTCTAAGGCACACCCCAACACGCCACAACCCCCACCCCAACATTCTAAGGCACACCCCAACACGCCACAACCCCCACCCCAACATTCTAAGGCACACCCCAACACGCCACAACCCCGACCCCAACATTCTAAGGCACACCCCAACACGCCACAACCCCCACCCCAACATTCTAAGGCACATCCCAACACGCCACAACCCCCACCCCAACATTCTAAGGCACATCCCAACACGCCACAACCCCCACCCCAACATTCTAAGGCACATCCCAACACGCCACAACCCCCACCCCAACATTCTAAAGCCCACCCCAACACGCCACAACCCCCACCCCAACATTCTAAGGCACATCCCAACACGCCATGGTACACCACAGCCTTCTAAAGCACACACAACGCGCTACACCCCATCCCAACATTATTCCATTGACCACACCGGACCACAACGGACCACAACCACAACCACATAACACCACACCACACCACACCACACCACACCACACCACACCACAGTGTCTAAGCTTCACATCCAACAACACCTTACGCCACAGCACCCACCCTCCAAGGCCAGAGCCCAACCCCCCCCCCCCCCCCCCCCCCCCCCCCCTCCGCCCCCACTACTCACCCATCACCACCTTTCCTTGTGCACACAAGTGATTATAACACTACCCCTGCTAGTTATGTGAATAGCGCCTAGTGCAAACGTTTAGCAGCATACCCATAGGTAACAGTAACAAGACATATAGTACCGTTAGTATACCCCAGGAGAGCCGTTACCGCAGTTCTTCAGCAAGACACCTCGTTGACTAGTGTTGGGGAATCAGATCCCCAATTGCAAAATCTCTTCCCAGTGAAATGAAAGTTAGATTAAAATATCTTATGGATAAAATGACAGCAATGCGTGGATCGTGTTCCATCTCTGACGCAGAGAACGTAGTCACTTATTTAATATTTTCTGGCAGATGATTCTAAAATAGCCATACAAAAATGAAGATGGCGTAATTTCGTTTGTATTATCATAATGCTTGTTTCAAAACGAGGCTGGGAAAAAAGTGGCTTTGTTAACTTTCAATGATTACAAGGTAGACGTTTTGTAAACATACGCGACAAAACAATGGTGATTCGTAAATACATGTTCATGATATAGTCGGAATCGTACAAGGGACTCTGCTTTAAGCAGAGGCTTGTTTTGATTATAGAAACTGTATGTCGTTGTACTTATGATTTTGTTTGTTTATTTGTTGTTTAACGCCGCACTCAGCAATATTCCAGCTATGTGACGGCGGTCTGTAAATAATCGAGTCTGGACCAGACAATCTAGTGATTGACATCATGAACATCGATCCACCCAATTGGGATACGATGATATGCATCAACCAAGTCAGCGAGCCTGACCACCCGATCCCGTGAGTCGACGCTTACGACAAGTATAGATGAATGCATATCTGAGCTTGGCCAGAGCAGCTTCAATGAACCTTTCCATACACTTTCATGTTAGGATGCCATTGTCATACGTTTGCGGCCCAGTATTCAAATAGTGCAGATATGCAAATATGTGAAATATGTTAGGTTAAATAATTTTTAATAATGATAATTCCACACAATGTGAAGTTTGACGTATTATTATAATGTAGTAAATGCACAAGTGCACAAGTACTCAGCTGATTGGTCAGACCAAGCAATATGTCGTCATATAATATTTCGATAGTTCATAATAGTACGATATTACATCACCGATGTTTCATGACGCTACACCTGACTATGTCACGTGAGCAATAGGCTCAGTTACATGGCAGTCTCCTTGAAGGTCTCGTATTTCATAAGTTTGTCGTCAAGCAATTTGAGGTGGCACGGGTGTCCCAGTCGTCGAAGGCGCCGCGATTCGCTGTGCAGAGTTGCGTCCCTTTGGCACGTCAGAAACCTATGATTGTGGGTTCGAATCCCGGTTCGCCCCGATTATGTTTCTAGGTCTGTCAGCACCATACCCGTGCTCGTGGGTTTCACCAAAGCGGTAAACGTCTGAGACTTGCATCACTCCGGGCTTTCCTCCCACATGAAGCTGACACGCCGTGATATAACTGGAATACTATTAAAAGAGGCGTTAAATCCAACGCACTCAAGCAATTTGTATTATAATGACACGTGGTGATATATGGCATAGCTGTCCAGCGATATTTATGTTGTGGAGGGTGAATACCATTTTATATTGATTTGTTCTAAACACAGTGCGTTACGAGAGAGATATGTTCCTAAAAGATTCGTTATTTATCCAAATTGAACACTGCTTACATTTAATGCGTTAATCTAATGTAAAGATAATTTTTAAAAATGCTATGTACGTTTATCAGGCCAATACGTTTATGAAACAACCAACCTATGGTCTGTATTTCTTAGATTTGTGTTTGTGTACAGTTGGGCTACTTGTATGCTGTGAATTTGGCCGATGGTCTACATTGTACATTCTTACGAAATAAGATATAGCATAGTCTACTCGCAACTCTGAATTATAGATTGTCCCCCAAAATCAACAAAACCCATATCCAGAATTATAAGACATCTCTACAAGATACCATCGGGTATTATCAGTATATCATTCATAAACACATGTTTATGATTTAGTCAGAATCGTTATAAAGACTCTCCTTTAAGTAGAGATGTCTTATGATTATGGGAAGAAAAGTTTGTCCCTTTTATTTAATTTAGTGTTTACAATCTCACAGACTTGAAACACATCTCGTTTAGTCGTTATGTTTAGACATAGGTTGCTAAAGACCATTGTACCGAGAAGGAATTTTACCCTTGGGCATACTATTATGAGTAATACTATTCTCAACAAAAAAAGTTCCTGTGACACCAATATTTTAGTATATTTTTCAAACAAGTAAAGTTTGGTTTTCAATATTGTAGTACATGTATGGAATCAAGTTACATAAACGCAACTGCTACAGAAAAGCATGCATTCCATGCAAATGTTGACTTTTATGCAATCCCCATGCATTTCACTACCCAAGAATGGGTATAAAAACATGTGCGTTAATGGGATTCCATAATGCATTTGTTTACCACTCAGAAAAACAACAAAATTACGCAATTTTTCAACATTACGAAATGCCACGCCTGTCCGAAAATGAGCATCTGCGAACCATTGGTATGCTTGAAGCAGGATCGAGTCAACCTGATGTTGCAAGACAATTTAATGTCCACAGAAGCACCATTTGGTGTTTATGCCACCTTTGGCAACAGACGAATACAGTCAGAAACCATCCTCGGAGTGGCAGGCCACGCGTAACCAAGCATCGACAAGACAACTGGATTCGAACAACACACCTACGAAAAGGATTCCAGCCAGTAACAGTGACTGCAAGAAGCATCCCTGGCCTTCGACGAATATCTTCACAAACCGTACGTCGTCGCCTCAGATGTGCAGGAATTGTCGCCAGAAGACCCGCCAGACGTCCCATTTTGACAGGAAACCACCGTCAAGCACGTCTACAGTGGTGCAGACATCATCTACGCTGGACGCCCATGCAGTGGGGACAAGTTTTATTCACTGACGAGTCTCGTTTTCACCTCAGCCACATCGATGGACGGATTCGAGTGTACCGACGTCGAGGTAACGTCAATTATTATGTCGTTACGTCAATCATTATGTCGTGGAAGAAGATCGGTTCGGGGGCGGCAGCGTTATGGTATGGGGTGGGCTTACAGCAAGACAGAGCACCCGTTTGATAGTGGTAGAGGGAAATCTCACTGGACAGCGCTACCGCGACGAGATCATCGGCCCTGTTCTACCGTTTTTGCATCGTCATGGCCCAGGCATTACCTTTCAACATGACAACGCCCGGCCTCATATTGCTCGACTTGTTCAGGATTCTCTTTAACAAAACAACCTGAATGTCATTCCCTGGCCGGCTCGCTCCCCTGATCTCTCACCAATCGAGCACCTGTGGGATGAGATGGATCGACGCCTTTGACGTCAACCACGTGTTCCACAGGCACTCCAGGAACATGCTCCAGCAGATATGGACAGATATCCCACAGGACTTTGTTCGACGCCTTGTCCATTCCATGAGACGAAGATGTGTTGCTTGCATCGCAACCAGAGGTGGACGCACACGCTATTGATTTGTAAATTGACATTTTGGCATGTTCATGTTTTTTTTAATGAAATCACGCATTTTCTGAAGTCAGTATGGCAAATTAAACCATTTGAACAATTAAAGCAGTCTTTTATCTGTTGCAAACCGAAATTGTTTCAGATTTGGTAAAAAACATAACATTGCATTAAATCTTTTTTAATGTCACAGGAACTTTTGTTGTTCAGTATATATGATAGTTTTACGCCGCCTTTAGAAATAGGCTTCACACGTTGTATCATGTGGGAATCGAACCTGGGCCTTCGGTGACACGAACGAAACCTTTAACCACTAGGCTACGTTGCCCCCTCCAAATTCATTCCTCATAAGACGTATCAAGTTAACTATAGTTCGGATAAACCAGGTTTCACTGTGTACGGTGGCTGTGGCTAAACGAAATGTGTTTTAGAACACTCCCCATTTGGCTTCTTGCGATATCTGATCGATTGGTTGCATCAGGTTGAAACGTTCCTCCGAGACAAATCAATTTCTGACTGTTATTTATGTTAAGATCGTGGTGACATTCAGATCCAGTAGCCTTGACCTAGAGATAGTTAACCAGGTTCCTAGTCAGCGACATCGCATGGCATATAGAAATACAGTTAATTTATGAAAAAAGCAGTCTTGTGCAATACGCCAAGCGATACAATAGCCTAGGTCGCTATATTGCTGAAATGATGCCGATGCGACGATAAATTTTAACTCACTTACAACAGCCTATTGATGGTTAAGGATATTCTACACAAAGAACAGTTTATTGTACTGTCCGGTTTCATAGTATACCAGCATACTAAATATTACATGGTTCTATGTCGTTGTCCCCACGCTGTGATGCAAAGAATATATGCCGCATTTTCTTCAATATACGTTTTGCCTGGATTCAGAGAAAATGTGTTTTTGGGGAGTATTGATGACCTTCCAGCGAAAACATGGCGGGGTGGGAAATGGTAGGTGGGTGGTTGTGGTGGTTGAATATGCGGATTTTCTTCAATATACGTTTTGCCTGGATTCAAAGAAAATGTGTTTTGGCGATTTTTTTATTACCTTCCAGCGAAAACATGGCGGGGGTGGGATGGGGTAGGTGGGTGGTTGTGGTGGTTCAATATGCGGATTTGAACCCAGACTTCGGCGTTATGAGGGAACGTTTTCACCATAAACTGCCCCTGTTTTATTTAAAGAAACAGAATATCATCTTAGAATCATGATCAGCGTGAAGTCTCCGGATTACTATATATACCTTACTTAAACTGTATTATTTAAATGTTGAAACTTCAAACGATGTATCTTTGTGTTGTCTTTGTACGCAGTAGCTGGATGTTCAGAGAAATGATAGTTGTTCATATTTCACGTGGTTGGTGGTCAGGTAGGAATTCTTTTTTTGTGATTAAGACATGCAATTTCATGAATAGTAAACAAAAATAAATACATTTGGGCCATGAAATTATTTTGAAAATTATGTTGATGACAAGTTAGTCCTTTTGACCATTTCTAAACTGAACGATACATATTGATATTAATCCAAACGACATCGTTTGACTTACCATATGTTCCCGTGTATTTTTTGGTGATCAATTGACTTGCCTTTGCATGTGTTCGTGACGGGTGCCACCGGTGGGACAGGATACGCTCACCTTTCGCGTACGTCTTGTTTCATCACTGTTTGATAGTGATTCACAGACAGATGCTCGTGATACAGTCGGAATCGTACGATCGACGTTGCTTTTAGCCGCTTTTCTTGTGAGTGAGTCAGTCAGTCAGTTGGGTTTAACGCCACTTTTAACAGTATTCCAGTTATATCACGGCGTGTCAGCTTAATGTGGGAGGAAAGCCCGAAGTAATGCAGGTCTAAGACGTTTACCACTTCGGTGAAACCCACGAGCACGAGTATGGTGCTGACAAACCTAGAAACAAAATTTGGGCGAACCGGGATTCGAACCCACAATCATAGCTTTCTGGCGTGCCCAAGGGACGCAACTCTGTACAGCGAATCACGGCGCCTTCGACGACTGGGCCACCCTTGCCCCCCTTATCTTGTGATTATGGCAATGGTATGGAGCTTCTACATTAATATTTGAATTTCTATATTTTTTATTTGTTCGGGCATCTAAACACAAAAAAAGACAAACCCGACGATAACAAATCCCGATAGGTTACAAAGTCTATGCAGAGCCTATGACAGAGACAACTAGAATGAATATATCATTTTAACCTTTAACACTTACAATGAGCAATGACGTAAGGGGTAGTCATGTGATATCAAGCTCCTTTCCAGCGCGTGACACTTCGTAACACTCTCGGTAACATCGCTGCCACCAGTGTGGACGCGGCCATTACCAGAATCTTGAAATTTGCCCTTTAACCCCATATGTAGTAACGTTTATACTTTTGTTTATGTCTTTGGGAATGCCATCATATTTCATTTTGAAAAGGTTTACGACTGACCATGTTTTCCAGATGAATTTACTTTGTTGTTTTAATAATCAGATTGGTTCGAGATTGCAGACTAACGGAAAATCAACCAACTTCTCCCTTACATTATTACTATATCAATTAAAGATGATAGTTTTAATGAAATAGAAATTCAAATTGACAAACAAAGAAAGTAATTTAGCAGCGGTAAGTGTATTCGGCGTCACGACAGTCGTCACCTGTTTGTAAACATAACGGTCATTCGGTTGCGAGTTCATTTATCAGAGTGGGGAGTTATGACTTGTGGCAGCGAGCTTGATTTGACATTATATATTGTCATCACGTGACATGTTTGTTGATGTTCTAAGCGACACGAGTCGTGATGACCTTGACCGACTTTCCACAGATGTAACAAAACAGTGCAGAAAAACAGTTTTAAGTTAATCTAGTACGCGGTCACCAATATAGGTTTTCCATTTCTCTCGTCCGGTCAAAGAATTGCATCTGACCGATGATTCGGGGGAGGGGAAGGGCGTTCAGCGGTCGATGATGTTTTCAAATTACAATGGTCCCCGAGGTTGCAATCAACAACCGGTTTGTACCAAGACACACTGGCTGTTTATCAGGGCGGCCTCCGCATCCTGTATTACCAGATAGCATAATCTGCACGACGACAGTGTGTTGACCCTAACGCCAAGGACGCGTGCATCTCGTACAATGGTGTTTTAGAACGGGTGAATTGTGTCACATACTGCTTCGCCTATAACTATCAACATGTAAACACCTTGTTATCTGTTGTGTTGATTTGTTTACACATAACAGCTGATTGTGTTATCGGTATGACGTGTGCATCTACTCCGTATGAGGTAAATCATGAGTGTCGTGGTCGACATGTGTGAAGTACACACGTGGGGTATCTTCAAGGTTGGTTTGGTTGGTTGGCTTGTTGTTTTACGCCGCACTCAGCAATATTCCAGCTATACGACGGCGTTCTGTAACTAATCGAGTCTGGACCAGACAACCCAGTGATTGAGATCATGAGCATCGATCCACGCTATTGGCATCGATGACATGCTTCAACCAAGTCAGCGAGCCTGACCACCCGATCCCGTATCTTCAAGGTGTGTTAGCTTGTGAGTTTTGTTTAACACCGCTTTCAGTGAGTTAGTTAAAATTTAAAGTCCCATCGGCAGTATTTCAGCCATATCCTGACTTTCATAGCTTATATACATAATAAATACATTTAAACTATAAAAACCTGTCAACGGACAGTTGTTTGTTTGTTTGTTGTTTAACGTCACATTCAGCAATATTCCAGCTCTATGACGGCGGTCTGTAAATAATCGATCGAAGGTTTCTGGCGTGCACAAGGAACGCAACTCTCCACAGCGAATTGCGGCTACTTAGACGACTGGGCCACCGTGCTCTTTCAAGGAAATACCTATGTATTAGTCAGTTAGGGGACAAAGAAATAACAGCATTAGAGAAAAGAAGCTGGATAAAAGGATTCTCAGTTCGTTAACTAAAGCCCAACTGAATTCCCACGACCGATTCACGCATTCTTTCCATGACACAAGGGTATTACACAACGCTATAACACAGCACGAGGCTAGGATCCCGTCAGAAGGTAATGACACAAGGCAAGGGCACGAGGCACGGGGCATTGACGGGAAGCAATAACAGGAAGCAATGACACGAGGCAATGCCACGTCGCAATGCCATAGGCAATGATAGGAGGCAGTGCCAAAGGAAATAACAAGAGGCAATCACAAGATCAATGACGGGAAGCAATGACAGGAGGCAATGACACGAGGCAATGACACGAGGCAATGCCACGTCGCAATGCCATAGGCAATGATAGGAGGCAGTGCCAAAGGAAATAACAAGAGGCAATCACAAGATCAATGGCGGGAAGCAATGACAGGAGGCAATGCCACGAGGCAATGAAAAGAGATGGGAAGCAATGACGAGGCAGTGACACGAGGCAATGCCACGTCGCAATGCCATAGGCAATGATAGGAGGCAATGCCAAAGGAAATAACAAGAGGCAACAATCACAGGAGGCAATGACGGGAAGCATGACAAGAGGCGATCACAGGAGACACTCACAGGAGGCAATCACAAGCGGCGACAACAAGAGGCAATGCCACGAGGCAATCACAAGAGGCAAAAACACGAGGCAATCACAAGAGGCAATGCCACGAGGCAATAAAAGGAGGTGATGAAGTCATGGTGACATCATCGACGAACAACATCACAAAAGCCTTCCGTCGTAATTTGTAGAAGGTGAGCTACAGAAAGATTCAAAAGTTGTTTGCCATCTATGTACATCTAAGTCAGAAAGGTTGAGGTCATCTGGGCATGTGGACAGTACATATAGGGGAAATGTATCAGATAGGCACATAAAAATAGTTACATGTGTCCACTGGCAGTTGTCCCCCTCAGATTCGCTAATCATTCGTGACATCGATTTGGAATACGGAATGGGTCCTGGTTGAAGTGCAGAAGGGACAAGGTAAACTTAATTACAAATTATAGGTCGGTTGAGTAGGCGAGGGCATAAAGGTGCCGTGTTATATCAACTACCCACTCAGTATAAAGTAAGGAAAAAGTAGGGCAGAAAATATATGACACTTTGAATAAATATCACATGCTAATGCTCCATATATTTTCTAAACTACCGACGACGTACAGTAAACATGGCTTTATTGTTTATTCGTTTGTTTGTTGCTTAACGCCGCACTCAGCAATATTCCAGCTATATGATGGCGGTCTGTAAATACTCAATTCTGGACCAGACAATCCAGTGATTGACATCATGAGCATTGATATATACAATTGGGATACGATGACATGCATCAACCAAGTCAGCGAGCCTGACCACCCGATCCCGTTAGATGCCTCGTACGACAAGCATGGGTTGCTGAATATCAATTGTAACCCTGATCTTCAAGAGGTGGCATGGTATTTATTTGTGCCACGTAATATAAGCCAATTCCAGTATTAGTCACATCAATTTCATTGCAAGTTAACATGATTAAGAAATGTTAATAAAGTTAAATATAATAATTTAATTAATTCAGTTAATTCAAAAGCTTCCGTATAGAACTAACATGGCGACTGATAGTACTTCAAGTTAACAAGTTCATTTAGGCTGTAACCCCATCCCTGGTGTAGTGGATCAAGCGTCTGACGAAAAAGCGGAAGGTCGGTGGTTCGATCCCGATCGCGTTCTACCATACCAAAAGACGTTATAAGATGGTACTTGTCGTTACCCTGCCTGGCGCTAGGTAGTAAAGGGGTAAAACAAGCACAGAATAGTTTGGAGTCAGAATACTGTGTCTGAGAGGGGTGTCCACGTTAAACTACGGTATTGTACGTATCTCGGTAGCACTACAAAACCGTCATCAGTCCGGACTACTAGAAGCAGCCACACACACACACACACACACACACACACACACACACACACACGTGTGTATGCACGTCGCTATATCAATGCAATATTCTTGAACGTGACGTTAATCTCTATGTCGCCTCACCTTATTAAGGCGGGACCAAGAGCCTTCGTGCATAGGTGTGTGTACGGTGGCCCATAAGGGACATGGAGTCTTTTTTTCAATATTTTTAAAATTTCACTTACTGTAATCGTAACCTTTTGCAAATTAACACGATTTGTCATACAAATCATGTATAAAGAAGATATTGAATCGCTAAAAAGTGAAGCGAAAATGTCAAAAACTAAAATGAAAATGTCAAAAACAAAAACGAAAATGTCAAAAAAAAAAGCGAAAATGTACGGTGGCCAATAAGGGACATGTAGTCTGTTTTCAATATTTTGATATTTCACTTACTGTTATCGTCAACCTTTTGCAAATTAACACGATTTGTCATACAAATCATGTGTAAAGATGATATTGAATCGCTGAAAAGTGAAGCGAAAATGTCAAAAACTAAAATGAAAATACAGAAAACTATTTCCACCGCGGTGATAACATTTCAACCGAGGTGAAATTCGTGCATAGGTGTGGGAGTTTCGAGACAATACGTGCTTGGTCATTCGTACCTAATGCAAATGACCTGTAATTATGGGAAATAGTTGACGTCACACACCAACATACACTGGTCAGTCACCTCGAAGTGTCATTGGCTGGGATTGGTCAGTTTGCCGTTCTGCTGTCAGGGTCAGTGCCCGGTACATGATGGTCAGTGTAACTATGCGAGGGAGATCAACATGTAGCTGGTCGGCTGTTGGCCAAGGCTGGTCTAATTACAATAACTACGCAGTGACCTTGTATCACCAGGTGGTACGGTAGTCAAGACTCGCACATGAATGATTTAAGGAACAAACGACGACTGAGAGTTGTTTATCGTTCGATAAAACACTGCAGGGAGAATAAACCATGAGGGACGAAGCCCCTTGTAGTTTATGCTCCCTATTGTACGCTAAAATTCGACCACGAGTCGTTTATTTCTTATATGAGATATCAATATTATGTTGAGCATCTTTAAGGATGATGATGAAATGTACATGGGTTTTTTTAATATTTACCCGTATTTTGATAATGATTACTCCCTCAAAAGATTCCGACATCGGCATTTAATGCACTGGGCCCCGTTCCACAAAGCGATCTTAGCACTAAGGTGATCGTAAGTCCCATACTTAAACATAGGTTTACGATCATCGTAGCGCTAAGATCGTTTTAAGAAAGGTGGGTATTTCCCGGATACACAATCCTTACGTCGATCACCTGTACCTTTTCTCCCAATGACGATTGGCATATCTCTTCTGCTTTTGGATGCGATCGTTCGGCCGTCTCGTTTATCTGCACTGCCCAGCTAAGTCTTTGAGAAACAACTCACAAGACGCTCTCCTCTGAAAAAATAACGACGTCCAATATACGGCGTCATCAAGTTGCGAGCCCATGTTCGAATCTCCAGAAATGACGTTATGACAGAATAATGTTTTATCGTGAAATAAACCACACTTCGTTCTTTATTGTTCTTTCCGATGTATCGCGTAGCTATCTTATACATGGCGTTAATGAGCAACCGACAATGCAACTTGTAGTTTATAGTTATATGTAAGTTGCCTGTTAGACTTGCACAAGTCTCTAAAGCAATGATTATTGGTTTAAATCATAATTTCTAGATTTATAAGATTTTTTACAAGTTGTGCCTGTAAGTGACTCAACCCATGTTTGCCGTAAAAGGCGGGTGGTCAGGCTCGCTGGCATGGTTGATGCATGTCATCGTTTCCCAAATAAATGGATCGATGCTCATGATGTCAATCACTAGATTATCTGGTCCAGACTCGATTTTTTACAGACTGCCGTCGTATACTGAAATATTGTTGCTAAATACATGTGAAGTGGGTATTTAATAAATCCCAGGAGAATTGAAAGATACATTTACGATTATGAAAATAGTATTCCTACTGAGACTGGCTTCATCATGACGTCAGTAATTGTGCAATGATTCTAATTGAAAGTTGTCAAATTGTGCACTTCAAAACAGTGTTAAACAACAAACAAACAAATATAAGAGACTGGCGTCCTTGAACTGTCCGCTTATCTAGACTTCAGGATAGCATTACCACCCCCATGGAGTTATCATTCAGTACAGCCTTGGAGCAAGGCTAGTTGCCTGAGATAGTGTAGTGTGTGGGAGATGACGGGTACGATGTCATGGACACTGGGCTTAAGATGATTTATCTAGACTAATATTTAGTCTCTGAAATCTTATATTACACAATATCCTTCTTGACTCTAAAAACATTAAAAAAAATCCCTATGCTGTGGAATAGAGCTAGTTTGAGCTGGCTAGACTTGCTTTTGTATGCATTTCTAGATTTACTCTTTTTTTCATAAAATAAATATATTCCACGGTCATGGTGCAGGAATATGATTTATCAGATGGTGTGAGATAATACATTGATTATTATCTGAGTGTGTTTCGTCGACATAATACATATTTATTTATTCCAAATATTTGATATTTATGCTTTAAAAACACCCGAGGGTAAAAGCCTCTTTATTAATCGGGCCAAAGAATACATACACCTAAATTGGATCCAAAATGGATTTAAACAATATATTACAAACGTTCGGAATCGTTACAAGGATGAAAACAGTCGCCGAAACACTGCGTGTCCAAAACACAACCATGAGACCCGTATAAAAACCTTCACCATCGAATAACCATTTCTTGTTTTATTTTAGCCGCCGGGGGCACGGGTTGCCCAGTCGACTAAGGCGCCGCGTTTCGCTGTGCAGCGTCCCTTGGGCACGCCAGAAACCTATGATTGTGGGTTTGAATCCGGGCTCGCACCAATTATGTGTCTAGGTTTGTCAGCACCATACCCGTGCTCGAGGGTTTCACCGAAGTGATAAACGTCTGAGACCTGCATCACTTCGGGCTTTCCTTTCACATTAAGCTGACACGCCGTGATTTGACTTGAATACTGTTAAAAGCGGCGTTAAACCCAACTCATTCACTCACTCATTTTAGCCGCCATCAAACATTGATATATACATTCTTTTGCCTGGTAGTTTTAGATAATATCATTGGTAAAATAATCAATGTTTATAAGGTAATTTCGCTCAATGAAGTAAGTTCAGAAACTGCGTATGAATATAGTGTTTGAGTGAAGTAATTATTATATAGTGCCAAATGATTTGCAGCCATGTTTGTTTACATAATCACCCACCCATCGGGCACCCTGTCTAAATTTATTGGTTTGGAAACGTCAGTCCAATTGTTAATTTATATGTTAAGGGCAGGTAGACATTGAATATATGTATGGAGATTAAAAGTAGTCCCTGCTTGGTGCACACTCCGGTGTCGTGGTGACTTAGCATAACAACACTGCAAACAGGCTAATTTGCATGTCACGTGACCGGACCTTTTTCTTGCTTGTAAACAAACGCGCATATGCAGAAATCAGAACAGACTGGCCTAATGCAATCCTTTCGGTGCGCTTTACATACTGTTTAGCATGAGTATAGATGGACGTTCGACTCCAACTGAGACAGTGAGGTGCATGACAATATATATTTATACATCAAAGTGACCGTATCGCTAGCTCTCCGTAGGGCTTCGCTCACAGCACGTGTAGCCGAACAACCAATCTAAACAAAGGATAACTGAGCAAGTGTAAATAGTTCTTCAAGTTTTAGGACATTTTCTGAATGAAAGTTGACTATTCTATGATATGTTTATCTACATGTGTAGACTTGTCAAATATTAAACAGATGAAAAACATATGCAATATCTTGAATGGACTGTGTAAGATGTGACGAATCGTCACATGGCGCTGGCCTGTGGCAGAGGTACTGTGCTGGCTGCATGGAACTCTGGGTAGGACAGTGTGTGCTTGGTGACCTCATTTGGATATTTGTAGTAGTGGTAGCAGCAGCAGTAGTAGTAGAGGGTAGTAGTAGTAGTGGTGGTGGTAGTAGTAATAGTGGTAGCAGCAGCAGCAGCAGCAGCAGCAGCAGTAGTAGTGGTAGCAGCAGTAGTAGTAGTAGAGGGTAGTAGTAGTGGTAGCAGTAGTAGTAGTAGTAGTAGTGGAAGCAGCAGTAGTAGCAGTAGAGGGTAGTAGTAGTAGTGGTGGTAGTTGTAGCAGCAGTAGTAGTAGTAGTAGTGGTAGTAGTAGTGGTAGTAGTAGTAGTAGTAGTTGTTGTGGTAGTAGTAGTAGTGGTAGTACTACTACTAGTAGTAGTGGTAGAAGTAGTAGCAGCAGTAGTAGTAGTGGTAGCAGTAGTAGTAGTAGTAGTAGTAGTAGTGGTAGTTGTAGCAGCAGCAGTAGTAGTAGTAGTGGTAGTGGTAGTAGTAGTAGTTGTTGTTGTTGTGGTAGTAGTAGTAGTGGTAGTAGTAGTAGTGGAAGTAGTAGTGGTAGTAGTAGTAGTAGAAGTAGTAGTAGTAGTAGTAGGTAGTAGTAGTAGTTGATGTTGTTGTTGTGGTAGTTGTAGTAGTAGTAGTAGTAGTAGTAGTAGTAGTAGTAGTAGTAGTAGTTGTTGTTGTTGTTGTTGTTGTTGTAGTAGTGGTACTTGTGGTAGCAGCAGTAGTAGTAGTAGTGGTAGTGGTAAAGGACCGTTATTTCCGACATGACGCCAGGTCTTCAGGAAAGCAGGGAAGGTATCTTGCCCTGCAGACACCGTGCAGGAAGGCCAACATCACAGACAGGTGTTCTGAATTCCTGCCAGTGCAGATAGATCAAACACGGTGCAAAACCTTGGAATTGAGTAAGATGCTATATTTTGTAGATATGGGTTAATATCCCTCAAAATGTATAAGACAGAAACTAGGAACTAGATCGATGAATTTGAGAATTAACCATTTTATGTTGACGTAGCTGAAGAAGCCGTTATTTAGGTTCGCGGAATTCCGACTATTTGACCAACTTACTTCTATGGTACAGACAGTTGTCAGTTCCATTTGTTAACGGCCTAAACACGTGGCTTCCGTGATCACTTCGTGTAACTTCTGTCAGTTAGGAATGTGTCAGTCTTAGCGCTATGTATAATAAGATGCAAATCTCAGTACTTGTGGGTTACTGTGTTGTATACGTTCGCGACATCTCGGGTCATTCCGGGAAAAAACCGAATGGCGATTTGCAGGTTACGGAAATGGTCGAATGGTGACGATTGTACTTTGTGAATATCAAGGAATGTTTTGCCAGTATATCAATAGCAGCGTATACAGTTGAGTACAAATAGGTTATTACGTTCAAATAGACTATTATAAAACAAACTTTAGGAAATGTTTAATTAAAAATAATTTTAGAAAGAAATACTCGGGCACTTAAGAAGCTTACAGTATCTTAATATTAGGCCAAGAGCTGAAAAAAGGCTGCTAAAAGAAAGCTAGCTAAAGGCTGCTAGTTTTAATGTTTCAGTAAATATCTGCTATGAGGTCTGCTCTTAGCAGTATTGAAGCAATATCACAGCAGGGGACACCAGACATGTGCTTCACACGTTATAGCCATGTGGGGAATCGAACCCGTTTCTACGGCGTGACGAGCGAACGCTTTGACTGTTTGGCTTCCCCGCCGCCTCTTAATTCTGTCCGCTAAACGTCCGAAATCCTCCACTTGACGCCGGTCGGTGACACTTGGATGAAAACCACGAAAACGGTAGCTGCAGACAGACCAAGGGTGGTAATTAGGTCGAGTCCGGGATTCGAACTCGCAACCAGGGCTTCCCGACAGAGCAAAGTATTGGGGATTAATCAAAAGCACGAAACCGCGACAACAGCAATTTACACTTTGGTTACGTTTGTGTCTTTTTGTTTGTTTCTGTAATGGTGAGAGGGTACGGGTGGCCCAGTCGTCTAATGCGCCTCGATTCGCTGTGCAGAGTTGCGTCCCTTGGGCACGCCAGAAACCTATGATTGTGGGTTCGAATCCCGGTTCGCCCCTATTATGTTTCTAGGTTTGTCAGTACAATACCCGTGCTCGTGGGTTTCACCGAAGTGGTAAACGTCTGAGACCTGGGTTTTCGTCCCACATTAAGCTGACACGCCGTGATATAACTGAAATACTGTTAAAAGCGGCGTTAAACCAAACTCACTCACTCACTCACTCACTCGTTCCGTAATAATGACAACGCGACAATGTCCCTCCGAGGATTCCATAGCCTAGAAACAAACCCTGTAACGATTTTAAGCGACTCCTAACCGATGGCCTCCCGTGACCTTGGTCCCCAAGGTAAAACGTAACGTCAAACAATCTGGCTCAGATGCCATCTCAGGATACGTATGATCATAAACGAACTTTTCCTTCACGGTCAGCGCGTCGCGAAGTACATTGTCAATAATACGGTCAGCCCGATAACGCATTGACCTTCGGGTGAATATTGTACCAGGCGAAGGATTCAAGGTCAGAGTTTGATCGACGGCCGCACATGGAACGTACAGCTGACGTGCTCGCGCTGTTTAAGAGAGGCTCATCTTGTCAGCGTGTAGAGGCTAGTTGCTGTGACACACTGTTTACGTAGTTTGGTCTCCGTGATGTTGATTTGATAATATTTTGATGGGTAAATCAATAATTGGAATAAGCCTCTGCTCATTCGGTGGAGACTAGATTCCCAGTTGGATGAGATGAGTTAGAAGGGGACTATTTATTGTACATAAAGACCTACTGGGGTCATGTACAAAGCATGAACATGACTAGTTATAATATAAAGTTATAAACACCGACATACACAATGGAATACAAATATTGCTATTAAGGTCTAGTGGGGAGATGAAAATTTTCTTTGCATGAACATTTTGTCAATGAAATATGAGACAATTTTTTGCAGAAGGCGCTGGTGGATTTAGTACTTTTTTAAGTGATATTGGGTGATGATTTAGGCTCCATTCTCAAATCTTTGAAGAGGGGGCATTTTAACAGAAAGTGTTCCTCATCTTCTATTTCGTTAATATTACAGAAAATACATATTCTTTCTGCTGGTGGAGTGTTCGGCTATCTTCCTGTCTCAATTTGAAAGTCGCGAGCACTGAGTCTTAGCTTTGTAACTGCTTTGCGGTGTTCTAATACACGAATGCAAAACCTATCGCCTACACGGCAGTTTGGGTTGTATACTTCCCAGGGAGTTGAGAATTTAATTTAAATGCATGCTGATACAGGATAATGGGTGTCGAACCAGAACATGGTGTAGGGTTTGAGTGGCGTGAAACCATACTCTCTCACTTGCACTAACATCCCGATCCGAGAAGAGACATCTCGGTGTTTGTTAATACAATATTACAAATTCAAAATACAAACGATATAACTTTAATATGTGGGTCTTTGTTTTATCGCAAACATAGTTAATGCGTGCTCAATATTTCCCAATAACGAGTCTGACATTTGTATAACACATGTATAGATTGAGGCCAGGTAAAGAAGGTGATTGTTTGTGTTGTTTGTGTTGTTTGTTTGTGTTGTTTATAACCCATCCCACAGACATCATTTATATACCGTCGGTCAGTGCCCTCGGCCGTCCACGCTTTATGCCTTCATAGTGAATCCCAGCATGCTTCATTGACCACACAGCCCACAGCTGCCCCATGCGTTATTGATCTAATTGAGGTAAATAAGTCAGTTAATCGTTGACCGCTGTCCAGTTGACGATGGACATCGAGGTCACGAGCTGTACATTCAGTTACAGTCAGTGCCCGTATGTGGTGACGTGTTGTAGGAATATGGACGCCAGCCGACCCTAGCTATGGACCTTTGATTCGTGAAGAAAATAGGTCAAGGTGGTTTAGAGATCTTGTTAAATGGAAGATTAAAGCGAATAGTGAAAATATTTTAATACAGACTTTGCTAAGTTATATTGTCCAATAAAACCTTTCATATAGATGGGGGCTGACAAAATGGCAGTGATCACTGCATTGAATTCAAGATACAAGATGCAAGAAGCTTTATTTAACGTCCGGTATTATAGTACAAGAACACTATCTATGAAGCTATTTTTCCTACAAACAGTTTTAATGTGTGCAAAACAGACATAAAGCAAGGAAAATGATGTATATTCAGAGCATGAATGTGTGAAAAGATGACGAGGAAGGTCCCTAAGGATGGGGAGAGATATTAAATATATACTAGTGTTGCTGAGTTTGCGACGGAGTCATCGGCATATGGAGCAAGTGTATACGAGACAGTTGCTCCCCGGACCAGTCTGCGCAACTCTCAATGAGACTTTGAGGGTGAAATGTTTATGAGTAGACTAACATCTAGTCTCTGAAATGAACATATCGTACAGAAAAAAACAGTTGTTAAGTTATCTTAATAAAAAATATAATAAAAGGGAGCAGTGACTCTCTTCATTTTAAGATGCTGCAGTAATCTAGACTTGCCAAACATTATATACTTGCATGGGCTGTATTTGATATATATTTGTATCAGGGGCTGTAAGACAGACTAGTTTATGAGAAACAATGTATTTTCACGTGGCAACCGTTTCACCGTGACTTTGCGTGCATTATAGTGTGATGGTATTCCGGTTTCTTTCTACTGATGTAGATTGTCTCGCATTGCAAACGTATCACTTTTTGTAATATCCATATATTTAAACTATGAGAGAAAATATTTTCCGCAGCTTTTGAGATCATTCTACTTAAGAAAAAGTAACATTGTCATTCTATTGTCTAACCCCCTTGTTCATAACACGTAACTCAATTGTCAAGGTCTTACGGAAGGAGCTTGTCGTGAGAGGCGACTAACGGGATCGGGTGGTCAGACTCGCTGACTTGGTTGATGCATGTCATCGTATCCAAAATGCGTAGATCGATGCTCAAGATTCGATTATTTACAGACAGCCGTCATATCGGTTGAATATTGGGGAAGGTGGCGTTAAACAATAAACAAACAAACATGGCCAGGATTTAGTATGTTTGCAATAATATTGTATAACCGTGCGTGAAAGAATAAATGAATGAATATACTATAGCCGTTATGCATTTTAATTATGAAATCTGTACATGTATATTGCGCTAGTGACCTCTTTATGAAAGAACTGAATGATTGAGATATTAGGTTATAACATTCCTTTGATTGTCACTGCTGTCGGTTCGTCAATATATCAACAGGGACGGTCGGGTAGCCTGGTGGTTAAAGCGTTCGCTCGTCACGCCGAAGACCCGGGTTCGATTCCCGACATGGGTACATTGTGTGAAGCCCATTTCTCGTGTCCCCCGCCGTGATATTGCTGGAATATTGCTAAAAGCGGCGAAAAACCATCCTCACTCACTCACTCACTCAATATATCAACAACAAAAATGTCAATGTTCCCATTTTATTATAATATAAATATACGAGGCATTTATTTAACTGTTCTCTGTATATCCCACGGCGTCTGTCACACATGTCTGCATCATATCGATACATGTGCACTTAGTCGCCACACGTGGTGAATACAAGGCTGACCTCTTTCCCCCATTCTCCTGAAAATAGGTCACACGGGCGTTTCCAGGTCATACCCCTGCGGCCAGCGTGTCGAATTTGCATGTTTCGGCCAAACAGAGGTCAGTACATGCTTGAACTCTCTGCCCATGCGCTGACCTAGATTAGGTTATCGCCGTGTTAAAACATGTTAAATATGGCGATATTGGAGATAACACGGCCGTGGATTAAGGATTAATTATCCTAGTCTTGTGAACGATGGCTTTACAACCATGGGGCCGATTCAAGATTTCTCAGTGTTACGACGGGCGTAGGTTTACTAGAGTTACGATGTTCGTAGCGTTAATGGAACACGGGTGCCTTGTCAATGGCGGTTAGTTCAATGTGTAGAGTGGCAGCATGGTCTTGGGTTCGAATCCCAAATACATCCTAATTATTCTTCCAGATTGGTCATATCCATGCTCGTGGTTTTCATTAAGGTAGTGAACATCTAAGACCTCATCACTTGGGGCATCAAGATGACACCAGTGATACATCGGCGTGAGAGCGGCGTTAAAACCCATCGCACTCACTCACCCAAGGCCTAAAGTAGGTGACCGCCTCCGTGGTCTAATGGTAGAGCGTCCGCCCGGAGAGCGGAAGGTCCGGGGTTCGATCCCCGACCATGATGGTACAAGATGGTACTTGTTGTTACCCTGTATCGCGTTCGGCATTAAAGGGCTAAAACAAGGACTGGTCGGCTCGGAGTCAGTATACTGTGTCTGAGTGGGGTATTCATGTTAAACTGCGGCATGGTATCTCAGTGAACTAGCACTATAAATCGGTATCAGTCCGGACTAGTACAAGCAGCCACACAAACATGCACGTCGCTATATAAGTGCAATAATCTTCGACGCGACGTTAAACCCCATTTTACCTCACCACCCCACCTCTTCAATAATGAAGGTATTAGCATGGTAAAATGGCGTGTCGAATGCTATGCATATTTGAAACATTCTCAGTAAATATGACACGTTCATATTTTGAAATCAGCTAAAGCAGTACACGTGAAGAACAACACGATGAATTATCAAAGCTCAAAAAGTCTCAACGATAAATATATTATTTCCCCAAACACAGAGGATCAGCATTTTCCCATCACTTTAAAGTCACAGTGATGGCACGAGATGTACGCGAGTACGATACGGTAGAGCCACTCCCCAAGTAGTATACTAGTACTCGAGTACTCGGGAGAGTTATCTCCCTTGGCGCACGCAACTTACCTCCCTTTAAGAGCCAATGCGGCGCCGTTAGATATGTCGGACCAAAACAGATCCAATCAAAGACGTTTATAGCTATGTATATGCGTCTTTGGTCCAACGTATGGTCATATTTTAAAGTTTCTGGGGACAAATTAAAGACTGTATGTTCTTTTTGTGATGTAGAGTTGTCTTTTAAAGACCGCGCCATTTCAACGATGAGAAACCATGGAGAAATGCAAAACAGTCGGCTCTCTTCAACTTAACGAACACGGTAGTACGGTGGCCCATAAGGGACATGGAGTCTGTTTTTCCATATTTTGATATTTCACTTACATTTATCGTAACCTTTTGCAAATTAACACGATTTGTCTTACAAATATGTGATAAATCATGTGTAAAGAAGATATTGAATCGCTGAAAAGTGAAACGAAAATGTCAAAAACTAAAATGAAAATGTCAAAAACACAAAACGAAAATGTCAAAAACTAAAATGAAAATACAGAAAACTATTTCCACCGAGGTGAAAACTATTTCCACCGCGGTGATAATAATTACACCGCGGTGGAAATAGTTTTCTGTGTATTCATTTTAGTTTTTGACATTTTCGTTTTGTGTTTTTGACATTTTCATTTTAGTTTTTGACATTTTCACTTCACATTTCAGCGACTCAAAAGCTACTTAAAAGTACATTTTCTATGTTTTCGGATGTTTTTATACATGATTTATCACATATTTGTATGGCAAATTGTGTTAATTTGCAAAAGGTTAAGATAAAAGTAAGTTAAACATCAAAATATTGAAAAACAGACTCCATGTCCCTTATTGGCAACCGTACGGTAGCATATAACACACCTCAAAGGATTGGTGATAACAAAGACGCATGTTTCATTATTCAACTAAATACCAGTGATATCGACCTATATGTACCAACTCTAGTAACTACATATATAATAGCATACTTATGACGTTCTATGGTCAAAATGAGTTTGAAAGTACGGGGAATATGAATTTGAATATATATAAAATAAATTCAATCTAAATAGATAATTGTAAATTGAATTTTTTGTTTTATTTATATCTAGGCCTAATATGGTATACATTATGTATGCCTATATTTGATGCTTACTGGTGTGTATTATGAAGATCTTATAAGACCAGGATTAAACAGCTGAGACCTGGAACCCGTTCCACAAAGCGATCTTAGTGCTAAGTTGGTCGTAACTCCCATACTTTATCATAGGCTTATGATCAACGTAGCGCTATGATTGCCATGTGGAAGGAGACTCTGGACCAGCTGCACTCCGTATGGATATATCACTGCGATATGCCACTTTTTTTAAACAACATATGGTAACTCTGTTAGGTGGCTCTTGCTATGGTCACTTTAATATTTTTTTTATAGTTTTAGGAAATTGTTTTTCTTCGTGTAAATGTGCCAAATTTTGCGCTAAACATTTAAAACAAATTATTCTCAGATTGCAGGAAATTGGGATTTGGGAAGTTTTGCATGCCCACGATCACCCAAGATGTCTTGCTCTCTCCGCGATCTCGAGATTTGTCGCCTTGCGGTCTCCAATATATGGAATCCTAGGAGGGACATTATCGCGTTGTCCTATTGTCGCATTGTTGCCCTTCCAAAAATAAGCAAAACGTGCCAAAATTAACGAAAGCGCGACAATGTCCCTTTTAGGATTCCATACCTCTACGAGTACTCGGGAACTCGTGAGTAATGACCTTCGAGTACTCTAGTATTTTTTACTACCCTTTTCAAACAAAACCAGCAGACCGTGAAAGGCTTCCTGACCTAGACTAACATCTAGTCTCTGAAATGAACATGTTTTGCAGATAAAAACAGTTGATATGTTATAGTTATGAAATATAATAAAAAGTAGCCCAGAGACTCTCTTCGTTTTCAGGCACTGCAGTAATCTAGACTTGCCAAATAATATAGACTTGCATGGGATGTATTGGATATATTTGTTTTAGGGTCTGTATAACAGACTAGTCCTGCCTAAGCGATCGCATACGTCTTGATGTCCTAAAGGCTTGATGTCCGCGCATGCGGATTTGGAGGCAACGTAACTTCAGACTAACATTAAGTCTTTGAATTAAAAATATTTTATCTTTTAATATGAAGAAAGGAGCACATTTCCAGGGGAAATCCAGACTTGACAAAGTACTATTTGACTTGCTTAGGATGTCCAGATATATTTAGTATTCAGTGTTTGTATGAGAGATCAATGTTATCCCTGCGTGAGTGTGGGATTCAAACGCACAACCAAGCAGATTCTCGAAAACCTTTCACAACCAATTGTGTGGCTTGAGACCACTTGGCCCGCCATTCCCTTGAAAATACGGAACATGTTTGAATTTGTAGTTTGGGTATAATGTCAAACTAATTGGGAACAAGCGACCTGGAACCTGTGATATACGCTTAAGTACGTGTAGTTTCAGTTTCCATTGCTGAAGAATTGATTCTCGAGGAGACGATTTGACCAAGTGGGCATATGGTCTGATGTGCAAGATCCGAAGGCCGCTCTTTGATGCTGGATACATGACCAGATCAGCGAATGAAACAATGGTGATATTTCCGGTCTTTTTTTTTGTACAATGTGTATCTAGGCCACCCAGAACGTTGACCTCAGTGATGGCATAAATGCGGCAGGTAGTGACAGGCAGGGTGCGGGGGGAGGAATGAGGGTCGCAGATAGCTACAAATTTACCATCGCCGCGGGAGGATCACTTCAGAACTATAAATGTCAGTCACCAACATCCTGGAATGTAAGCCAAGGTTACAGGGGAAACGGACGAGGGGTTGATTCCAGTCCGTGGATCGATCTACTGGTTAGGGAGAGGGGGTGAGGGGGTCGGGTGTGTGTGTAGGGGTTGCCTTCCTACTTTTGCGGGGTTGGGGTGGGGGGTTCAAGTGCCCTGACAAACAGATTTGTTTGTTTGTTTGCTTGCTTGTTGTTTAACGCCGTACTCAGCAGTATTCCAGCTACGAGACGGCGGTCTGTGAATAATCGAGTCTGGACCAGACAATCCAGTGATTGACGTCATGAACATCGATCCATGCAATTGGGATACGATTACATGCATCAACTAAGCCCGACCACCCGACCTCTTACGACAAGCATAGTCGCCTTTTATGGTAAGCATTGTTAGCTGCACACCTATTCTACCCCGGATCTTCACGGGTCGACAATCAGATAAAAGGGTAGATGGTTGTGGCAATATTGGTGAGGTGCATAGATAGATGTGTGAGATGTGTGAGATGTGTGATCGATGATTGGGGATGGGGTGCATGTTATTGTGTGAGATGCATAGATGAATGGGGTAAGATATACTGAACCAAATTAAAAACTTCACAATCCTAAAACTTTAACATTTTGACCAGTTATCATTGTGGGCCCTTATTGTGTATTTTAACAGTAATGGCCACGTATTGTCCTCAGATAACACCCGTTTTTGTGCAGGTGAATCGATCAAAATCATGTGCACAGGACAAAAGTGGTTTTTCAAGTGCAACTGGTCACGTGGCCATAATACCGCTCGTGTTTTCAACCATACTTGTTAGCAGTCATTTACAAATAAAGAAAAACACAAGAAAACAAAAGTCTTTACGGCCATTTGTCATGCCACGCCTTTCAAATGTGCAACGTGAACGTGCCATCGGCATGTTGCAGACGGGAACGTTCGTAGCTGAAGTCGCAAGGACGATGGGTTGTATTCGACGGACTGTTTATGATTTACAGACGCGTCCACAGCAAACGGGTACCACCGCTGATCGCCCTCGGCCAGGTCGACCACGTGTGACGTCACATGCAGAGGATCGTCAGATTGTCTGACGTCACCTCCGTAACCGATTTTTGACGGCTGTATCAACAAGAAATGAACTGTTTATGGGTAGACTGCGTGCGCAAACTGTTCGAAACCGTCTGAGAGCTGCTCACCTTCAAGCACGACGGCCATACTGCGGGCCGATTCTGACTCAATTACACAGACGTCAACGTCAATTGTGGGCACAGCGACACTTACGATGGACTCAGAGGAATTGGAATCAAGTCGTCTTCAGTGATGAATCCCGATTTAATCTTCGATTTGCTGATGGTAGGGCGAGGGTGTGGAGGCGCCGTCATGAACGTTACGCCCAGTGTTGTGTACAGGAAATTGACATAGGCGGAAGTGTCATGGTGTGGGGGGTGCTTTCTGTGGCAATGCACGTTCCAGGCTTCTTGTCATCCGTGGCAACCTCAACGCTCAACCTTTTATGGCAGCACATGGACCCGGTTTGATCTTCCAACACGACAATGCCAGACCCAACACAGCAATTTTGACAAGGAATTTCCTTCAGAATGCGGGAGTCAATGTCATGGACTGGCCGTCAAGGTCTCCCGACCTCAATCCCATCGAACACGTCTGGGATGCTCTTGGCAGAAGTCTGCGCACTCTCCAGAACCAATTTGCAGCAACAATGGCGTCGTCTTCCCAATCATGTGTTCACAAGCATCACAAGGTCCATGCGGAGGCGTCGTGTGGCAGTTGTCAACGCACATGGGGGCCATACACGCTACTGAACCTGTGTGCCATCAGATTCTCGTGCTTGGGACTTATGATTTAAACTGTTGATGTTATTATCGAATACCGTAGGTGCTTGGAACAAATTATGGTTACCAACGTTAATTCAAATCCTTCTTTGGACATTAATGATTAAAAATTACCTTCTCTGATACATTTGTCCGTTGCATATCATATATGGGATTACTTTTAAAAATATGAAGTTTTTAATTTGACTCAGTATACAGACAGATTAGACTGACATTTAGTCCCAGATATAAAGTTATCTTATATAAAGATATATATTTACAAAATATAATTTATGAAATCAACATGGATCCCAGAACAGTCGTTAATTTCAGGGCTGAGGAAATCTAGACTGGAGTATGACTCCTATTTCAATTTTATTCTCTAGGGTCTTGGAGAGAGACTGCACATAGATGGACGAGGCAGGATGCATACATGGATGGGTCGAGATGCATATATGGCTGGGGTGAGATGCATAGATGAACGTGTGAGATCCATAGATGAACGGGTAAGATGCACAGATACGGTCTAGATGCATAGATGGCTGTGTGAGATGGATAGATGGACAGGATGACATGCATAGATGGATGTGTGAGATGCATAGATGGCTGTGTGAGATGGATAGATGGACAGGATGACATGCATAGATGGATGTGTGAGATGGATAGATAGATGTGTGAGATGCATAGATGGATGTGTGAGATGCATAGATGGACAGGATGACATGCATAGATGGATGTGTGAGATGGGTAGATAGATGTGTGAGATGCATAGATGGATGTGTGAGATGGATAGATGGACAGGATGACATGCATAGATGGATTTGTGAGATGCATAGATGGATGTGTGAGATGCATAGATGGATGTGTAAGATGCATAGATGGATGTGTAAGATGCATAGATGGATGTGTAAGATGCATAGATGGATGTGTGAGATGCATAGATGGATGTGTAAGATGCACAGATGGATGTGTAAGATGCATAGATGGATGTATGAGATGCATAGATGGATGCGTGAGATGCATAGATGGATGTGTAAGATGCATAGATGGATGTATGAGATTGATAGATGGATGTGTGAGATGCATAGATGGATGCGTGAGATGCATAGATGGATGTGTGAGCTGCACAGATGGATGTGCGAGATGTATAGATGGATGTATGAGATGGATAGATGGATGTGTGAGATGCATAGATGGATGTGTGAGATGCATAGATGGATGTGTAAGATGCATAGATGGATGTGTGAGATGCATAGATGTATGTGTAAGATGCATAGATGGATGTATGAGATTGATAGATGGATGTGTGAGATGCATAGATGGATGCGTGAGATGCATAGATGGATGTGTGAGCTGCACAGATGGATGTGCGAGATGCATAGATGGATGTATGAGATGGATAGATGGATGTGTGAGATGCATAGATGGATGTGTGAGATGCATAGATGGATGTGTAAGATGCATAGATGGATGTGTGAGATGCATAGATGGATGTGTGAGCTGCATAGATGGATGTGTAAGATGCATAGATGGATGCGTGAGATGCATAGATGGATGTGTGAGCTGCACAGATGGATGTGTGAGTGGCATAGATGGATGTGTGAGATGCATAGATGGATGTGTGAGCTGCATAGATGGATGTGTGAGCTGCATAGATGGATGTGTAAGATGCATAGATGGATGCGTGAGATGAATAGATGGATGTGTGAGCTGCACAGATGGATGTGTGAGATGCATAGATGGATGTGTGAGCTGCATAGATGGATGTGTGAGATGCATAGATGGATGTGTGAGATGCATAGATGGATGTATGAGATGCATAGATGGATGTGTGAGATGCATAGATGGATGTGTGAGATGCATAGATGGATGTGTGAGTTGCACTGATGAACGGGGTGAGCTGCATAGATGGATGTGTGAGATGCATAGATGGATGTGTGAGATGCATAGATGGATGTATGAGATGCATAGATGGATGTGTGAGATGCATAGATGGATGTGTGAGATGCATAGATGGATGTGTGAGTTGCACTGATGAACGGGGTGAGCTGCATAGATGGATGTGTGAGATGCATAGATGGATGTGTGAGATGCATAGATGGATGTGTAATTAAAAATTATTGACGCTTATTATACTTAACATTTTGTTCCATGCTCTGCATAGTATAGGTTTTCACATAATCCACAAACATGATGGGAATATGTTATAGTGCAGGTAAATCTATAAAATTATTAAATATATCAAATATTATAAACAAAATTAAATATATTAAATATTATAAAAAATATTGACCCTTATTATACGTAACATATTGTTCCATGCTCTGCATAGTATAGGTTCTCACAAAATCCACAAACATAATGGAAATATGTTATATGTAGGCTGGCCTTATCCGATGATTCCGTTTGGGCCATTCCAGTGTATACCAATTCCTGACATGGGTACAATGTGTGAAGCCCTTTTCTGCCGTGATCAGGAATATGGCAAAAAGCGGTAGAAAACTGCAATCATTCACTCCTTTCAAAACAAAATCCATATTTACCATGTAATCACATATAAATACATATTGAACGTAAAGGTTAACTAAATTATGAAAATCCGTTTCTCAGATATGACGTGGAGAGTTGTAGGATATCTGCGTTAATAAATCGGATGTTTATTGATCGATCAACGCCTCAAACATGTATGCCCGTGCGTGAGCTTATTCGGTACACATGGCCGATCTTAACAATCGCACCAGACATTATTGTTGGTGTTCATTCAATTATTCCCACTTTGTAGTAACCGTGTCTTACTCTACAGAATGCTGTCTTCTCACAAATACTATTACCAAACTGAAGAGATATATATACTGTACAACTCTCCACTGACTGGGCTCCGATTTTCCAACAACTGATTACATTTCCGCCCAATCATTGATGACATTTGACAGATGCAAGACGTTCATAGCTTTTGACGTCATTGGCATCCAGACCTTTGGGTCAATGACGTCATACCGCGCGCTTCTTTAGGTAAGTGGGGACATAATACTATCCATTATGGCTAATATAATGTCATGTAGCGTGTGTTATGTCACGCACGACAAGAGTCTACAACGTTGTGACAGTGATTAATGCAAGTTAATTATATTAAATCGATATTTCATATAAATGTCTACGTGTAAATACAAAACGTTAACGCCAGGCATAACAGATTCCAATGAGAGAAAAAATCTAATTTCAAACGCCTATATCAGTTTACATCCACGGTGTATATCTTTTAAAATAAAATAAAGAACGCATCCGTGGCTCAGTGGATAGAGAACGTTTTCCCCTGAGAGAGGATAATCGATGGTTCGACTCTGTGACATTATCATATTTACCTTCATGATATACCGAAACGGTTACTATTAGAGCAGGTATGAAGAAACGAAGTATGTTTTAATCATATCTCATTACTATCAAAATATTATTCATTATAATAGGAGTTTTTAATATTTCATATATGTGTTATATATATATGCAATTATTTGTTTGTTCCTTATTGCGTTTGTCGGAATGACACCTCGTAATAGCTAATGATATATGGTTATATGACACTGTTTGAATCTTGAATCTTTAAGTAAAAAAGGATGTGCTGATTCACCACGTTACAGTATCACGTAAATATAGACTTCTATAAACATTACTATCAGAGAAAGTATAAAGAATGTGTATGTTTCTTCGCGACGGTACAATATTGTGTAAAAATGACATATCTTTTGGACAGTCGGGGGTTACAACAAACTTTTTTGGAATAAGAGTCTTATCGGAAGTACGAATCCCTTGAAATAAGTAAAATTACTAGAAATAACTAGAAATTACTAGTTTCTAGTATGCAGTCTCAGAGGAGGTGGGTGAGGTGAAATGGGGTTTAACGTTGCGTCCAAGATTATTGCACTTATATAGCGACGTGCATGTACGTGTGTTTGTGTGGCTGCTTGTACTAGTCCGGACCGATGCCGATTTATAGTGCTAGCTCACTGAGATACCATGCCGCAGTTTAACATGAGTACCCCACTCAGACACAGTATACTGACTCCGAGCCGACCAGTCCTTGGTTTTGCCCCTTTATTGCCGAGCGCCAGACAGGGTAACAACAAGTACCATCTTTTAACGTCTTTCGGTATGACGCGGCCGGGGGTCGAACCCCGGACCTTCCGCTCTCCGGGCGGACGCTCTACCACTAGACCACGGAGGCGGTCAGTCTCAGAGGAAATACCCTAAGGAACTCAAAAGTGTATTTCGAACTTGGGGAAACGTTCAGCGCACACTTCAGCCGGCTCAAATGTATGTTCAGGGACTATTTTTTTTCTATTTTTTCCCCTTCCATTTTTGTCTGCGTTTGTTTGTCTGTATTGAGATGCATGCCCAGTGTTTTTCTTTTCGTATATACCATACTGTTATGGGTTTTCGAATTTGGTCTTGATGTATAAGCGGTTACTGACGGACAGTAAAAATCACCGAATTTTTTATTTGTTTCAACCATTCAAATGGCCTTAAAGTTATTATTTTGGTGGTTTTTATTTATTTTAGTGATACTATCGAATGCACATTCCTGAGTGCTTTCCATATACCTATAACACATGGTATGGTTTCTAAAAGGGGTCACGTGACCAGCTCCTAATGTATTATGGTCGGAAATTACGTTTGAACCCGGTTTGGAAGTGCAGAGGATATACGATGTTCACTGTGTGTGTGCGTGCGTGCGTGCGTGCGTGCGTGCGTGCGTACGTCCGTGCGTGCGTCCGTGTGTCCGTGCGTGTTGTTCACTATATGTATGATTCACTGGTATTATTAGAATAGGTATTAAATAGTGCAGGTAAAATATGTCAGTGTAGAAAATATAAATACGTCATGACTCACAAATATTTTGAGAACAAGTGTTAAACAGTGCAACTAAATATATATAAGCGTAGGAAATATAGATTACGTCACATTTCACTAGTATTATGAGGCCAAGTATTAAAAAGTGCAGGTAAATATATATAACAAGTATTAAATAGTGCAGGTAAATATATATATATCAAGTATTAAAAAGAGCAGGTAAATATATATATAACAAGTATTAAATAGTGCAGGTAAATATATATAACAAGTATTAAATAGTGCAGGTAAATATATATATATCAAGTATTAAATAGTGCAGGTAAATATATATAACAAGTATTAAATAGTGCAGGTAAATATATATATAACAAGTATTAAATAGTGCAGGTAAATATATATAACAAGTATTAAATAGTGCAGATAAATATATATATATCAAGTATTAAAAAGAGCAGGTAAATATATATATAACAAGTATTAAATAGTGCAGGTAAATATATAAAACAAGTATTAAATAGTGCAGGTAAATATATATATCAAGTATTAAAAAGTGCAGGTAAATATATATATATATAACAAGTATTTAATAGTGCAGATAAATATATATATATATAACAAGTATTAAATAGAGCAGGTAAATATATATAACAAGTATTAAATAGTGCAGGTAAGTATATATATCAAGTATTAAATAGTGCAGGTAAATATATAGCAGAGGAGGAAATATAGACTACGTCATGTGCCGGTACAAGTTATAACACGAACTGTTGGAGATCTGAATCCCGACATTGGGTGTCGAGTATTTGCAAGATCAGGGGCCGCGTGCCACGAATACCGCCCTGTAATGCCCGCTTCTGTTTTTAGCTTTTATTCCACAATTAGTTTGAAATCATGTCACAATAGAGACCCGGCAGTGATTGATAGCATGGCTTAAAAGAGTCGGTAGCTAAATATAGGGCAAAGCAGATCTTGTATGGGGATATATGATTAATTATTGTGCACCCTGTATACGGCTATAGTCCTTTATAGTTGGCTTGCGCTGTCAACACCAGTATATTGCGGTATATATTCTGCCCCACAAATGTTTGAATACAATAAGTACGAACATTTGAAAATATTTATAATATTTGCAATTAAAACAGACATAACAAGGACTCGTCGGCTCATAGTCCGAATACTGTGTCATGAGTGGAGTATCCATGTTAAACTGCGGCATGGTATATGAGGTTAAGACTGAAAAATCCTGACTAGGGCAGGAACACATCCAGATTCACACGCACGCGCACACGCACATGCACATGCACACGGACACCCTCGTGCATGCACGTCGCTATACAAGTCAGTGCAATAATCTTGAACGCAACATGCTATTTCTTGTCGTAAGAGCTGACTAAATTGGTTCGGCCTCCGTGAGGATCCGGGGTAGAATAGGTCGACAGCCACCCATGCATGCCCTAAGAAGCGACTGACGGATTGGGTGGTCAGACTCGTTAACTTGGTTGATACATGTCAACGTATCCCAATTGCGTGGATCGATGCTTATGCTCACAATCACTGGAATGTGTGGTCCAGACTCGATTATCATACAGCTGGAAGAATATTGAGTGCGGCGTCATAAAAAAAGAAAAAAAAAGAAAGAAAAAAGATAAAAGGCGGCGGTGGTCGGGGTGTGTGACTTGTATGACGTGGGACTTTGCTGCCTATATCAATCACTGGTTTATCTGGGCCAAGCTGGGTTGTTCGCCGGTCGGTATATTGCTGAGCACGGCGTTAAACAACCAAACCAAGCAAGCAATACACGAATCACTGCATGCAAAGGCCTCTTTGATTTCCATCACAACTGACAATGACACAAAAAGCACTGGAATCATCTGACTTTTGAGAGAAATAATTCCGTAATGGCACCGGAAGTACCGGGTAATGGCACCGGAAGTACCGGATAATGGTACCGGGCGTGTCCAGCAATGGAGTCAGTGATTCAAGGGCATTGGAAAATCAATGTTCGTCGCGAGAAGGAAGATTTGCGTCACAACTGGCCTAATTCCTTTATCCCAGAACTTTGAATGTTAAGCCTCGATATCCTATATTTGACGACATTAGTGATCGATACATTTGCATGCATTTGATAAAAAGTAATGGAACGGCTTTTTAACACTAATGTAAAGTTAGCCGATTGACGTCAGAGAATGCCGGCCGGTGTCCCGGTATACTCTCCCCCGTACAAATTCTCCCCCCGGAGACTTTATACCGGTACAGATTCTCCACCCTCTTTAGCTTGGAAGTATGTCTTGTGTTCTTGACAGCTGGTGCCAGCGCCCTGACTAGATATATAACGTGAAGAATAGGTGTATGTATATATTATTTCATTCCGGGGATAATAGATACATATGCAATGCTTGTGGATGCCAGTATGATGGTTTTATGCCTTCTTCGACATCGTTTCCGTCATTTCATGACGTCATCCTATTTGGGACCACATTGGGACAGAGGTCAAATGTCTAATTTGTTAAACCTTGTGACACAGTCATAATCAGACAAATCTGAGATCACAACCCCAAACAGCGTATCCTGAAATGGCCAAGGGGGCAACTCTGCACAAGGTTCATCGTATCCATTTTCCCAATGGCAAATGAAATTTGGCACCTATTAGTGGTGTGCTCACAATATCAATCACAGGTTTGATTATTTACAGGTCGCCTTCATATAACTGCGATATTACTAAATGAGACCAAAAAAAAACAAAAAAAAACCAAAGCAACCAAAACAAACCATGCATGAATTTGACTGCCATATATGATTAAAAAAAAACTAGCCAAAGAATAAAAGAACGAGAAATAATACCAACTACATTACGTAAATATTACTTGTCTATACTCAATACAACACATCGATCACGTAGAACTGCACCGAAAATATACATGTTTCTGACAAATGATCTGTTTACGAAACGGCTTGAAATAGGACGATGCAGACACAACGTATGTATTGATTTGATCCATCAAATGCTATTCTTACAAAGGAAATTAACAACCTTATGCAACAATCCCATTAGTGAACTCAAACAGGTAAAGTTTAATCAATAACATTATATATCAGGTCAGTGAGGCCATCTCTGAATGATGACAGCCTTTGTGAAATCTGCAGTTGAAGCCAAGTTTATACATTTCACTCCGTGTAAGTGAGTGAGATGGTTTTAACGCCAGTATTCCAGTTATATCCCGACGTCTCAGATAAATGCTGGAAAGCCCGAATAATGTAGGTCCCAGGCGTTTACCACTTTAGGAATCCCACGAGCACGGGTATTATCTTGTGTTAAAGGTATCAGAGTGAGTGAGAAGTGTTTTACACCGCTTTAGAAAGTGAGTGAGTGGGTTAAAAATTAAAATTCATTGTTTTTTCAACCATTTAACGACCACTTTTTAAAAAAAAAAAAAAAAAAAATTACTTAAGGTGTTTAAAGATTTTCTAGGAAATCAATATGCCTCGAAAACTGACAAATTGTAAGGGTACTGGCTGTTGTTCTTAATTGTTCAAGGTTTAATGAGTGAGTGAGTGAGTGAGTGAGTGAGTGAGTTGGTTTACCGCCGCTTGGAACAGTATTCCAGTTTAATCACGGCGTGCCTGCTCAATGTTACCCAATATGATGAAGGTGTTAGAAGTTTTCCAAAGGAGCACAGGTACTGGCAAACCAATGATTATAATCAGGATCTGGGATTCGGACCCATTATCATATCATCATATCATATCTTAATAAATAAAGCAAATCACTTCCCATTTCCCATAAAAATTCCCAACCGCTAAAACACCGTTGTGCGCGGCGCCTTTGACGACCCGCCAACAGTTCAACTGACACGCTTTGTTATGTATAACTGAAATACCGTTCAGAGTGTAATACTGCATATTCATCACTTTACTTTTCGAACGCTTATTATCTCTTGTATATATATACAACATATACGGTCTGACAAAAGATGGCTTACGCTTGACCAAAACGCACAAACATTATCACAACGTTACAATCCAAGATTCGTCTAAATGTGTTTGTCGTTGCGTCAGTCTTAGACCCAAGCTAGTGGGTTTCACCAACGTGGTAAAAGTCTAAGATCTGCATCATTCGGAGCTTCCCGCCACATCATGCTAACTCATCCAAATAAAATTAAGTGCAAAGCGGCGTCACCAACTCTCTCACTCACTCACTCACACGAGTGTATGCATCAGTGACTAAAATTATGCCCGGTGCAATTCTCTATATTGGCTTCTACCATATGCATGTGTTCCTACAATTGACTTGGTTTCGCATGTGTTTGTGACGGTTGCCACTGGTGGATCAGAAAACTTCACTTTTTGTTGGTTTTATCGTTTTTATTTTTTAAATGAGCATGGTGGTATCAATATCACAGCAGCCAAGGTCACAGTGTTGGGGTATGTTGCTGATCTCATTGCGGGGATCCGGAGTGGTCTTCTTATTGGTCTTTGTATTTCTTGGTGTGTGGATTTTAGGTGAAAAATACACGTCAGTAGGTGGGGGGAAATTACATAAAAAGGACATTCCAGATGAAATTGTTTTGGCCTAAAGTTCTTCGTATCGTAACCTATTGTTTTGCTTTATCACACACTTAATTTTGCTTTAAAAATAAAATTGTTTGTCGGATTTTTTATAATCCCTTTTCATTCTTTATGGTCGTTAACATCTGTAAACCGATTAAAAAGTCTGCCATAAATTCAATTTAACACTATGACATTATATAAGAAACACATCAGCATCTTTTGATAAGAACTCACCAACCTCAATTCAAGCTTCGTGTTAAATTCAGTTAATGTTGTATAGGTCAATACGTGAGTGCAAGCCTGAACAGTCCCGGGGCGCTTCAACTGACCCAATATCAAGCCATTAATATACATTATATATACATGTATTGATTGTAGGTCACAAGATTGAACAGGGTAAATAGGTCAACGTTCGGCCGCTTGGATTAAAGGCATTGATCACACGTCATTGCATCGGGACGGTATACACACGCCAATAGCTATTTCATGGCCACGTGCTGAACATCATTCTTATAGACATTCATGCGTACTATTTATTTCCGATGTGTATTATCACGCTTTTAAAAAAAGGTAATCATGTTTATTTACGAATTACGGTAATGTAGTAGTTCATGGGCGTTTCAATAACAGACTTTTAAACGAAAAATGTCTTCAAAATGTTTGAAACTGTCCCTGAACCCACTTGACGTGACAAAAGCATGTGCTGATATTGATAATCGATGTTTTGATCTTTAATGTCAATATTTACTTTCGTTTGTATAGATTGCATGTCCTTTAAATGTATGACGAGTTTTAGTTGTGATGAGAGCTTTTGGTGACACAATGGCCCTGAACATGGATGAATATATCTGTATGTGGATCCCACGCGTGTATGTGCCAATTCCATACCACAAAGCTTGCTCAACGCGCAACACTATTACTCCGGTCTGTGAATCAGCAGTGCGCATTTGATCTTTATTCTCAGCTCCCTGGGGAGTATACAACCTGAGCTTCCTGTGGGGCTTAAAAGAGGTATAAAATAAATTCCCCCCCCCTTCTCCCCCACCCCCCCCCCCCCCCACCTGTCATAGAGTGACGATTGTGAGAATTCGAAATACCGAATTCGGGATACATGAAGAGGACAGTGGTGACTGTATTATCGCCCACGTGTGTGTGTGTGTGTGTGTGTGTGTGTGTGTGTGTGTGTGTGTGTGTGTGTGTGTGTGTTAGTCCGGACTGATGCAGATTTTATAGTCTTAGCACACTGAGGTACCATGCCGCAGTTTAACATGATTACCCCACTCAGACACAGTATACTGACTCCGAGCCGACCAGTCCTTGTTTTAGCCCCTTTAATGCCGAGCGCCAGACAGAGCAACAACAACTACCGTCTTATAACGTCTTTTGGTATGACGCGTCTGGGGATTCGGACCCCGGACCTTCCGCTCTCCGGGCGGACGCTCTACCACAAGACCACGGACCTCTGACAGAATGGTGGCACGGGTGGCCTCATCGTCAAATGAGTCGCAAACCGCTGTACAGGGCTTGGTTCGAATCCTGATTCTGTTTATGACAGCCCCGTATCCCGGAATCTTGAGTTTCCCAAAAAGTGGTAAATGTCAAAGAACTGCTATACTCCCTCTCCAAGCTGCCGACCCGTGAAGTTCCGGCGTAGAGTTGGTCTTCAGCAACCCATGCTTGCCGTAAATGGCGACTATGCTTGTCGTAAGAGGCGACTAACGGGATCGGGTGGTCAGGCCCGCTGACTTAGTTGATGCATGTCGTCGTATCCCAATGGCGTAGATCGATGCTCATGATGTCAATCACTGGATTGTCTAGCCCAGACACGATTATTTAAAGAATGCCGTCATAGAGCAGGAATATTGTTGATAGCGGCGTTAAACAACAAGCAAACTCCAAGCTGCCACGCTGTTATATCACTGAAATAGTGTACGAGGAAGCGGAAACAACCTCCCTCATTGATTAAAATAATAGCTTGGGGTAAAAAGTACATAAAACTATGATAAAATAGGATAAAAATACATGAAAATACTGACTTTATATGACATAATTACACAATTAGGTTTATTATATGATCTATACACCTTGGCCCCGTTCCACAAAGCGATCTTAGCACTAAGACGATCTTTCAGCAGATATTTCGTATGATTATCGAAATGGTTTTGTCCTTTTTATTGAAACTATTCCATGACAATAATTAATTGACTACCCGTTCAATAGCTTCCACTGCTTCTTCGCGTCATACGGTATTTTTGAGTTTTATCTGGAGCAGCTTTTTGTACTGAGAAAAGTCATACAAACTTTTCATTAATTATCGGTGATATCTTAGACGTGTATCAAAATAAGGCAAATGTAATACGTATATATTAATAAAGACGGTTTTACGCCGCTTTTAGCATTCCAGTAATATCGCGGGGGTCACCAAATGGGCTTCACACATATTATTAACGAACGGGAAGTTCCGAATGTATAAAAATAAAGACGCTGAAAAAACTTTTCCCAGGTGTATACCCGCGAACTATTTATGAAAGAAACGGAGACAATGCCGTAATGAAAGACAGAACACACACGTCATGTGCAATCTATTTGACAATAAGTCTATATATACATAAGTGATGCACAGGGAAGGGCGTTCTTTAAGCGTTGTTGTTTAACACAGGAAGCGACTATCGATAAAGTCTTTTTATATCCCGAAGTCAAGTGGCATCAGGCCAACAGGACAATACACTACTAATATAATCTATCGACCCTATAAGAGCAAGCCCACGTGGATGACGTCATTGTTACACGTGACATAAGTGGAATGTCTTCTTCCAACCATCGACCAACTATCTGAGAGTTTATACAGTTGTGGAGGGTCCCACTGCCTATCATAACAGCAGACATTATTGTCTTAATCTTCCAGTCTATCGCTCCTGAAATGTTGATTGTTTATTGAACTAATGAAATATTATTTCTGACAACATAACAGCAAGTGTTGTTTGTGCTTATATTGTTTTACGCCGCTGTAGCACAATTGATCGAGTTTGGACCAATCAGACCATAGCATGATAGGGTCACGGTGGCGTGACAGAGCCTAGCCACCCGATACCCATTTAAATCAGTTCCGGGATAGGCAAGCATGAGGCCCAGGGGATCTTTCTGATCCTGACCTCAACAGGTTCGAATCCTCATATGGGTACAATGTGTGAAGGCCACTATTGTGTTCCCCTCCGGAATGTTACCGGAGTGTTACCGGAATGTTACCAGAATATTGCTGAAGGGGCGTTAAATGGTTTTTAAACTTCGAGCGCGTTCAGTTCGAAATTTAATTGAGCTTTGTGAAATCTACAAGTAACCTGAAGACTTCACTGAAAACATTTTTCGAAATATTGATAACTCGATTGTTATGTACAAGTTTATGTCGATAACTCAAACATTCATAGTCACATATTTATGATAGAGTCGGAATCGGACAGTGGACCCTGCTTTTTGCAGAGTATTGTTATCAATATGGAAAGGGTTTTGTCGCTTTTAATGTGTATGGTTATAGTTTATAAAATCAAGATTTAACCCCGATTTTGGTTTATTCCTGTTATATCACGGCGTGTCGGCTTAATGTAGGGGGCGTTGGGGTAGTCTAGTGGTTAAAGCGTTCGCTCGGGTTCGATTCCCCACATGGGTACAATGTGTGAAACCCATTTCTTGTGTCCCCCGCCGTGATGTTGCTGGAATATTGCTAAAAGCGGCGTAAAATCCAACTCACTCACTCACTTAATGTAGGAGGAAATCCCAAAGTGATGCAGGTCTCAGACGTTTTCCACTTCGGTGAAACCCACGAGCACGGATATGGTGCTTACAAACCTAGAAACATAATCATTGCGAACCGGGATTCGAACCCGAGATCACAGGTTTCTGGTGTACCAAGGGACGCAACTCTGGACAGATAATTACGGCGCTTTAGACGTAAACCGTGACTCTACCCCACCCCCTCCTTACCTTCAATGTCCTAATTAATACCCAGTCTCATTTTCCTTAATTCAAGGAAACAAGATATGACAATAGCTTTATTGATCGAAACATAATACGTCAATCAATGATCTATTCTCAGGTTCATTATCAACCCAGCCTTGTATTGTTCGGCGTTGCATTGTTCAATGGCAGAATTATCTCTTCAATCCACATCGGAACTAAATAATAATATATTACAATTGTCTATTTCAAAAATAACAACAAACATCTGTATCGTATAAGGGGGCACGGGTTGCCCAGTCGTCTAAAGCGCCGCGATTCGCTGTGCAGATTTGCGTCCCTTGGACACGCCAGAAACCTATGATCGTGGGTTTCTAGGTTTTTCAGCACCATACCCGTGGTCGAGGGTTTCACCGAAGTGGTAAACGTCCGAGACCTGCATCACTTCGGGCTTTCCTTCCACATTAAGCTGACACGCCGTGATATAACTGGAATACTGTTAAAAGCGGCGTTAAACCCAACTCACTCACTGTTTCGTATAAAGTCAAACGCCGTCATTTGTTGCTACAAATCAACCGTTGGTTTCCCTTCCATATCACGAGATCAACACGTTGTTGACATTATTCCCGTTTTGTTAAATATGCTCAGTCCATGCATCATTGTCAACACATCGATTAACGCAGGGCTGATGGATTAGACGTAATGACGTCACGCCCGTGGACATGGGTAGGTGACTGTTTATCACTGCCTCAACGTACAGGTTAGTACATGTTTCTCCACGTCAGCTGATGGGCGTGGTTCTAGCACCAGGGTCAGAATGTTTTATGTTTATCCCAAGGGGCAACGCACTTAATGGAGGCCCCCAAATCAGGTCAACTAAATCCAAAGATCGTGGCAATCGCAATGGGTTGAAAACATGTGATTTTATAACATGTTTATTCACAGTGATTATTATCCCAAACAGAGATCTCAAGGGTGGATGGTGATTGTTTTAGGCATAAACATCTTTACCCCCGTGAAGATCCGGGTTAGATCCTGAATAGGTCTTCAGTTACCCTCGACGTTAGACGTAAGAGGCGGCTAATGGGGTCGGGGGGTGAGTGAGTGAGTCAGTTCGGGAGGGAGGTATAGGCATGACTTGGCGACCCGTATTTAGGATAGACTCAAAAATCACCTTCTGTTTCTATTATGATATGTATTAAAACTTAGCTCTCATGCATACCCTGAAATAGAAATATCCGAAGATTCCATGCAATTCTTTGGCAAGTTCAAATTTCTTCGCTTTCTTTCAGTTTCAGGCAAACAGAAAAATGGAAATTGCCATCAGGGAATCACATATCCTCTTCCTGCAAGTCAGCTAAAAACATGAGTGAGTGAGTGAGTTGGGTTTAACGCCGCTTTTAACAGTATTCCAGTTATATCACGGCGTGTCAGCTTAATGTGGGAGGAAAGCCCAAAGTGATGCAGGTCTCAGATGTTTACCACTTCGGTGAAACCACGAGCACGGGTATGGTGCTGACAAACCTAGAAACATAATCGGTTCGAACCGGGATTCGAACCCACGATCATAGGTTTCTGGCGTGCCCAAGGGACGCAACTCTGCACAGCGAATCGCGGCGCCTCAAACGACTGGGCCACCCGTGCTCCCTTGTGAGTCTGGATACTCCTTAGGTCATTTATCTTGTATTTTTATGGGTAGTTTAGAACTACCTTGTCCAGTCAAAGTGAGACTTTAGTCTATAAGACTGATTTGCTGTTGGGGCATTTTTCGCCCATTTTGTTGTACAATAGACTTATTGTGGGCCTAGGCCCTCTGTGTTTATTTCCCTCTATTTAACCTTGCCGAGGTTATTCACTCTTTTATTTTTAATGAACTCTCAGGTGTTAACTGGTAGCAGCCGACTTAATTCGCTGTCTATGTATCTTGTCAATTATCTTGTCAAAGTGTTGATTTAGCTATTGCTGTTATGCAGTTGCTTAGCTAATCAACTTGTACATTTGTTATGGGTTAATTAATCAGTGATCGTTGTTAGGGTTAATTGGGTTTTTCATTCTTTTTACTGTCATTTATATTTACATCTAGCTGAAAGTAATAAACCTGTGACCCTAGTACAACGTTTTCATTATTACTTTATTTTTGTTTAATGACACCCTGATCTCTTCAGCTCCGTGACAACAGGCATGGGATAACGGAATCCCCACAGGGACATGGGCATGGGATAACGGAATCCCCACAGGGACATGGGCATGGGATAACGAAATCCCCACAGGGACATGGGCATGGGATAACGGAATCCCCACAGGGACATGGGCATGGGATAACGGAATCCCCACAGGGACATGGGCATGGGATAACGAAATCCCCACAGGGACATGGGCATGGGATAACGGAATCCCCACAGGGACATGGGCATGGGATAACTGAATACCACAGGGACACAGGTATGGGATAATGGAATCTCCGCAGGGAGACAGGTACAGGATAATGGAATCCCACAAAGAGACAGGTATTGTATAACGGAATCCCACAAGGAGACAGGTATGGGATAACTGAATACCACAGGGACACAGGTATGGGATAACGGAATCCCACAGGGAGAGAGGTAAAGGATAATGGAATCCCCACAGGGACATAGCCATGGTATAACGGAATACCACAGGGACACAGGTATGGGATAACGGAATCCCACAGGGGCACAGGTATAGCATAATGGAATCCCACAAGGAGACAGGTGTGGGATAATGGAATCCCCGCAGGGACACAGGTATGGGATAATGGAATCTCCGCAGGGAGACAGGTACAGGATAATGGAATCCCACAAAGAGACAGGTATTGTATAACGGAATCCAACAAGGAGACAGGTATGGGATAATGGAATCCCACAAGGGGACAGGTATAGGATAATGGAATCCCCGCAGGGAGACAGGTATAGGATAATGGAATCCCACAGGGAGACTGATATAGGATAATGGAATCACAGGGACACAGGTATAGGATAATGGAATCCCGCAGGGAGACAGGTATAGGATAATGGAATCTCCGCAGGGAGACAGGTACAGGATAATGGAATCCCACAAAGAAACAGGTATTGTATAACGGAATCCCACAAGGAGACAGGTATGGGATAACGGAATACCACAGGGACACAGGTATGGGATAACGGAATCCCACAGGGAGAGAGGTAAAGGATAATGGAATCCCCACAGGGACATAGCCATGGTATAACGGAATAACACAGGGACACAGGTATGGGATAACGGAATCCCACAGGGGCACAGGTATAGCATAATGGAATCCCGCAGGGAGACAGGCGTGGGATAATGGAATCCCCGCAGGGACACAGGTATGGGATAATGGAATCTCCGCAGGGAGACAGGTACAGGATAATGGAATCCCACAAAGAGACAGGTATTGTATAACGGAATCCAACAAGGAGACAGGTATGGGATAACGGAATCCCACAAGGGGACAGGTATAGGATAATGGAATCCCCGCAGGGAGACAGGTATAGGATAATGGAATCCCACAGGGAGACTGATATAGGATAATGGAATCACAGGGACACAGGTATAGGATAATGGAATCCCGCAGGGAGACAGGTATAGGATAATGGAATCCCCACAGGGAGACAGGTATAGGATAATGGAATCCCACAAGGAGACAGGCATGGCATAATGGAATCCCACAAGGAGACAGGTGTGGGATGATGGAATCCCACAGGGAGACAGGCATAGGATAATGGAATCCCACAAAGAGACAGGTATGGGATAATGGAATCCCCACAGGGAGACAGGTATGGGATAATGGCATCCCACAAGGAGACAGGCATGGGATAATGGAATCCCACACGGAGACAGGCGTGGGATAATGGAATCCCCACAGGGAGACAGGTATGGGATAATGGAATCCCACACGGAGACAGGCGTGGGATAATGGAATCCCCACAGGGAGACAGGTATGGGATAATGGAATCCAACACGGAGAAAGGAATGGGATAATGGAATCCCACAAGGAGACATGTGTGGGATAATGGAATCCCACAAGGAGACAGGTATGGGATAATGGAATCCCACAAGGAGCAGGTACATGTATGAGATAATGGAATCCCACAAGGAGACAGGTATGGGATAATGGAATCCCACAAGGAGACAGGTGTGGGATAATGGAATCCCACAAGGAGACAGGTATGGGATAATGGAATCCCACAAGGAGACAGGTATGGGATAATGGAATCCCACAAGGAGACAGGTATGGGATAATGGAATCCCACAAGGAGACAGGTATGGGATAATGGAATCCCACAAGCAGACAGGTGTGGGATAATGGAATCCCACAAGCAGACAGGTATGGGATAGTGGGAACTCTATCTGGCCGGTATCTCCACGGGGAGAAAAGCATGGGGTAATAGGGGTGCTATCCCTGCAGTTCGGTCACCCCTCAATTGTCTCAAATTTCACGGCATTCGTGCGATGACGAGGCACACGTGGGAAAGACAAACACAAACAGGATTTCACCTAATTTTCTTACTGAAATTAGGAACATATTCACAATAAAAATGGAAACCTTTAAGCTACACTAAGGCAAAGTTGACACTGGGATACAACTGTGAACAACTGGTACTCACTCACGAGATCACGTGATCACGAGATCACGAGATGCGTGTTAGCCATGCCCCATTTTCCAGAGCATAAAGTGAAAAACAAAACTTTTTTATCTAGAATTATTCAAAATGCAATTGCATGCAAGTACAATCCCTCTATCCCCCACTCACTCACTCTTGCGTATAATGAACAAAACATTACTTAATTACGTCTTAAACTGATGTCTGTTGTATTTATCGTTTCTTGACTTCACACCAATATCAACTTTTAACATCCAACCGGTGTACGTGACAATAACATGTTTTTGTGAACATCAGACCCGTAGCTGCCGAAGCGGAACGGACAACGACGGACCGAGACTCGTTCTTCGGACAGACGCGAATCAATCAGATCATCTATTGGAGATCTTTGTATCTCGGAGTCGTTCCTCGGGGTTACTTTGCCGAAGGTGGCCGAGGTGTTCCCGCTGCTTCCCAACACAGGCATCATCAGAATGCCGAGCATGGCGGGGGTGTCTCTGTGAGCAAAGGTCAGATTCTCACCGACATGCGACCGAAAGTACGCATGAACCCCCACTATGACTCAGAACAACTGCCCCAAAACAAAGGACATCATCGTGAAGGACACACTGTATAGTCGTGGGCGACAGTAAACACGACCAGGCGACTATGCTTGTCGTAAGAGGCGAGAATAAGACAGTTACTTCAGAAACCGATGATTGTCGTAAGAGGCGACTATGCTTGTCATAAGAGGCGACTAACGGGAGCGGGTGGTCAGGCTCGCTGACTTGGTTGATGCATATCATCGTATCCCAATTGCGTGGATCGATGCTCATGATGTGAATCACTGGATTGTCTGGTCCAGACTCGCTTATTTACAGACAGGCGTCATATAGCTGGAACATTGCTGAGTGCGGCGTTAAACAACAAACAAACAAACCATCAGCGTGACGAGCCAACCCTTTAACCACTGAGCCACCCTAGCATCTGAATTAGAAAGACATTTTATTTGACTTTTGTTTCTATAAGACATAAGGCATACAAAAAACAGTACCCAATAATGCGTTAACATGCATTTATATGTATGCAAGTACTTGTAAAAAACGTAAACATAAACTGGAATCGGAATGTCTTAAAAACAGATCTTATGATCCGATATTAAACTGAAGCAAGCAATCCTTTCGGAGAATTACATGTAACAAACATGTCCAATCATCCACATGCCCGTTTCATGTAACAGGAACTAGCAGTAATGTAACTTATTATTATGTATGAGAGTATTGTGTTTATTCCATCAGGTATAAACTTGACAACGCGCTATAGCATATCTCTTAATCACGAAACAACTTCAACCAGACTATAATGTGCTCCCACCGATGTAGCTGTGGATCTCCATGTTAGCGTCATAAAATTCAATAATGACTCATCCCAAGTCATAAGCAAGCCAACAAACAAACACAATGCAAATAACACAAACAAACACAACAGCCAGAACAATGGATGAATGAATGAATGAATGAATGAATGAATGAATGAATGAATGAATGAATGAATGAATGAATAATATTGTGTGCATTCAGAACACCCGCGTAAAAGAAATATGTATACCTCGGAGTCTGCATTTTATTTTCAAAATTAATTTTGAAAACAGGGACTGCCTACAGAAACACACGTAACCTGTATCTATTTAATTTTATTTGTTCTCAAATTACTTGAAGTCAAGTTATCTTTCCAGGCCAACGAAGCGTATTTGTTGACAGATATTGTCTGCATACCCTGGGGATAAAATATACATTTCTTAATCCCTATTTACGCATGCGAGGCACATGTTCGTCAAGCCATAGCTACACCTAGTTACCGTTTCTAAGGCAACGTCTATTTCTTCCATACACAATATGACCACAAGCTTTGGAAGGTATAGCCCACTCGCGGGACAATACAGATTGCAATATGTTGACAGTATCTTTTCCCGGGAACCGCACTTGAATCTGCTGTAAACACATTCCTATTGTGGTCGATCAAGCCTTGACCTATTTGCGTGTTGTTGACCTACATACATGTATATAGTAATTGTCTACGCATGCGCAGTACCCGTCGATCTGTCAATATCTGACGTATATTGGTTGCCATTGATAGGCATTAGAAACCAACAGCAGTCAGTGACCTGTGGTCGCCTTTCAGTAATGCGGTTGACAGGTGTGGTCACGCTATTATGACCTCGCACTTAAGGTGTGAGGTTGATCTATTATAGATGTTGTTTTAACGAAATTGTGAGGTTGATCTATTATTGATGTTGTTTTTTTAACGAAATTGGTTTAATGTGAAGATGCTTCATTGAATAATAAAAGAGAGAGAGAGAATTTATGGATGTCAATTTCTTCATTATGAGGAATATAACGTCGCGGAAAATATGCTTTCGCCCCACCAGGTACTAATATAATGGATTTATTTATCGTAGCATCATGCAGTAAACAAGATTGTTATGTGCACACTGGTTCACTTTCACAGAGCGATCTTAGCGCTACGGCGATTGTAAGTCCAATACTTTACCTTAGATTGTTACCATTTCCCAAAGGTCACAGGGGTCACGGGTGGCCCAGTCGTCTAAGGCGCCGCGATTCGCTGTGCAGAGTTGCGTCCCTTGGGCACGCCAGAAACCTGTGGTTGTGGGTTCGAATCCCGGTTCGCTCCGATTATGTTTCTAGGTTTGTCAGCACCATACCCGTGCTCGTGGTTTCACCGAAGTGGTAAACGTCTGAGACCTGCATCACTTCGGGCTTTCCTCCCACATTAAGCTGACACGCCGTGATATAACTGGAATACTGTTAAAAGCGGCGTAAAACCTAACTCACTCACTCACTCACTCAAAGGTCACACGCCTCTGCGTATTTATTGACTTGTGACTGCAAAACAATTTGTTCCGATGACTCGCGGTTTTGTGTGGATATACTTATATGACATCATATACTGTCGACAACAAAAGATTTCACTGTTGCGCAATTCCTTCTAAGTGAGGCTAAGAAGTTATCATTCAAACATCGTAAATCCACACAATCGTTCTGGCAAGATTGTTTGTGTCTTGTTTAACGGCGCACTCAGCAATATTCCAGGCATACGACGGCGGTCTGTAAATATTTTAGTCTGGACCAGGAAGTCCAGTGATTGATATCATGAGCATCGATTCACACAGTTGGATACGATGACATGCATGAACCAAGTCAGCGAGCCTGACCACCCGATCCCGTTAGTAGCCTCTTAAGACCAACCAACTGCATGTTTCTGAGAACCTATTTTCTCACACTGGCATCTCTACGAGTTTAAGAAAAGCAACGAATCCTAAATGCATTATTCTGTATAATGGACAGATTAAAAAGATCTTAAAATGAATAAATAAAGACACTGGAATATACTGAATGAAAAGTTGCACAAATTGGGCGGATTTGGGACGGGATGCAGTAATCAACTATGACTGAACAGATGGATATAACAATTGACACCCAGCCTCTAGCGAATATAGATGGACAGATGAAAGAAAATCCAGTGAATGAATGGTTTTCAGACAAGTAGGTTAATAGACCATTGAGCGTCGTAGAGATAAATGTAGCAGACTTAAAAAAGAGCATAGCCTTTCCAAGTGAGATTTCACATTGACTGGTATTTTGAGAAAAAAAAGGCTTGGCAGTTAATTTGAAACCGAAATAGCTGTCATCACAGATGACATATATGGCTACAAACAGTACAATGGAAGCTAAATATGAAAGAAAACGTTTCAATAAGAACTCATTTGGAGATTCCGTGGAAAATTAACAAGGATGGCTAAGAATGGTATATTCCTGGCAACTGCTATTCTAAGCTTTCAATTACACAAGCCTCAGTCGTGCCGTCACAGGAAGCACCACAAGAATGGTTCCGATCTTATGGTTATACCAATAATGGCCATCCTGGGTTTAATTCATGAATGAAATGGAACGGACGAGCATACACATATAGACACCACCAAATATGGAAGTGGGTTAGTGGGCTCCGTGTTCTTGCTTTGTGGAACAGGAAGGAGTAGCCTATCAAGATATTAAGGCAATCCTTATCTTAGAATATAATTCCTAAGGTTTAGACATGAATAGTGTCCAAAGCAAATGTCAAGGAATGCCCTGTGCTGTTGGATGGAGTCGAGATGCTGATCCATGACCATTAGATGATTGTTAACTGTTGAGAAATCCGATCTTATCAATCCCGTGCAAATGTACGGTAGACATATTAAGACATATAAACCCCTGGTACATTAAAAGTAACTTTTACTTCGGGTTTTAAAGAAACTGTTTGAAATTAAGTTCAAAGCTTCTGGTGAGTTGCATTTGGTTGTGAAAAAGGATTACGATATATTATAGAAATGAATTAAACGCGAAATGTTTTAAATTTATTTAACACCTTTTACGAACTATGATTTTGAGATTTTATATTTTGAAGAGGGGGATATGAATAATATAAGAAGCAGTTCTAAAATGTATTCTGGAAAAAATGGAAAAGTGTACGCAAACAGCAAGGCACTTTGAATAAGTACATGATCTCAGGATTTCATATATGACAGGGTGAGGTGAGATGAGGTGAGGTGAGGGTTTTAGCGTTGCGTTCAAGAGAATTTACAAAGCGCGCGTGTTTGTATGTTTGTGTGTGTGCGTGCGCGTGTGTGTGTGTGTGCGCGTGTGTGTGTTAGTGTGTACTTCTGCTCGTTTGGACTAATGCCTGCTTTATGATGCTAGACAACTGAGATACTTTGACGCAGTTTAACACGAGTACCCCACTCGGACAGTATACTGGGTCCGAGGCGACCAGTCCTTGTTTGATCCCCGTCATTTCGAGCATGAGAGTACCATCTTTAACATCTGTTGGCATGACACGACCGAGGTTTGGAACATCAAGCTTCCGTTCTCTCCACCACACACTATAGTTTCGGAAATATTTGGCCTTGGGAAAATGGATTCCAGGAAAGATGAAAGAACCAAACATTCCTCTTGTTTATGATGCAGAAGATTTAGGATGAACTTGACTACAAATAGCCTACCTACATCTGTATGTTCAAGTGGTACGCAATTCTCAGATTTCACTATCTATTTTTATTTCCCCGACCTATATTACTCACCGAGTTGGCGCTGCGCAAAATTCACGCGCAAACGTCCACCATAAATGACCTTTGACCTTGACAATTGACAGGTGGTTTCCAAATTCCAGGTTTGGGGAAAATGTCACAAAAGTCAGAGAGCTTTGTGTTTGATAGAGGTCAGCAACCTATTTCCATATAATTGGACATCTATCTCATGCAGGTCAAGCTCCCACTGCGTTCTGCGGCAGTGAATGAGGTTCTGTACCGCGGGGGTCAACTTTCGCTGATATATTTAACGCCGCACTCAGCAATATTCCAGCTATATGACGACAGTCTGTAAATAATCGAGTCTTGACCCGACAATCATGTGATTGATAACGTGAGCATCGATCCTGGCAATTGGGATACGATGACATGCATCAACCAAGTCAGAGAGCCTGACCACCCGACCCCGTTAGCCGCCTCTTACGACAAGCATAGTCACCTCTTACGGCAAGCATGGGTTGCTGAAGACCTATTCTACCCCGGATCTTCATGGGTCTTACGAAACAAAGAGGTGAGCGATCAACTACTCTCTGACGAACACTGTGTCGGGACAGAGGTAGCCAAGTCGTCTAAGGCGCCGCAATTAGCTGTGCAGAGTTGCGTCACCTGGGCACGCCGGAAACCTGTGATCTTGGGTTTGAATCCAGGCTCACCTGATCATGTTACTAGGTTTGTCAGCACCATACTTGTTTGCCTTGTCTAAAGAGGTCACATGTACACCAAACACACTCAAGAAAGAATTATACTCTTTGGAAAATTATCCACACAAAATGTAAATGTCCACGATCATGAAAACAAATTACTTCACAACATCCTCTCAAATATTGAAGCCATCAATATCAATTGCATTTGTTTCCATATCTATCAATACAAGCAACAAATACTAGTACCCCTTGATCTTAATCAACCGATGACATTTTATGTATATGAAAATATGTAATACTGTTATATTTTTTAACTGGTTTTAGTGTTTAAAGGAATGTATGTATGTCTGTATATATGTATTTATGAATCATAATGTTAATGTTTTTGTCATTACACACACACACACACACACACACACACACACACACACACACACTCCCCTCGATAACTGTGATTGATTGACTGAGTGAGCGACATATCTATATCATACTGGGATACCAACAAGGGGCGTCACACATGGTATTCACGTGGGGCATCGAACCTGGGTCTTCATCGTGACGTGCTTTAACCACTCGGCCACCCAAACCCGGTTTAGTGGAAATAACTAAGATACAGATATTGTGTTTTCGACCACCATGATCGCACAGCTGAATGAACAACGTTTCATAGACGTAATCAGCTGAATCAGTTTGCAAACTGAAGTAAAATTAATTCAAATATTTTACTTCTAACTTACGACGACCTCCCCCCTCGTGGGCCCTAAAACATGCTCGACATGCCTCGTACACTGACGCTCCGGGTCTTTTACGCATGAGAATGCACTCAGCTTCAAATAGGTCATGGCCTGACCGATTTACATCGGAGGTTGCTTAAATTAGGGCAATGTGACCTATTTCTATAACGGCCGGGCCGATATCGGTGGTGTATTCGATTGGATGGTCCATCCCATGGGTACGTACAGGCCGAAAATATCAGATGAGAAACCAAAGAGCAAGCATATGGTCTGTGGAGAACCGCATTCCTAAAAACTATTAATTATTATTTATTTGGAACAACTGCGCTGATTCCGGGGACTGTATTTAGAATTAATTTCATTCTAAGTTACATGCATGGTACAGTTTTTGTGCGTGCTATTTGGTTGCGAATGGAGGCACGACATTGACACGTGATCTTTAGTGTTAGTTATAGTGTGTATGGCGAATTTTGCAGTGTACAATTACATGCTACAAAAATCATTATGGAAACCCATTAGGCCACATACTTATTTGGTTTATTTTGAAAATTCAGGTTCTTATCCTGAAACTTGAACTTCATTTCTGGCAACCGTGTCAACTCAAATCAGAAAGTGAAGCCTTGGGACGTTTGATTGTTTGTTTGTTTGTTTGTTTGTTTGTTTGTTTTTTGTTTGTTAACGCCGCATTCAGCAATATATCAGCTATATGATGGCGGTCTGTAAATAATCGAGTCTGGACCAGACAATCCAGTGATTCACACCACGGGCGGTCGGGTAGCCTAGTCGTTAAAGCGTTCGCTCTCACGTCGAAGACCCGGGTTCGATTCCCGACATGGGTACAATGTGTGAAGCCCATTTCTGGTGTCCCCCACCGTGATATTGCTGGAATATTGCTAAAAGGGGCGTAAAACCATACTCACTCACTCAACATAGTAATGAAAATTTCAACTTAATAACTTATAATTTTTTAAGATATCATCATGAATTTCAATATTAAAGCATCTTGAACTTTCAACATAAAAAATGACATGGGCTTCCGTAGAATCACGTTCCATGTGATTATGTAACAGTTGCAATAGATATTTCACAAGAACTATATGGTAATTTCTTATTACAGCATCTTTAACAGCAGGCTGTGATAACCTACTAAATCATGTCTGCTTTTTACTCACCACTGTAGGTAGGCTTCAAAGTGATTCAGCTCTGGCTCATGTTGACATGATACCTTTGAAAAAATCACATTGGCGATATCAGTTTCACATGGCATTTCATGAGTGTCTGCTTTCATATCACGTAGTATGTGTGTGTCGCGTAAGTGTGTGTGTGTGTGTGTGTGATGTTGCTGTCGTCTCAATAAGGCGAAAATAAATATATATGTGACATGATAACAAATTATGTCTGTTCACAATGTCGTGTTTATATAAGACTTGCAATAGTCTCTAAGGCAAAATTATCAGTTTAAATCATAATTTCTATACTATAAACTAAGCGGCAAAAGAAAATATAGGTTGGCAATTTGTAATTTTCCTAAAAACAGCGATAACTAGTGGAAAGTGGGTATTGGGAATATGACTGCCCAGGAACAGGTACCAAAAAACACCTCACCCGAACGCGCCACCTTTGATGGCGACGGTGCGGTGACAAAAAAATGGTGAAAAAGGTTTCCCGTCTATGGCATAAACCGCACGTGCATGTTAGCTGTATAAATGCGTTCGTCTACAGGGTATAACAACACGTTATAAGCACGCAAAAGAAATGCTACGACTGTCACAGGAGCAGAGAGAGAGAACCATCGGTATGGCCGAAATGGGGGCAACAACAGGTCCAAATTGCCAGAAGGTTTTGTTGTACACCATTGACGGTAGCCAGGCTAATTCAACGGTACAGGCAGACAGGGAGGACACAGGACAGGGCTAGAACCGGACGACCCCGAGTGACAACACCACTGGAAGACGGTCAGATACGGCTCATTCACCTGCGAAACAGATTCGTAACGGTGACGGCGACGGCAGCAACAGCATTGGGACATCCCATTAGCCAACGTACAGTACTACGACGACTTCGTGCTGCTTGAGTCAGAGCGTATCGTCCTTTCCGAGGAATGGTACTGACTGTTCAACATCGACGCCTTAGACTGCGATGGGCGAGGCAGGTTCGACGCTGGCAAGTGAGAAATGGCGTCGAGTGCTGTTTATTGATGAAAGTCGGTTTAACTTGTTTCGAAATGACGGCAGAGAACGAGTTAATCGACGCAGAGGGGAACGTTTGACTCCGGCGTGTATTAGAGAGGTCTATCCATTCGGCGGGGGAGGTGTCATGGTGTGGGGCGGTATTTGTGGAGATCAGAAGACTGATTTGGTGATTATACAGGGAAACCTGAACGCTGTGCAGTACAGAGACCAAGTGTTGCAGCCAGTCGTTCTTCCGTTCTTACAAAACCAACAGCAGGGGACATTGTTTCAACACGACAATGCCAGGCCCTATACTTCAAGACTGACTCGGAACTTTCTAAACCTGCAGAACGTTGACGTTTTGCCCTGGCCTGCCAACTCGACCGATATGAATCCTATTGAACATCTGTGGGAACATCTTGACAGACAGATTAGAGCACGCCATCAGCCTCCCGTCAACAGACAAGAAGGCGTTAGCAGGCCCTGAGAGACGAGTGGCAACGGATTCCAGTCCACGTCATCAGAAGACTGACGTCATCGATGAGGCGGCGTATCACAGCATGCATTGAGGCAGCTTGAGGTCATACACGCTATTGAAGGCAAGTTTTTGGTGACATTTCAGACAACTTTTGAAAATGAAATTTCTTACCCCACCATTGTTTACCTTGAGCTTACATTACCTGTCATTGCACATTTGTTACCCCTCCCTAGATTTCACAACAAAACCTCTTCTTCTTTTGACGTTAACAAATGTTCTTTCAACAGGATTGTTTTTCCATTGTTCCAACTTTGTGATTTGAGGTTGGTGCTGAATTGCTAACAAGACTTAGTAGAATGTTTATGACCTTGAGTAGATTTAAAGAAAACGCTACTTGTCAATTCCCAGTTACAGATTTCTATTGCCTGACTGTGGCTCTGCGATGTATTTATCACCGATGTTATAAATTGTAATACTGAGATTGAAAACAGGATATCTTACGGCTTGCATTTAAACTGAAGCGATGGAAAGCAAAGTAGTCTAACATTTAGTCTCTGAAATCTTATATTACACAATATCCTTCTTGACTCTAAATACAAAAACAATCCCTATGCTAATTTCAGAATCGAGCTAGCTTGAGCTTGCTAGACTTGCTTTTGTATGCGTTTCTAGATATATTTTTTTTCATAAAATAAATATATTCCACGGTCATGGTGCAGGACTAGAAAGCAAAGGTACGCTATCTCTTAATATATAGATTCATGCAGGCAAGCACGAAAGTAGCGGCAACACAGGGTTCACTCCCGATGAAAGCACAAGTACCTCACCTTATCACCTTATATGTTTTCATTATTTTTGTCTCGCGATTGTCTATTCGTTTTAATTCCGTTTTGTTTGGACACAGATTGAGTATGAATACGTTGATATCTTTTTAATCGACACATTTTTCTTATTATTAATGGGAAACGGTAAATTTCAGGAAGGAAATCTAGCCGAACAATCGCGGAATGACTCTTGTACTCCAGGAAGAGACGTGTGGTTAACCACGATTGTGTTCATCCAATCGAAGGCACACCATTTTCGGCATTCTACCAACGTGTCAAGTGTCCGTCTGTACAAAATGGGGCGGGCTTTAGCTAAACGACCCATTGTGATGAACGGAAGCACGGCACAGTGGAATACAACGGAATACAACAGGTTCACAACAGGGACTGCCCACTGACATAGATAGTACAGTTGACCTCATTCTGACAGATTGGCTGAAGTTGACCTGTAACCATCCAACTTCCCTTTTCTCATTTTCCACGAAGTCACGTGACATATACTCGCTGTAGGTGTGTCACGTGACATTATTGATACGAGTGACAAGATTCTCAAAAGGTTCCAAAGTTCAAATGGTCAATAGATTTGCACCTGTGGGTTGGGTCGGAATTCCATGACGTGTGTAGGTACTTGACTTATATAGATTCTTGAAATTGAAGATAAGGGTTCAGCAACACACTGCATGGATACATTAAAGCACCCGATCAATCATTTCAAACATGATCCATTTGCAAGGGAACGAACAGCCTTACTCTAAGGCTGAACTGAAGGAAAATATCCATGCCTTTCCCGTCATTGTGACCGCCTGCGTAGTCTAGTGGTAGAGCGTCCGGGTTTTGATACCCGACCGTGTCATACCAAAAGACGTTAAAAGATGGTACTTGTTGTTACCCTGTCTGGCGCTCGGCATTAAGGGGCTAAAACAAGGACTGGTCGGCTCGGAGTCAGAATACTGTGTCTGAGTGGGGTATTCATGTTAAACTGCGGCATGGTATCTCAGTGTGCTAGCACTATAAATCGGCATCAGTCCGGACTAGTACAAGCAGACACACACACACACACGCACGCACACACACACGCACGCACGCACGCACACACACACACACACACACACACACACACACACACACACACACACACACACACACACACACTATCGCTATGTAAGTGCAATAAACGCGACGTTAAACCCCATTTTACCTCACCTCACCGCCTTCACGCCATTATTTCTTGGTTAAGCAGGTGAGGTGAGGTGAAATGGGGTTTAACATCACGTCCAAGATTGTTGCACTTACATAGCGACGTGCATGCACGTGCATGTGTGTGTGGCTGCTTGTACTAGTCCGGACTGATGCCGGTTGTATAGTGCTAGCCCCCTGAGACACTAAGCCGAAACAGATTCAAATGGCGTAAAAGGCAAAACAACGGTGAAAAATATATGAATGGATCACTGAAAGTCACCAGGTGTTCGCGAAAAGTTCAAGTGACGTCAGAAATTCCCATTATTTCCATGTTAAACAATGAAATTATTATTTTCACTACAAGACAATCAGTCAACTTTTTGGTAAGATGAAAATAATGTTTTCAAGTGGTAATTTCAACTTATTAAAACACTCTGCCTTGACTCCATGATGATGCTCCCGATCACCAAGACGTGAGTGAGTGAGTGAGTTGGGTTATCGCCGCTTTGAACAGCATTCCAGCTATATTCCGGCGTGTCAACTTAATGTGGGAGGAAAGCCCGAAGTGATGCAGGTCTCAGACGTTTACCACTTCGGTGAAACCCACGTACACGGGTATGGTGCTGACAAACCTAGAAACATTATCATAGTCAAACTGGATTCGAACACCTGATTCTGGCTCGCCGAAGGGGCTCAACCATAGCAAATTCCGACGCCTTCGACGACACGACCAAACAGTGTCGCCTCTGTAAAAGTCGTATTTTCATTAATTTATCATTCTAGGTATTGTTCCTGATAGGAAGTCTTTCATCACTTAAAATGCGACCTACAACGTTTACGAGGAAGACCGGTAATTTAACGAAATCCAGGAAACGAGATAAGTTGACATACTTCCTGCACACGTGCGCTGTGACTTATACGGCGTTGTTAGTGTGGCGTGAACGCCCTGAGATGATGTGGATTATCTCAGCAGTCACGATATGATAATTAAACTTGTGCATGTATATGTAGTGACCGTGACTCGCCGGTGAGAGATAATGAGTCACATGTCAATATATTCATGGCGTGATGTGTACTTCTAGCATAATGTTGTGTGAAGCCCATTTCTGGTGTCCCCCGCCGTGATATTGCTGGAATATTGCTAAAAGCGGCGTAAAACCATACTCACTCACTCACTCACTCTAGCATAATGTAGGGGCTGTGGGGTAGCCCGATGGTGGTGGAGTGAGTGAGTATGGTTTTACGCCGCTTTTAGCAATATTCTAGCAATATCACGGCGGGGGACACCAGAAATGAGCTTAACTCATTCTACCCATATGGGGAATCGAACCCGGGTCTTAGTCGTGACGAGCGATCGCTTGCTTTAATCACCAGACTACCTATCGCCCCTGCAGTAGAAGTATTCGCCCGTCATGCCGAACGTTCGGGTTTGAGTCTGTGTTGGCGAAATTGGCGAGCTCCCTCGTGATGTGGCTTAATATTAGAAGCGGCGATTGAATTTATTATTGAAAAATAATTTCAAACTTGTCTCTGAATAGGTATGTTATGACTTCTCTATCTTTTACAACTAAATGTGAAAATGCTTCTTAACTTAGTAAACGTACATCTATAAATATAGGAAGTGGCAGAACAGAGAAGGTCAGTATTGAATAGTGTTGATATCGTAGCACAGCACAACAAACCAGAACACGACCATGCTTAGCTGAATCCAGCACTGTACGGTATATCACAGCAGAACACAGCACAGCACAGCAAAACACAACCGAGCACAAACAGTACATCAGAACACAACAAAGCACAAACAGCACAACAGAACACACACCGGGGCACACCACAACCACACATCACACCATACCAGCACAACACATCACGCTGCAACCCAACAGCACAACCACACATCACACCATACCAGCACAACACATCACGCTGCAACCCAACAGCACAACACAGATTACCACATCACAACACAGGAAGCATAACAACTTAACACAAGTCACAGTAGCACAGTACACAACACAACAAGGTTGCACTGAAAGAAAAGTCGATGGATGTGTAGTAATTCTATCCTCCTAATAGGCAAGTCTAGATATGTGGACTCTTATAGAGACGATTTGTTCTTATTATTATTTACATAATCTAGACATTATGATTTAAACTGATATTTATTGCCTAAGAGACTTGCGCAAGTCTACACAACATCCCTCTCCTATTTATCTGCCACACAGAGCTCCAAGGCTATTTACTACACACAATGTAGTCCTGCACCATGACCGTGGAATATATTTATTCTATGAAAATAAAAATAATCTAGAAACGCATACGAAAGCAAGTCTAGCCAGCTCAAGCTAGCTCTATTCTGAAATCAGCATAGAGAATTGTTTTTATTTTTAGAGTCAAGAAGGATATTGTGTTATATAAGATTTCAGAGACTAAATGCTAGTCTACACGCATTGGTGTATTGATACACACGAACACACAGCTGTACAGCAACAAAAAATATATATAATATTCCCATGCCACATCGTGCAGGGGTGGTTCATAGTTCACACTGATAATGTTACTCAGGTCATTCCTTGATGGCGTTTTTTGGTATGGGATTGTTTCTCTTAAACCCGTTCTTTATTCACAAAGATGAAGATCCTTCCAATAAAGAATATCTAAGCCATTTAACTCTCAATAATCTTTCCTCCGGAAATTGTAACAAACATTGACGCCCATCTCCTACCTGAGGTTTTACACGCTGAGACAGAAAGTGCGCCTCGCGACACACATCTGAAACTGTTCCCTAGGAAGGAAGAATAAACAAACTGGTCCTATCAGAGGTAAATTCATTGTCTCATAAATTTTAACACTATTAACGACTATCATTTCCCTCACTTTCACTCAATTAAGGGCAGTGGGAAAAGGGGGATTGGCGCTTCCGGGTCTTCTTCCGGGTGCCCTTTCATCACTGGTAAATAAAACATACGCGTGACTTGGGTATCCTCTTTGACTGCACTGAGCTATGGAAATATCATGTTGTGTTTATAGATTGTGAGTGTGGTTTAACGCCAGTTTGAGGTTTTTAACAGTTATATCAGGGCATATCTGCTCAAAGGAAGCGCCGATACCTAACGGCTGGAAAACCTAATTTAAAGTAACACGTCACCCTAATTTTCGACAATGGAATTACCATTGGACAGTCGACACAAGCCATCAGTTATGACGTTGTTGGAATGAACGCTCATGACAACTTTAACGAGGCGGTGGAGTAGCCCAACGGTTGAAGTCCCGGTTTGTCAGACCGATGTTCGGGTTCTATTCCCCATATAGGTACAATGAGTAAAAAGCAACCCTGTCCGTGATAAGACTGGGTTAATGATAATAAAAGCGGCAATGAACCCAACCAAAAGACGTTAAAAGATGGAACTTCTTGTTAACTTGTTATCCCATATATGCCGAGCTGCCGACGGGTAACAAGTTACAATCTTTTAACGTCTTTTGATATGAGGCGACCAGGGACCTACCGCTCTCCGGGCAGACGCTCTATCCACTAGACCACGGAGGCGGTCCCGTATTGTTAAAACCAACGAAGTAGAAGTGACATAGTGAGTTAGGTGTTACGAGGTTAGGTTAGGTGAGGTGAGGTGAGGTGAGGTGAAATTGTGTTTAACGTCGCGTCCAAGATTATTGCACTTATATAGCGACGTGCATGCACGTGTGTGTGTGTGTGGCTGCTTGTACTAGTCCGGACTGATGCCGATTTATAGTGCTAGCCCACTGAGATACCATGCCGCAGTTTAACATGAATACCCCACTCAGACACAGTATACTGACTCCGAGCCGACCAGTCCTTGTTTTAGCCCCTGGACCATCGAGTAACTATTTCTGTTGTGTTTCAATTTTAGCAACCATCAAACATGTGTGAATGCTTTATTTAACTTTGTCCGGTAGATTATATCGGAGTACAAATAGTCTGGTCTCTTTGTTACAAACTGTAGGTTACATAGTGTTACAAACTGTAGGTTACATATTGTTACAAACTGTGGTTACATATTGTTACAAACTGTAGGTTACATATTGTTACAAACTGTAGGTTACATAGTGTTACAAACTGTAGGTTACATATTGTTACATACTGTAGGTTACACAGTGTTACATACTGTAGGTTACATAGTGTTACATACTGTAGGTTACATATTGTTACTAACTGGTTACATATTGTTACAAACTGTAGGTTACATAGTGTTACAAACTGTAGGTTACATAGTGTTACAAACTGTGGTTACATATTGTTACAAACTGTAGGTTACATAGTGTTACAAACTGTAGGTTACATATTGTTACAAACTGTAGGTTACATAGTGTTACAAACTGTAGGTTACATAGTGTTACAAACTGTAGGTTACATATTGTTACAAACTCTAGGTTACATATTGTTACAAGCTGTAGGTTACATATTGTTACAAGCTGTAGGTTACATATTGTTACAAGCTGTAGGTTACATAGTGTTACAAACTGTAGGTTACATAGTGTTACAAACTGTAGGTTACATATTGTTACAAGCTGTAGGTTACATATTGTTACAAGCTGTAGGTTACATAGTGTTACAAGCTGTAGGTTACATAGTGTTACAAACTGTAGGTTACATAGTGTTACAAACTGTAGGTTACATAGTGTTACAAACTGTAGGTTACATATTGTTACCTACTGTAGGTTACAACTGGTAGCTTAAAACTACTAACAAATACAATGGCAGTAGATTCTATCTCACAGTGTGAATGACTAAACGTTATGGTCGTTGTGAAAGACTTCATACTACATTTGGCTGATCATGCTATAGTGCAGGGTTGCACACGTGTTATCAAACTCCCTGCACGTCATCCACGTGTCTTCCCGGTGCACGATGCGCGGCATCACGCATGTGTGTTACTCTATGCAGTCTATTTATGATCTAATCAGAGAAACGTGACAAGAATCCTGCCAACGCCCAGAGCCTCTAAATGTTCACTTGTCACTCGACAGCACACACTGCGTCAATCTCGGAAGTGAATCTCAAGTTCTTATGTTATGATCAATACTGACTGCAACCACACAGCTCCACACCGAGTTGGAAACTCCACACAGCGCTTCGTGCTTATTAACCTTATCAGCTTGCGTGTCACTTCCCGTTCGTGGTGTCGTTCCTGGAAAACGCGACAGTGTTTTGAGTTATGACCTTGGTTCCATTTCACCTTGACCTTGAAGGCACATACGTATCCGTGTATAGCAGGACATATACTTACATTTAAGCACTAGGTTTTATGGGATCATTCAGACGTAGATCTTTTCAAATCGGTGTGAATAAAATGTGTTTATTGAACACGTATTGTTGGTCTAGATTCGCTTGGGATATATTTACCAACATTTTTCAATAGTGACACAACCAGTGAATGTGTGAGGCATTACAGCGCTTATCACTGAGATGGATTATGAACAGTAAACTACGTTTATAACGAACACGCTTATTACGAACTGCCGATATAACGAACTTAATTTTAGTCCCGTTGATGTATATATGCTGAATATATACTTATAACGAACGATGTTTATTACAAACAACATAAGGGGTGGATATAACGTACCACAATTACAGTATAATTTATATGATTTACCATGCCGATGAGATATTGGATGTAACGTACCACGCATGCGGTAAAGGATTTACTATGCCGAATATAAATGTGAAATACCGGGGGTGCGACAGTGTTAAGATTTACCAAGCCGGTAATATAGCTCATATGCTACTTAAATTAGTCCGTGGTAAAATAAATTTATTATCTTATCACTCGTTGTGACGTATATGCCCATGAATACGTTGAAATACCGTTACACAAGATACCGTTAATCTGGAAAACCCGTGTCGAGGACGATTACTGTTAATTTCCCGTAATTATCTTAAAAGGACATTTCTCCGTAACAATGATTGGCTATTACGAGTTCGGTAATCCGGACGATGTCACTTAGGTTTCAGAGAGGTTTCACTTTATGAAACGACTAACCAAATTCCGTTGCTTGTGAATCCTTTCTGTTGTTCGGCACAAACATTCCCAGTACTCGTCATAACGGAACACGTGTTGACGTACGGGGATTGTTGAAACACCAGCTGTCCACAGAACACACTCCATCTGGTCAAGTTTCTGGAGAGTGCCATCCACCTCCCAAAATATCAGACATAGTTGACATCGTGTCACGTATTTCTTATAAAGTGTCCGCCCACTTGGTGCGTGTTTCTGGTTATTCTCTTTGATGCATTAACAAATGATCCCGTTGTTATCCTAATCCCGACAACCTAAACATCCAACTAAGCGGATTACATTTCGCCAAATGAGACTGCTCCTTGACCGCATACGAACAACATCCTTAAAGATTTTTTATTAAATGATAAAAAATCCGTTTAGGGTATACTGGTGGCCCAGTTGTCTACGCCATCAAAATTCGCTGTTCATATTTGCGGTTCTAGTTGTGGCAGGATCTGCTGATCGTTGGTTCAAACAACGATTCCTCATTATTTCTTTCCTTGGTTTGTCAGTATTTTCCTCGACACGTGAAGATCCGGGGTAGATAGGTAGATAGGTCTCCAGCAACCCATGCTTGCCGTAAAAGGCGACTATGCTTGTCGTAAGAGGTGACTAACGGGATCGGGTGGTCAGGCTCGCTGACTTGGTTGATGTATGTCATCGTATCCCAATTCATCCGACCAATGAAAGCGTCGCTTACAAGATCATGAAAGTGACAGTTGGAATGCATTATCTAATCATGCAACCTCGGAAACGTTAACACGGGTATTCCGAGCGACAGGTACGACTGATTCCGTCAAAATTATCGCCTTTCTCTCGCTTCCGTGTGACAAACCACAATATCAATTATATTAGACATTCCGGAATGTTCGTTTGTCAGCATATTTTTCAAGCGTAGTCGGAAATAGAGGTCGCTAGGTTGAAACGAGTTGCGTAAAGCTCGAGAAAGCTGCTTTCCAATTGGCCGATGTTGACTCCTTGTTAGTCGTACAGTGGTCGGTCAAAATTCGCGAAAGGTCGTTCTGACGTGACCCGTAATAGGATGTCCTCAGATCTTTTTTTAACGGCAGCGAGAACTTAGATGTGATTTTAATGAGATAGGACAGCTGGTAGTCTAGATCACCTACTTTGTGTACCCCTCTGACAAGTGTGAATAGGCACGGTTCATCTTCATTATATAATTAAGATCACGTAAATAAAGTCCGTTAATGTTAATAATTGATCTACTCAGATGCAAAAGGGAGACAGACAGCCGCCTTGGCAGACGCAAAGACTAGCGGGGGTCAAGACCCCAATGCTGTATTTGAATGCTGCGACCAGACAGGTGACATTGGGTTGACTCTTGTTAAATTATTTGAATTATTTGTGTGACTATCAAAGCCTATTTGTTTATTACGTCTTATATTTTCGTGAGGTGTCTGACAAATGAGATATGATCGGAAACTAATCCATTTTACCACTTGGGTAACATGCATTGGACATTGGGAGAAATCAACCGTGACATTTGTGAATTTAAGGTGTCTGACAACTGGGGCGAGACCTGAAGGTCTGTGATCTGATCGCCGCCGATTTTATTTACACGAAGCTACAGCCCCAATACTGTCTGCGTCACTGTCATGTATCGAAACGTGTCTGTATAAATTAAAACGACAACCATTTCCATAATCATACGACAACTCTAATACAATCAGATTCAGACGCACGACGTTGTCATAAGTATGTCTTCAAAAATCACTATCGAATAAAGATGATACCAGGTGTTCACGAAAATGGGAGCGTATCTTGCGCCACCGGTGGCACCCATCACAAACACTTGCAAAGGCAAGTCAAGTGTTCCCCTGAACAATACGGGAACATGTGGTACAAGTCAAATAGGGAATTGCAACAGACATACTTTTTGTCACTGATGCGTCAATTTGGAAATGTCCTTCAATGTCTTCCATAAAACCGTTTGAAAGTTTTACCAAGGCCTTGACTGTTGAAGGGCCTTGACCACAGTCAAGGCAAATGTGTCCATTATTTTAAATTGAACACCAGTTGACATTTCTTATAACTAAACACTTATTACACACGTGAGCACGCGTTCTTTTAAATCATCATCGCCATCATCATCATCATCATCATCATCATCATCATCATACAGCGTCGTGCAAATGGCTTTTAATCAGGCTGAACCTCTGTTCAATTTATACTTAGTATCAATGACTCATGTCTTTACCAAACAGTAGTGAGTGATTGAGCGAGGTTTTACGCCGCTTTTAGCAATATTCCAGCAATATCACGGCGGGGGACACCGGAAATGGGCTTCACACATTGTACCCATGTCGGGAATCGAACCCGAATCTTCGGCGTGAAAACGAACGCTTTAACCACTAGGCTACCCGACCGCCCCAAGCAGTCACGAAATGATATTAAACTTGTGCATGTATATGTAGTGATCGTGACTTTGTTTGTTTGTTGTCTGTTGTCGCACTCTATTATTCATTATTCCAGCTATATGACGGCGGTCTTCTATACCTTAAATACGTACGCCGTGATATAACTGGAATAATGTTAAAAGCGGCGTTAAACCCAACTCACTCACTTAAATACGTATCTGTATTCGTTCATGTTTTCGTAGGAGGAACGGGTCGCCCAGTCGTCTAAGCGCCCTAATCCCCTGTGCAGAGTTGCGCCCCTTGGGTACACCAGGAACCGATGATCGTGTGTTCGATTTGTAAGCACCATACCCATGCTCGTTTCGCCAAGGTGATAAATGCTGACACCTGCATCACTTCGGGCCTTCCTCCCACATCAAGCTGACACGCCGCGATATAACTGGAATACTGTTAAAAGCGTCGGTAAACCCTACTAACTCACTTACTCATGTTTTCGTAAATATGTAACGTTTAGTGACGCTCTGATGTAAAAGGAATTATATCTTATCTTTCTCATAATGATCTGTGACATAGCGAACGTTCCTCCAAACTTCAGACTACACGAGGGGCGGTGGGGTAGCCTAGTGGTTAAAGCGTTCGCTCGTCACGCCTAGGCCCGGGTTCGATTCCCCTCATGGGTACAATGTGTGAAGCCCATTTCTGGTGTCCCCGCTGTGATATTGCTGAGATATTGCTAAAGGCGGCGTAAAACCGAATTCATTCACTCACTCAAACTATTCGAAGTGTTAAAACTGAATACTGTCCAACGCATAGTTAAACATGATTTCGTAGTGGTATTTCCACTGTAATCGCGCGAGTAAAATTCCGTCACCGATTTCATCTAACCTCATGTTGACACATCATGAAGGTTTTACCATCGAAATACCATGGACACTCCAGATGCACCGACTTACACTAAGATCCTGCAAAGCGCGCACCAATCACGGGCTACAGTTTCTATACATAGCTGTGGTCACGTGACACAACGCACAACTTCCTGTTCCTAGAATACTACAACCGTAAATAGACATTCCACATCCGGTGAATTAAAGTGCGCATGTCATGTCTTCCTTGTCTTGTGTCAAATTGACATGTCGCTTTGCGGGCGCGTACACTTCCCTTTTCAGAACATGATAATATGGTCTTCCTGTTTGGTCAATGCCTAGCTAAGACTTCGTGGTGTTGCAGCAAAAGCTGTACTAGATAACATACACAGGGCGGTGTATTGGCACTCATTTCATCTACGAAATTTTAAACAGGCGTGGTAGCATCAGCTGTTCCAGAAAGACACCCGCACCCTCTTCCGCAACTGGAAACCACCCGAGTCCCCGTATAGTTACTATTAGTGCTGGGGCGGTCGGGTAGCCTAGTGGTTAAAGCGTTCGCTCGTCACGACGAAGACCCGGGTTCGATTCCCGACATGGGTACAATGTGTGAAGCCCATTTCTGGTGTCCCCCGCCGTGATATTGCTGGAATATTGCTAAAGGTGGCGTAAAACCATACTCACTCACTCACTGACTCACTGTTAGTGCTTCTGCTACTACCATATTCCAACTGAGAAATCCATACTCATGCTGTTAATCACCTGATTGTCTGGTCCAGACTCGATTATTTACAGACCGCCGTCATATAGCTGGAATATTAAGTTCGGCGTTAAACAACAAACGAAACAAGCTACCACTACCACGACTACCATTGCCACCACTTCCATTACCAATACCATCAATACCACCACCACTACGGCTACTGACACTACTACTAACTCTACTACTTACACTACTATTAATACTACCATCCCTAAACCTACAACTACCAATACTACTACTACTACTACTACTACTACTACTACTACTACTACTACCACAAGTACCACAACTACCACAACTCTACCACTACAACTACTTCTACACCTGCGCGGTGTACCAATATTTGTGCAATAATCTACAAGTATTCCCAGTGATTCTAGATAGTTCTACTACTACTGCTACTACTACTACTACTACTACTACTACTACTACTATGTAATTGAAGACCTGATATTACTACAACTATATCACTGAACACTGGCTACTACAGTATTGATATCCAAGTAATGTTGCTACTACAGTATACAAATCCAATAACTGTTGCTACTACTACTACTACTACTTCAGCTACAACATTATTCAAATCCAAGTATTGCTACTACTTCTACTGCTACTGCTATTACAGTATACAACTGCGAGTACTGCTGCTACTACTTCATACAAATCCAATAACTGTTGCTACTACTATTACTACTACTACTACTACTACTACTACTACTACTACTACTTCAACTACAACATTATTCCTAATCCAAGTATTGCTACTACTACTACTGCTACTGCTACAACTGCATACAAATCCATGTACTGTTGCAACTACTACTTCTACGGCTACTACAGTGTACAAATCCAAGTATCGCTGAGGCTACTACGTCCAACTGTCTATCATGAAGGTAGGGTCTTAATTCCAGATTGATCAAACTGATCCTTTGTGTCGAAACGTCCAGGTGTGCATTAAGGATTTATTATGCTGGTACATTTGAAATTAACATTTATGAGAATTTCAGTGCGTTTTGTACTCCATATTCCAAAAGTGCATGCTGCCAAAAGCGTGAGATTATAGGAGAAATATGAAAAAGAATATATCGTAAATGTATCGCCATCGATCAGTAAAAAAAAACCTTAAATCGTAAGTTACAACATAATTCGACTCGTTTTAAACATCGATCTCGTGACGAATGAATAGGTTTTTAAATAATTAAAAAAACCAGGTATATATTTTTAGGTTCGATATCGAAAATGTACCTGGCAAACTGCCATTGTCTGCGCTCGTATACAGACACACACCGTTATCGTGTGCCATTACACTTTGTTGTGTATTCTCTGTCACCCTTCCATTCTTCTTTAAGTCCAAGTCCAGTTCAACAGCGCTACACATACAGCGGACTGCAACACCGCAGGACCAGCACACAGTCACGTTCTTGGCAACGTGATCGTCTTCTCCCGACGACGCAGACAGCTGCCTGAATTGATGTTCATTTAAGACGCTACGACCTTTAACTGTATACCAACAGGGCGCGAATTCATAAAAGAGGTATTGGACGAATACGATTTCATTATTTGGAGTCATCCTAGAAACTCATGCTCAGCCTCGCTTTATCAGTTTAATCAAACTATAAATGTATCATCATTGTGCATGCGTTCATAGTATACCCACCTACCTACCTACCTACCTACCTACCTACCTACCTACCTACATACATACATACATACATACATACATACATACATACATACATACATACATACATACATACATACATACCTACCTACCTACCTACCTACCTACCTACCTACATACATACCTACCTACCTACCTACCTACCTACCTACCTACCTACCTACCTACCTACATACATACATACATACATACATACATACATACATACATACATACATACATACATACCTACCTACCTACCTACCTACATACCTACCTACCTACCTACCTACCTACATACATACATACATACATACATACATACATACATACATACCTAACCTAACCTGCCTACCTACCTACCTACCTACCTAACTACACACACACACACACACACACACACACACACACACACACACACAGCCGAATATACAAAGCCAAGTACTGTTGTTGCTACTACAGTATACAAATCCAAGTACTGTTGCTGATACTACAGTATACAAATCCAAGTACTGTTGCTGATACTACAGTATACAAATCCAAGTACTGTTGCTACTACGACAGTATACAAATCAAAGTACTTTTTTTGCTACTACAGTATACAAATCCAAGTACTGTTGTTGCTACCACAGTATACAAATCCAAGTACTGTTGCTGCTACTACAGTATACAAATCCAAGTACTGTTGCTGATACTACAGTATACAAATCCATGTACTGTTGTTGCTACTACAGTATACAAATCCAAGTACTGTTGTTGCTACTACAGTATACAAATCCATGTACTGTTGCTTATACTACAGTATACAAATCAAAGTACTGTTGCTACTTCAGTATACAAATCCAA